>NC_030815.1:112104319-112404319 GCF_001704415.2 Capra hircus | reverse complement strand
CCCCCCCCCCTTGCCTACCTGCCCTGCCTGCAGGGAGATGTCAGATCCTGTCTGCCTGTTTATAGGCTCCAATTAGCGAGTGCTGATCACTTGGGGCTATTTTTGGACACACCTTTCTCAGAAGGAAATCTGGTTTGAAAACTGCCGTGTTTGAAATGTCAGAATCTGCCAGCTTTCCCTCCTTCCTTCCCAGGCACTCTGAGCAGGCCTCGACAGTCCTGCATCCCTGACGCGGGATACAGCTGAACTTGCAGGAGGAAGCCGCTGAGTTGAGAGCCAGTCACTGTAGACACCACCCCTGTCCTGAGTGATGGGTCAGTTAGGAAACAGCACACGTCCCCAAGAAGGGTCAGCAGGGAACGGAAGCCAGAGGCGGAGGAGCGTGTGAAGAGCAAATGCTTCAGAGGAGCTTTCTTCACTCTGTGTGGAAATGCATGGAGAGTGGACGTGAGCTCCGAGCCCCTGTGGGCGCAGCCTGACCTGCCAGCCAGGAGGTTCACCCCGGTGAGCTCTGGACTGAATAAACCCCAGGCACCCTGGGAATGACTGTGACTTTAGGTGGGGAGTATCCTGAGTTGCAGAATCCATACCTTCGGCAGAACACTTCCGCATATTTATATACAATATTTAAAGCTATAAGGTAAGAGAATTTTGTGAAAATTTCACTCAAGCAATCCATGCAAGTCCTCATACTTTACCAAGGGAGAGTGCCCCTCCACAGGTGTGCACTCCGACCCTGTTGAGCTGGTGATCAGAGAGGAGGAGGGAGCCCCGCCACCACCAGACCCCACGGGCGGGCCTTGTCCTCCAGGCGCTGGAGCTGGACGCACGCGTGCGTGTCCTCACCGAAGGAGAGGGCAGCTGTGCCATGCTGGGTCCCTTCTCACTTATCACGTAGCGGGTGCCAGCCACCGAGGGCCAGGCCCCAGGTGCAGAGGGCCATCCCCGGGGGCCGAGGAGGAGGGGCGGCAGTCAGCTGTGTGAGCCAGTGGGTCTGGCACCCCAGCTTCCTCATCTGTGAGGCAGGGAGGCCGCCCCTCATGTGGCCGCGGGTCTACTGTGTGGACGCGGGTTGGCTGCATGGACGGGGGTCGGTGGTGCGGCCGGGGGTCTGCCGTGTGGACACAGGCGGCCACGCAGACGGGGGTCGGCCATGTGGACGCGGGTCTGATGTGTGGACGTTGGACGCAGGTCGGCCGTGTGGATGCGGATCTGATGTGTGGACATTGGACGCAGTTCGGCCTGTGGATGCAGGTCTGATGTGTGGACCTTGGATGCAGGTCGGCCTGTGGATGCAGGTCTGATGTGTGGACGTTGGACGCAGGTCGGCCTGTGGATGCGGGTCTGATGTGTGGAGGATAACGGTGGTGACTTTTTCTCTTTTCCAGCTATACTCGCAGGATGGTCCTCTCACTCAGGCCGAGAACTGTATAAAGAAATTTTACGGTATACTCAGCATCTAAACTACCACTTATATTTGTTATTTAAGTTGGTCTATTTTGGATCTGACATTAGATCAGTATAAAAGCTGCCCCTTTTAGAGGGGGTGGTGCTTTACCTCTAGTAGCTATGGGGGCAGACGACAGCCCCGGAGGGCTTGCCGTGACCCTGGGCCCGTGGGGAGAAGTCTCCATGGGAGGCTTGGCCGCGGTGCACCCCATCTTGGGGGCTGACAAGGGCCATGTGTCTGGGTCCCCACACAGCCTCGAGGGGAGAGGAGTTTCACATGTGATGTGTGATTTCCAAGCCCCCGAAGCCGAAGCAAAGAGAAAGAAAGCATGCTACTGTTTGGGGTGGCTGGTGGGGGCACGTTTCTGGATCGAGGGGCTGCTCTAGAGCCATTTGAGGGTTGTCAGCCCGGGAAGGCCATGGGGTCCGGAAGCACCAGCTGGATGGGCTTTCTGGAGAGAACGCTTCTCTCCCCCGCACCAAGCACGGAGGGTGGGGAGTGCCGGTCACCCACCAGCAGTCACCCCTGTGTCTCTGCTCTGCCCCTGGCTCTGTGCTTGGCTCTCCCAGGCCCTCTGATGACTCTTGCCCAGCCCGCTGCCCCACACTGGGCTCCTGTGGATTCTGTCCTCGGCGTTCGCAGGAAGGACACGTGAGCAGTTTCTAGAGGCGCTTCTGTGCGTCTCTCAGCTCCAGGGCTGCGCTGAGCTGTCTGGGGTGAAGGGCAGCCAGACGCTGCTTGAGCAGGTGCCAAGCTCTGATCCCTCAACTGTCCTGGGCCTTAAGCAGCAACCTTTGAGGACAGAAGCCCTAAGAGCTCCAGGAAAATCTGAAAATCTTCCCGTCTGTTCCTTTTGAACCAGGGTTTTCTGAGTCAGTGGGGCTGGGGGAGGCCTGTGGCCCGGACCCAGAGTCCGTGCGCTGTGGGTGGTCTTTTGCTGGGAGTGTCTGGTGCCTGTCAACCTCAGATCGGGAAGGCAGGGCCAGTTTATTTCAAAAATATGTGGAGACTTACGTGAAGGATCCCTAGAGTAGGAAACGGCAACCCACCCCAGTATTCCTGCCTGGAGAATCTCATGGACAGAGGAGCCTGGCAGGCCACAGTCCATGGGGTCACAAAAAGTCGGGCATGACTGAGCGACTAACACACACGGATAGTGCCCTTGTTTCCAGCCTCTGAATCTCCCATGGCCCCCATTTGTGTATTATATCAACTGTTTCCCCTAAATCTCAGAAAGAGCTGGAGGAAGAGTTCCAAGTGGGGTGTTGAGAGCAGCGAGCAGACGAGACCAGGAGCGGCAGTGAAGTGACGGCTCAGCCTGGAGAGGCGCACGCCCTGCAGAAGCAGCCTTGCTTTCTTCCTGCCTGGTGTTTGCAGGCTGACTGTGGGGCCTCCTGTTCCCTGAGCCTGTCAGCCTGGCCCCTGGCTCCTGGTACAAGACTGGAAATGGTGTGAACTGACTCTGCGTCCAAGGGAGGTGCCGACTGCCTGTGCCGCTTGTCTGCAGAGCTCCGGGCCTCCCAGGGCTGCACTGCCAACCAGACCCCATGAAGGTGGATGTGAAAACCGGCCTCTGGGTCCCAATTCTGGCTTAAGGCCTGGGGTCTGCTCCTTATGCCCCACAGCTATCGTGAGCAGCTGGATGGAGGGGCACTCTTGGAGTGCCAGGCCGACTGGCAGAGACTCCTGCCAGGCCTCCATCAACTTCTATTCTGTCTTGCAAAACACAACTCAAGTCTCCGGATGTTCCAAGTTTCATGGTTTATGGATCCAGGGCCCAGAAGCCAGAAATCTTGTTTCCCACACCCTTGGACTGACTCCCACTGAACCTGGAGCTCTAACTATGTCAGGTCAGAGGCAGCAATTCTGTGGCTCAGAATTGACGGTGTCTTTGGCTCGCCATCCTTGCCAGCTCCACCCTGATGTTGTTTTAGGAGGTCCCATGAGCACACTGTTGTACTGGTAAGTTTTTATCTCTCATGACTGAAAAGGCAAACCATATCTGTTTGTTTTTATTCAATTTTCCAAGTTTTATATAGAGTTCCTATAAATAAAATATTGTGCCTTGAGAATGTGAGGGCATGGAAACAAATGCAGCTTAACCAGCAGCACTGCCTAATGTTCAGGCCTCCTGGCTGATGTCTTAGGAATCCTGAATTTTGTATTAGAAAATGATTCTCAGGCTCCAAAATGCTATTAAACTGAAATTTTCATTTAAAAAAATTTATTCATGAAGTGTTAAAAATATCTGTGTGTGAAATCTTGCTCCATGCCATCATCAGAGAGAGCTGGGCCTGCGAGGGCTGATACTGTGTGCATAGCTCAGTACCTTCTCATGGCCCTGGCAGTGTGTGTTCAGGTTTTGATTCAGCTGTTTGATGAAAGTGAGCTTGAAAGCTAATGTTTGTCACCAATGACATGTATCAGTGATGGTGAGCCGATGAGGTGTATATACAAGCTCTTTATGTTTAGAACATTTATTAGCTAATGACCAACAACGGTTTTAATGGGGCGTTTCATTCTCTGCTAGAGCAGCCCCAGGGTAGCCATATACATTTAAACAATTGACCTTGAACTGTGTGGGTCCACTTACACTTGGATCTTTCCCAAAAGTAACACTATAGGACCACACAGTCCATGGGTGGCTGGCCCTCTGATGTGGAGGAGTGACGGATACGGAGACCACCTATAAATTACACTCAGGTTAACCCCATCTTGTTCAAGGGTCAGCTGTATAGATTTTCCATGCATTTTGATGTTTAGCCCCATTAAGTTTTCACAGAGACGTTTTAAGTCCCTACCTATATATCTACTGGAAAATAGTTTTCAAAAATAGACATAGGTGAGAGTTTTTGGCTGCCCAAATAAAGTAGTCTAACTGATATATTATTGAAGATCTCTCTTTTTTAAAAGAAGGAAAAAGGTCAAGAATGGGTAAATACATTAAAGAAAAACATATGCCTCTTTAAAATAAAAGTTCAGGTGGATAATTGGGGTCATGTAAGAAATCATGTCATTACTTGAATATGGACACAGATCTTTGAAGTTGAACATACTCAAATGAAATCATATGAATAAAATTTAGCAAAAGTGTTTTTGTTTGTTTTTAGCCAGAAATGGTCTTAACAGATTTTCTGCAGATATATAACATGGAAAGAGCATCAGGCGAAGAAGCATTCAGACTAACTCAGGGATGGAACTGTTATGGGAAGTGTGGTTAGAAGTTGTTAATTAAACAGCAGTTAACGAGGTGGTGTGTCGGCTCGCTTTTGGCTGTGTAATAAAATCTCGGTAGTTAAAACAATGGCCGTCTGTCTAGTTTGTGGCTCTGTGGGTTTGCTCACGTTCTTATGGATTGAAGTACTTTGACTGATCTGAAGGGCCCTCTCACCTTTTGTGCACAGCTGGCAGGGCTAAGTGATTTTCAGCTAAGATTCTTAAACTGTTCTCCATCTGATTTTTCATTTTTCAGGATAGCTTAGCCTCATTAAGCATGACAGTCTCGCAATTTTGTTAAGTGTAAATGGGTCAAATATTCCTATTAAAATGCAGAGATTATCTAAATAGACTAAACAGGAAATAAGACGTATGCTGCCCACAAGAGACTTTACGTAGAGAAGCTAGGTTGAAAGTGAAAGGGTAGGACAAGACCAATGTGCCCCGAGTGTAAGCAGGCTGCCGTGCCGCCTTAACACCAACACTAGGCATAGGCCAGTCAGAACCTGCCACCCAAGGTACCGGGACACTCTACAGATACAAAACTGCCAGTTTTTCAGGAAGACACAGTAAGCATTGATGCGGATGCATCTAAATATAAACCTCAAGTCATTTCCTTTTATAAGAAAACCGAGAATGAAAAAAAGATAGGCAAATCCAAAATCATAGTTGATGACGTTTAACATCCCATTCTTGGTAATTAATAGAATTACTAGGAAAAACGAGCATACAGACATTTGAAACAATTATCAACTACCTTGCCTCATTTTCCTTTTATAGAACATGCCAAACAACGGCTAGAGCATGCGTGTGCTGTCCATGTGCCGCTGAAACTCTCCGGGTAGACCACATGCTGGGCCGTAAAATAAGTGTCAGTCACTTTTGAGAGCTTGAAACCTTGCAGTTTCTGTTCTCTGATCAGAACAGAATCAAAGGAAAGAGCAACTACGATAAAAGCTAGAAAAGCCCCCAAGTACTTGGAATTTAAACAGCACACTCGTAAATAACTTATCGATAAAGGATGAGAGCACTAGAAAAATCAGAAAATACTTGAGCTTTATGAAAATAAACAGTAATAATGACAGCATTTAGAGGGAAATCTGAAGTTTTAATGCCAATATTAGAAAAGACCAGTTGTTGAAACTTGTTCTATGTGTCTGCATAAGAAACTAGAAAAAGCAATGTAAATTAAACTGTACAGTGAAACCAACTAAACAGATGACGTAAGTAAAACAGAGGAAAGCAAACAATAAAGACACAAGCATTTTAAGGGAGCTCTGTGAACAGAATGGCAAACTGATTACTCTCTAGTGAGACGAGTGAGCACACACGTTTTCTACGTAATCTTAGAAAGATTATAAGAAAGTATTACAAGCAAAGTTATTCTAATAAATTTGATAACACAGATGAAATGAACAGTTTTTGACAAAGATAGTTTACCAAAATTGACACAAAAATAAATTGAAAATCCGAATAGCCATGTATCTAAAGAAAAATTTGAGCATTTGTATTGAAGTTTATCAGACAACCTTAGTACAAAGACAGTACTGAGCCCAGATGGTGAATTCTGGAATAACAGGAGAAGTAACGGAAATATACGCAAACTTTTACAGCAAGTAGGGGAAGCAGGAATATGCCAAACACTTGTGTGTGTGGTTTTGAATTGACACCACCCTGACCCCAAATCATGATAAAGACATAAACACACGCATGTATATACATATGTGTGTAAGTACATATAAACACAAACATTCCTCACGAACAAACCATGAAGGTATTCAACAAAATATCGGAAATAAAAAGATGATAGAACATTACCAAGTGAGATATGTCCCAGGAATTCAAGATTGATTGAACACTTAAAAAACCATTAATTCGTCTACATATTAACAAAATAAAGAGAAAAATCATGTCCTTTCAAGAAATGCAGAAAAATATTTGACAACATTAAAAACATTCACGATAGATAGCAAATTCAAGCAAAGAATAAAAAGGAAGTCCCTGAAACTGATAAAGGGGCATCTATGAAAACCTGCAGATAGGTCAGCGAACGTGGAATGTTGAAGGCTTGCCCCCAGATTAGGAGTGGGGAAGGAAGGCCTTTCTGAGCCCGTCAGTTCAGCTCTGCACAGGTGGACCTGGCCAGTGCATTCAAGCCAGAAACGAGAGAGCCACACAGATTGGAAAGGAGAAAACAAAACCTTTAAATTTGCGTGTGGCACAATTGTTTATGCAGAAAATTCTAAGGAATTTACAAATAGCTACTGGATATAATAAGTGAATTTAGCCTGGCCATGAGACACAAACAACTATAAAAATCAATTTTATTGCTATATACTAGCATAAATCAAGTGAAAAGTGAAACAAAAATGTATTTAAACAGAATAAAAAAGGAATATAAAATATTCAAGAGCATATTTCATAAAAAAGGGCAAGAATTGTGAAGAAATTAAAGAGGGCCTAAGGGAGGCCTGGCGCGCTGCGATTCACGGGGTCGCAAAGGGTCGGACACAACTGAGCGACTGAGCTGAGCTGAACTGAAGTAAACAGAGAGAAGTGCTTTCACTAGTGTTAAGAATTCAAATACCCACAAATTAATCCAATACAGCATCAACCAAAATACTGGTATTCTAAAAATGTACAATAATTTTAACATTTATATGGGAGTGTTAAGGACCTGGGACAGCCCAAATACTTTTGATAGAAAAGAACAAAGAATTCCTAATTCCAAGTCTCACCCTGAAGACAGTCGGCACATACCCAGAGGCATTTTCATCAGCACAGCAAGCAGTTCAGAATAGACACTTGTGTAGACTGTAAATTCATTTTTGACAAAAATTCTAAAGAAATTAAATGAAAAAAAGTGTTTTTTGTTTTTTTAAATGATGCTGGGACAGCAGAGTAAATGCGTGGAAATAACCTCGTGTGCACATTGTGGTTTACACACCAAAGAGGGAGTGTGACTCCACTTTGCGAATATTAAACCCCAACCCAGTGTGTGGGGATTGGGAAGCCACTGAATGTCTCGACCACTTTGCAGAAGTTTGGCGACTTCTGACACGGTGAAGACGCATGCTGCTACATGCTTCATTGATACCACTCTGGTGTTCACCCGAAAGAAGGAAAAAATCTGCAAAAAAGGCTTGTTCAAAGGTGTCCACACTGGCTTTGCTGTGAGCAATTGAAATCCCCATCAGCAGGAAAATAGATTTTAACATTTCCATACAACTGGGCTTCCTGGTGGCTCAGATGGTAAAGAGTTCAGTTCAGTCGCTCAGTCCTGTCTGACTCTTTGCAACGCTATGGACTGCATCACGCCAGGCTTCCTTGTCCATCACCAACTCCCAGAGCTTGCTCAAACTCATGTCCATCGAGGTGCTGATGCCATCCAACCATCTCATCCTCTGTTGTCCCCATCTCCTCCTGCCCCCAATCTTTCCCAGAAGCAGGGTGTTTTCCAATGAGTCCGTTCTTTGCATGAGGTGGCCAAAGTATTGGAGTTTCAGCTTTAGCATCAGTCCTTCCAGTGAATATTCAGGACTGATCTCCTTTAGGATGGACTGGTTGGATCTCCTTGCAGTCCAAGGGACTCTCAAGAGTCTTCTCCAACATCACGGTTCCAAAGCATCAACTTTTCGGAGCTCAGCTTTCTTTATGGTCCAACTTACATCCATACATGACTACTGGAAAAACCATAGCTTTGACTAGATGGACCTTTGTTGGCAAAGTAATGTCTCTGCTTTTTAATGTGCTGTCTAGGTTGATCGTAGCCTTTCTTCCAAGGAGCAAGTGTCTTTTAATTTAATGGCTGCAGGCACCATCTGCAGTGATTTTGGAGCCCCCCAAAATAAAGTCTCTCACCGTTTCCACATCTATTTGCCATGAAGTGATGGGACTGGATGCCATGATCTTTGTTTACTGAAAGTTGAGCTTTAGGCCAACCTTTTGACTCTCCTCTTTCGCTTTCATCAAGAGGGTCTTCAGTTCTTCTTCGCTTTCTGCCATCAAGGTGGTGTCATCCGAATATCTGAGGTTATTGATATTTCTCCGGGCAATCTTAATTCCAGCTTGTGCTTCATCCAGCCTGGCATTTCGCATGGTGTACTCTGCATATAAGTTAAATAAGCAGGGAGACAGTATACAGCCTTGACGTACTCCATTCCCAATTTGGAACCAGTCTGTTGTTCCATGTCCAGTTCTAACTGTTGCTTCCTGACCTGCATACAAGATTTCTCAGGAGGCAGGTCAGGTGGTCTGGTATTCCCATCTCTTGAAGAATTTTCCATAGTTTCTTGTGATTCACACAGTCAAAGGCTTTGGCATAGTCAATAAAGCAGAAACAGATGTTTTTCTGGAACTCTCTTGCTTTTTCCATGATCCAGCAGATGTTGGCAATTTGATCTCTGGTTCCTCTGCCTTTTCTAAATCCAGCTTGAACATCTGGAATTTCACAATTCACGTATTGTTGAAGCCTACCTTGGAGAATTTTGAGCATTACTTTGCTAGTGTGTGAGATGAGTGCAATTGTGCGGTAGTTTGAGCATTCTTTGGCATTGCCTTTCTTTGGGATTGGAATGAAAACTGACCTTTTCTAGTCCTGTGGCCACTGCTGAGTTTTCCAAATTTGCTGGCATGTTGAGTGCAGCAGTTTCACAGCATCATCTTTTGGACATGGGGTATCTGCTTTTGGTGGACTCCAGCATTCTCCTGTCGATGGCTGTCCAGCAGTGAGCTGTGATTTTGGATTCTCGCAGGAGAAGATGAGCCCACGTCCTTCTCCTCCGCGTCTTGATGCTGTCCAGATGATAAAGAATCCACCTGCGTTACGGGAAAACTGGATTCGATCCCTGGGCTGGGAAGACCCCCTGGAGGAGGGCATGGCAACTGACTCCAGTATCCTTGCCTGGAGAATCCCCATGGACAGAGGAGCCTGGAGGGCCACAGTCCATGGGGTCACGCAGATTCAGACGCAAGTAAGTAACTAGCACAGCAACACATCCCACCGTAGGATGGACGTTACTCAGCAATGAAGAGGCAGGGACTGATGTGCACACAGCACATGTGGGTGCGGGAGGCCCTGTGGAGGAGGGGACACAGGCGCAGGGCGCGGGGATGGCCTGACTCCCTGCCTGGCTCTCCTGTCGACAGAAGCCAGAACCATGGTGTCTGTAGAGGCCTGTGCCCTCTCTGGGATGAGCATGGTGGGGCTCTGGGGATGACAGAGCCCTTCCTGCATCCTGACCGGTGTGGTGGCCTCCAGAGACACCCGCGTCCTAGTCCTCAGACCTGTGGAACTGCTTTATGTGAAAGAGGGACTTTTGCTGATGCAGTTAGGATAAGGACCTTGAGATGGGGAAATCGTCCTGGATGATTTGAAACAGGGAGGCGCTGGACGTGGGAAGACAGCTGGGAAGGGATGTGAGCGGGGGACCAGGGGGAGTATAGGTTGAGAACACAGCGTCCTGAGGACAACGTCCAGAGGCCGAACAAGGCCGGGACCCAGCTTCTGCCCTGGAGCTTCAGAGGGAGGGCTCCGGCAGCACCCTGACCGTGGCCGCCTAACAGTAAGGGAATAGATGCGCGCTGCTTTAACACTGCCCTCCATCCTGGCGTGTAGTCATTTGTTCTGCGGCCCCTGGAAATATAGCTAGCATGCTGGTGGAAAATTCTTCAGGAGATGGGAACACCAGGCCTGACCTGCCTCCTGAGAAATCTGTGTGCAGGTCAGGAAGCAACAGCAGACTGGTTCCAGATTAGAAAAGGACTACGTCAAGGCTGTATACTGTCTCCCTGCTTATTTAACTTTATGCAGAGTACATCATGAGAAACGCTGGGCTGGAAGAAGCGCAAGCTGGAATCAAGATTGCTGGGAGAAATATCAATAACCTCAGACATGCAGATGACACCACCCTTAAGGCAGAAAGCGAAGAGCCTCTTGATGAAAACTGAAAGAGGAGAGTCAAAAAGCTGGCTGAAAACTCAACATTCAAAAAACTAAGATCATGGCATCCAGTTCCATCACTTCATGGCAAATAGATGGGGAAACAACAGAAACAGTGAGAGACTTTATTTTCTTGGGCTCCAAAATCACTGCAGGTGGTGACTGCAGCCATGAAATTAAAAGACACTTGCTCTTGGAAGAAAAGGATATTAAAAAGCAGGACATTATTTTGCCAACAAAGGTCTGTCTAGTCAAAGTTGTCATTTCTCTAGTGGTCACGTATGGACGTGAGAGCTGGACTATAAAGAAAGCTGAGCACCGAAGAACTGATGCTTTTGAACTGTGCTGTTGGAGAAGACTCTTGAGAGTCCCTTGGACTGCAAGGAGATACCGACAGTCCATCCTAAAGGAAATGAGTCCTGAATATTCATTGGAAGGACTGATGCTGAAGCTGAAGCTCCAATACTTTGGTCACCTGATGGGAAGAACTGGCTCTTTAGAAAAGATTCTGATGCTGGGAAAGGTTGAAGGCAGGAGGAGAAGGGGACAACAGAGGATGAGATGGTTGGATGGCATCACCGACTCAATGCACATGAGTTTGAGCATGCTCTGGGAGTTGGTGGTGGGCAGGGAGGCCTGGCGTGCTGCCGTCCATGGAGCCACAAAGAGTCGGGCATGACTGAGTGACTGAACTGAGCTGATGCTAGTTTTACGACTATAGGCATTTCTTGAAATGTCAGTTCAGTTCAGTCGCTCAGTTGTGTCTGACTCTTTGCGACCCCATGAATTGCAGCACCCCAGGCCTCCCTGTCCATCACCATCTCCCGGAGTTCACTCAGACTCACGTCCATCGAGTCAGTGATGCCATCTAGCCATCTCATCCTCTGTCGTCCCCTGCTCCTCCTGCCCCCAATTCCTCCCAGCATCAGAGTCTTTTCCAATGAGTCAACTCTTTGCATGAGGTGGCCAAAGTACTGGAGTTTCAGCTTCAGCACATTCCTTCCAAAGAACGCCCAGGGCTGATCTCCTTTAGGATGGACTGGTTGGATCTCTTTGCAGTCCAAGGGACTCTCAAGAGTCTTCTCCAACACCACAGTTCAAAAGCATCAACTCTTTGGTGCTCGGTACCATTCTATATATATGCATTAATACATGATATTTGCTTTTCTCTTTCTGACTTACTTCACTCTGTATTACAGGCTCTAGATTCATCCACTTCACTAGAGATGACTCAAATGTATTCCTTTTTATGACTAAACAGAGATTTTTCCAAAGAAGCATACAGATGGTCAACAAACCCATGAAAAGATGCTCAGCATCGCTCATTATTAGAAAAATGCAAATCAAAGCTATAATGAGGGATTACCTCACATCGATCAGAAGGTCATCATCAAAAAATCTACAAACAGTAAATGCTGGAAAGAGTGAGGACAAAAGAGAACCCTCCTACACTGTTGGGAAAGCAAGTTGACACAGCCCCTGTGGAGAACAGTGTGGAGACTCCTTTAAAAGCTAGGAGTAAAACTACCATATGACCCAGCAATCCCACTGTTGCGCATATACCCTGAGGAAACCATACTCAAAATCGACACAGGTACCCCAGTGCTCACAGGAGCACTGTCAACAGCAGCCAGGACGCGCAGGCGGTCTAGACGTCCACTGCTGCATGAGTGGGCACAGGAGCTGTGGCCGTATGCACACGAATATTACACGTGGCATTTTTGTGTGGTTCTTATTCTCAGTGGTTCTCAACCTGTCGCATCTCAGTTCCTTTAAATCACAGCAGCAGAGTCCGGCCAGCGCCGCCTGCACGTTTACAGTGACCTTTCCAGACTCTTCCCCCGTGCCCCTTGACCCACCTCCCACCACTGGGCGCCCCAGGCCTCCCGCTGCCGGCCAGTCCGCTCACGGGAGTCCGGCCGGCGCCCCGGGTGCACCGCGCCTGCCTCGGCTGACCCGCGCAGGGGGCTTGGGGCCCTGGGTCTTGATTTCCTTCAGTGAAAGGGACCGCAGGGCGAGGCTGGACAGGAGACTCGGGAGGAAGGAGGCTGCGCCGGAGCGGGGTGATCTCAGGACGAGTCCGGGAGGACGGCGAGTGGGCGCGGGCCGCCGCCCCGGACAGCAGGCAGTGACCGCGGGGGAGCGCGGCCGCCAGCGGATGACCCTGCAGACACAGGGTTGAAGGCGGCAGCCCGTCAAGCTCCGCGGGCGCCTTTCAGGCTGGGGTGCGCCCTGAGGTGGGAGTGAGGGGTGAGCACTGGGCCACGCGCGGTGGAGCGCGTGCACGGGTGCGGCCGGACGTGCAGAGCGGGGCGCTGGGCGCAGGGCCGGGTGCGGCGGCCCTGCCTGACACCGGGGCGCCTCTCCCGGGTCGGCCCTCAGGCTGCGGCCTGTGGGGGCCCTTTCTCTCTCATTCACAGTTTACAGCGTGTCCCTGTCTGCAGTTCCAAATGCAGAAAAGGTTTAAAATAGTCTCCGAACAGTGCAAACCAGAAAGGACTGTAAAAGGTTAGAAATAACTTTGAACATGTTTTAAAATGTGATGGCTTTGCACACCATCTGCAGCCTTGTGCACTTGAGGCTGAGGGTCCCGGGCTCACCTGGACTCTGCACCAGGCGGGCACACTGCAGCCACCACCTCCGGAGGCCCTCCAGGGGCACACAGCTCGCTGCTTGATGTTGTAGGGTGTTCTCGCTGACTGAGATTCCAGAGCCCCTCCTGTCTTTGCGTGCATGTACAATCTTATATAGAATTAGGCATTTCCTTATTTGTTTTCCCTTGAAGCAGATCAAGCGCCCGCATCTTTCCGTTTGGCGGCAACTCCCTGCAGGAGCTGGTCGGGGATGCTGCGGAGGGGAGCTGCCGGGCAGGCCCCAGAGGGCACGGGGCGGCGGGACAAGTCTGGACTTGGCTGACTGAAGGGGCCCGCCTGTACTGGGGGCGTCCTGCTCTCAGGCTGCCTCCTAGCTTGCATCTTTCCTTCTTTAGAAGGGGGCTACTCGGGGAGGCAGTGTTCACCGGCAGGGAGGCCTGGGGGGCAGGGGCCTGTCTCCCTCCTGAGGGGGAAGGTAGGCAGTGAGTCAGCTGGCTGAGCCAGCCCTGGGGAGTCCCAGAGGGGCGCACCACTCCCAGAGCTCAGGGACCCCCACTGCTTCATCTCCAGAGGGCTGCACGGAAGCTGGGACGCTGCAGGGGGGACGCGACACAGAAGCGCATGTTCCTTGCTCAGTACTCCTCTCCTGACCGTGAAAGGGCCCCGGTGATTACCAGGCTCACCGGGGAACTTACGAGCAGGAGAGACCGAGAACAAATTGACAGCAAGCCAATGCACACGTGAAGAGTGCAAGCAGAAGCGAGCGTAGTTAGTGGCATCCTCGGGGGTTAGAGACACTGTGAGACGAGAAACGGCGTCGTCGGGCAGAGATACCCTGAGACGAGAAAAGGCGTCGTTGGGCAGAGACACTCAGAGACGAGAAAAGGTGTCATCGGGCAGAGTAAAGGCGTCATCAGGCAGAGATACTCAGAGGACAGCAGTGAACACTGAGGCATCAGAAACACGTGAACGTGAAAGCCACTCAGACAAGAGTGTCCGACTCTGTCACCCACACAGTCCATGGAATCCTGCAGGCCAGAATACCGGAGTGAGTGGCCTGTGCGTTCTCCAGCGGATCTTTCCAACCCAGGAATCGAACTGGGGTCTCCTGTGTTGCAGGCAGATTCTTTACCAGCTGAACTATCAGGGAAGCCCAAATTAAAACAGTGAAAGAGTTGGAAACTACTGTCTAGGAAATCTTTTGGAAATTAGTGCTGAAAGGGGCAGGCAGGGTGCTGGGGAAGCGAAGCCTGGACAGCTGGTCCCCAGCCTTTGTCGTAACCCAGGGTCCGAGGCATCTGAGGGAAGGCAACCCCTGAAATAACCAAGAACGAACCTCCAGAGCCAGATAACACCGCCTTCCAAACTGAAAGGAAACATCCACAGCCCAGTACAAGGGATGAAGGTCAAGTCAAAGCAAAGCACGATGTCAGGACACTTCAGGGCAGAAGGAAGCTGAGCCCCTGAGACAGAACACGAGGGCCAGCCATTCGCACGCAGCACGGAGATCAGGGCAGCCCACGTTCTTGTGAACCTTGGGCACCAAATCTGGCCAAACTATCAACCAGAATTTAAGGAGGAACGTAGAGGTCTTCAGACAGGAAAGGCATCTGCCTCCTGATTGCCCTCCTGGGGAAGCCCTGGGGCGTGTGCTTTGCTGAGGCCCAAGAGAGGAGGCAGGGAAACAGGAGCCCGGGAGGCCGCCGAGGAGGAGCCTCCCGGGGCGGAGGGTGGCTGGCCCTGAGCAGCTCGTGCAGCTGGTTTAAAGGACGCCCCGTGGAGACAGCTTCGTCCCAAAGAAGACAGGACTGGGAGAAAACTGGGTGAAGTGTCTGAAAGCCTGGAGAGGAGATTTGGCACTGTGTTACTTGAGCAACAACCAGAGAGAAAGCGAGGCAGTCCTAACCCCAGAGTCGGGGGCATCTACTGTAAAACACACACTCACAGTTCATTAAGGGCCTTTGTCAATTACGTTTATAAAGACAGAACTGAATGCTGGTATTGATCTAAGCCGAATTTTAAGGTCGCTGTTGAAGGAGACGGGCAGCTCACGCAGAGCCTGCAGGGGCGGACAGGGCCAGTCCTGATGGTGCAGGGTGGGGACACAATGGAGCAGGCCGCTCTGAAGCCTGAGCATGACAGAGAAGGGAGGACGTTGTATGAAAGCATCGAGGCTGCCTTTGATAAAAGTAGAGAGAAAAGCTGAGGATGCTGCTGCTGCTGCTAAGTTGCTTCAGTTGTGTCTGACTCTGTGCGACCCCATAGACGGCAACCCACCAGGCTCCCCCGTCCCTGGGATTCTCCAGGCAAGAACACTGGGTTGCCATTTCCTTCTCCAATGCATGAAAGTGACAACTGAAAGTGAAATTGCTCAGTCGTGTCTGACTCCTAGCGACCCCAAGGACTGCAGCCCACCAGGCTCCTCCATCCATGGGATTTTCCAGGCAAGAGTACTGGAGTGGGGTGCCATCGCCTTCTCTGAAAAGCTGAGGATAAGGGAGGGCAAAACACACTTGCCCATGGGAAAGCTGTTAGAACTTGTAAACAAGGGTTGTTTCACCAGGGACGTGGCCATCTTGTGCTTGAGAGCACTAGCCAAGCCTGCAGCAACATGCCTGGGGCCGTTTTAATGCAAAAATCACTGCAAACACGCACGAGAATTTAAAACTGTGGCGCTAAATACGCTGCGGTGGCACGCCTGTTCACCGTTTACAGGTGAGACCTGAGACAGGAAAGCGGAGGGCAGCCTTGGGCGACTCAAAATTTATTTCATCATTCCAATTATGTCTGCAAATAGCCCGGAAAGCAAGTGCGGCAAGTACTGACTTTGCAACAAATTCTAGCAAGGAAGTGAATTTGCCTTGTTTGTTTTGAAAGTAGGAGTGTGAGTCCTCCTATTTTTTTCAAAATTGTTTTGACTATTTGGGGACTCCATGGCACCCCGCTCCAGCACTCTTGCCTGGAAAATCCCATGGATGGAGGAGCCTGGTGGGCTGCAGTCCATGGGGTCGCACAGAGTCGGACACGACTGAGCGACTTCACTTTCAATTTTCACTTTTCACTTTCATGCATTGGAGAAGGAAACGGCAGCCCACTCCAGTGTTCTTGCCTGGAGAATCCCAGGGACGGGGGAGTCTGATGGGCTGCCATCTATGGGGTCGCACAGAGTCAGACACGACTGAAGCGACTTAGCAGCAGCAGCAGCAGCATATTTCCATATGAATTTGAGAATCAGCTTTTCCTGTCAAAAAAAAAAAAAAGAAAAGGCCATTAAATTTGGGCTGAGATTGTCTTCAGTGTGAAGACCATTTGGGGGAGTATTGCCGTATTAACAACATTACATTTTCCAGTTTATAATTAGGGATGTCTTTCTGTTTGTTTAGGTCTTTGACTTATTTCAACACTGTCTTGTGGTTTCAGTGTATAAAGCTGTTGCTTTCTTGGGTAAACTTCTTTCTAGATATTTCACTATTTTGAATGCTATTGTAAATTTAGCTTTAATTTCCTTTCAGATTATTTACTGCTACTGTATGGAAACGCAACTGGATATTTTTGTTGTTGATGACCTCATACCCTTCAGCTTTGCCTTATCAATGCTAACAGTATATTCTGGCCACGGATGAATTCCATAGCTTCTCTACGTACGGAATCGTGTCATCTGCAAATAGAGCTGCCTTTGCCTCAGTTTGAACACTTACTTCGTTTTCTTTCGCAACTGTGCTGGCTGGGCCTGCAGCGCTGCATGGCACCAGGCACCTTGTCTTGTTCTTGATCTTGTCGGGGGAGGGCAATTTCCGTCTTTCATTATTAAGTGTGATCTCAGCTGTAGTTTTCCCAGTTGTCCTGTGTCATGCTAAAAGCGTTCTCTTGTCTCCTAGTTTGCCGAGTCTGTTTCTTAAATCAGCAAAACGTGTTGAACTTTGTCAGGTGTTTTCTTTGCATCTATTCACATCATCGCGTGCGCTTGTTCCTCGTCCTGTTAATACGGTGCATCGCGTTACCTGACTTCCCTGTATCGAAGCGGGAATCAAGACTGCCGGGAGAAATACCAGCAACCTCAGATATGCAGATGACGCCACCGCGATGGCAGAAAGTGAAGAGGAGCGAAAGAGCCTCTTGAGGAAAGTGAGAGAGGAGAGTGAGAAAGTTGGCTTAAAGCTCAACATTCAGAAAACTAAGATCATGGCATCTGGTCCCATGACTTCATGGGAAATAGGTGGGGAAACAGTGAGAGACTTTATTTTTGGGGCCCCCAAATCACTGCAGATGGTGATTGCAGCCATGAAATTAAAAGACGCTTACTCCTTGGAAGGAAAGTTATGACCAACCTAGATAGCATATTCAAAAGCAGAGACATTACTTTGTCAACAAAGCTCCATCTAGTCAAGGCTATGGTTTTCCCAGTAGTCATGAATGGATGTGAGAGTTGGACTGTGAAGAAAGCCGTGCGCCAAAGAATCGATGCTTTTGAACGGTGGTGTTGGAGAAGAATCTCAAGAGTCCCTTGGACTGCAAGGAGATCCAACCAGTCAATCCTAAAGGAGATCAGCCCTGGGTGTTCACTGAAGGACTGATGCTGAAGCTGAAACTCCAGTACTTTGGCCACCTCATGCGAAGAGTTGACTCATTGGAAAAGACCCTGATGCTGGGAGGGATTGGGGGCAGGAGGAGACGGGGACGACCGAGGATGAGATGGCTGGATGGCATCACGGACTCAATGGACGTGAGTCTGAGTGAACTCCGGGAGATGGTGATGGACAGGGAGGCCTGGCGTGCTGCAATTCATGGGGTCGCAAAGAGTCGGACACGACTGAGCGACTGAACTGAACTGCACTCCACCTACATTCCCAGGATGAATCCTACTGTCTTTTAATGTTCTCTTGGATTCAGCATGCCAGAAGGGGGTATTAATCTATAAAAATGTTCATACCAGTATTGTGGTGTCATGTAACTCATATTGAGTTTTATTTGATGAGTCCTGGTCAAGACCCAAAGCTAAAGCTATCTGGATAATGTTGGTTGTACCTTTGCTAGTTGGATGCTTCATAGAGTGGAAGTTAAGAGTTTTGAGATCAGCACATGGAAACTCTTTCTGTTTCTGGGCATTTCAGTTCCATACTAAATTAGTTATTTTACCTGGTCAGCAAGTCTGTAATGCTACAATGAACCCATATTGGATTTATCTGTGCTCATCCTGCTAAGTCACTTCAGTTGTGTCTGACTCTGTGATGCTATGGATTGTAGCCCGCCAGGCTTCTGTGTCCATGGGATTCTCCAGGCAGGAATGCTGGAGTGGGCTGCCATGCTCTCCTCCAGGGGATCTTCCTGACCCCGGGATTGAGCCTGCACCTCCTACACCTCCTGCCTTGGCAGGCAGCTTCTTCACGGGCTGAGCCATAGGGTTAAAAATAATTAGTTTGCCATTGCTCTCTAGCCTCAAACACAGAACATGTGAACACATGAAACCTGATTTAATACAAGCTCAGGGTCAGTTTTTCTCTTTTTACTAATAGTGACTTGCAATCAAATTTAGCATGAAATCTTTCCCTCTAGTTGAATATCCCCTAAGCATTACTCTCTCTCTTTCTGGCGTGCATCACTGACTTGCTTTTTCGGTGGTGTTGCCTCCAGCTGTTGAGCCGATTTTCCTTATGGTGTTAGCTTCTGTTTTTCATTTGGATTACAAGCGTAATGATCTCCTTTGTTAGCAGTATATAGAGTTCTTAATAAAAAATTATATTATCCTTTAGTTATGTCTTCACAGGAGGCTCTTTAAATAATTGTGATACATGTGTATGAATTTATATTCAGTTTCTTAAATTCATCTCTCTTCTCTCCTCATGCTTTTGAAGATATTAGAGGATAAACTTCTTATATTACATTTTAGAAAGTTGTCTTTTCCAAAAAGAAAAGAAAATTCAAGACAGTTTAAAATTTCCTTTCATTTGAGATAATTATAGTTTAATTTGTCATAGTATACAAATTTTGCCATTACCCTAATTTAAATCGACATTAAATGTCTGTATGTAAAATCTGTTTTCATTCACCCTATTCTTCACGATCGCTTCGTCACTCCTCCTGGTGTGAGCGCCACTGACTCAGGGCCAAGCCTCACTCACCTGCTGCCTCAGCTGCTCGGGAGCCGGGGTTTCTGTCGGTGCTTCCCTTCCTCCTCACGCTCTTTCTTTTCTTGCTCCTTGTTTCTTCACTTCTGTTCTTTCCCCATCTCTCTTCCTTGCTTCCATGTTTATTGAATGAAAAGTCTTGTAACCTTTCAGTTCAGTTCAGTTCAATTCAGTTGCTCAGTCCTGTCCGACTCTTTGCGACCCCATGGACTACAGCACGCCAGGCCTTCCTGTCCATCACCAACTCCCGGAGTTCACTCAAAGTCATGTCCATGGAGTTGCTGATGCCATCCAATCATCTCTTCCTCTCTCAACCCCTTCTCCTCCTGCCCGCAATCTTTCCCAGCATCAGGGTCTTTTCAAATGAGTCAGTTCTTTCCATCAGGTGGCCAAAGTATTGGAGTTTCAGCTTCAGCATCAGTCCTCCCAGTGAATATTCAGGACTGATTTCCTTTAGGATGGACTGGTTGGATCTCCTTGTAGTCCAAGGGACTCTCAAGAGTCTTCTCCAACACCACAATTCAAAAGCATCAATGCTTTGGTGCTCAGCTTTCTTTATAGTCCAACTCTCACATCTATACATGACTAGTGGAAAAACTATAGCCTTGACCAGATGGACCTTTGTTGACAAAGTAATGTCTCTGCTTTTTAATATGCTGTCTAGGTTGGTCATAACTTTCCTTGCAAGAAGTAAGTGTCTTTTAAATTCATGGCTGCAGTCACCATCCGCAGTGATTTTGGAGCCCTCCAAATTAAGGTCAGCCACTGTTTCCACTGTTTCCCCATCTATTTGCCATGAAGTGATTGGACCGGATGTCATGATCTTAGTAGCCTTCAGTAGTGACTTTAAATCTCCTTGATCTTGGTTACCTAAAGTCGAATCTGCCTTCGAGCATGACAGGGTTAGCCTGCTGTATCCACCTGGGACTTGGAAGCAGAACCCTGCAGGCATTTCCAACCCTGCATGAAATGCTTCCTTCTTTGCAGTCTCTGTATACTCTTCCTAAGGTATTTTGCACAGAGGGAAATAGAACAATTGGGAATATCATAAGTGTCCTTTGGTGGTCCTGGTTTATCTCCAGCAGGTTGACAGCTGCTTTCACTGCTCATTGTGCCGTTCTCAAGGTGCAGCTTACTTGTTCGGGCCCTGAGGACCTTGGCCTGGTGTAAAGTCGGGAAAGCGCGAGGGATGTCGGGAGGGAGCAGGCTCTCTCTGCTCCACCTCCAAGGCGGCCGGAGCTTTCCCAGGCATGAGTCCACCCCAGCAACAGTGTCTTAGGGAGGTTGGTTCTTCTGGCCCCTGAGACTGTCTTCAGGAGCTCCTCAGAGTCTGGGAGAACCCAGGGCCACCCTTCTCAAAACAAGGGGGTCACCAGCAGGAGCGAGAGCAGCCATCAGGGCTGGGGTCAGCCTGAAGGTTAGAGGTGACAGCTATTAGACCATCCTGCTCCTGCCTCGGTTCTGCTTGCTTCCTCTAAGGATGCAGGCTTCACACCCCATTATTTTGTCAGGTGCTGTTCCAACCCTGTGAAAAAACCCACACCACCCACGTGCCTTTTGAAACAGGCTTGAACTCCTTCACGAAAATACACTCTGCAAAACGGGACCTGTATTTTTGGAAAGAAGAGTCCAGAGTCTGTCTTTCATATCTAAGCAGGAAAGGCTCTTTATCTAAGCCTGGTTGAGGGAGAGAAATTATCTGCTTAATCAAGAATACAATACTTAAAAAATAGGGATATAATTTTATTTGAATTCTGACAGGAGAGTGGAGGTTGGAGCCAGGAAGAAGCATGGATGGGAGGCCAGAGGCTGAAGCCACCGGCTAGCCCTCCTCACTGGGCAGTTTCTACAGAACCCAAATGTATTAAGATGCAGAGAACACAAATTATAGTGCACACAGTTTAATCTTATTTGGTGACTCAGAAACAATTCAGATTCTTGCTTCAGGGTTAGCATTACGAATATCAGATGACATTGCCTCATCTTACCCTCGGGAGGAATCTGGTTTATCAGCACTGAGTGAATAGTAGAGCCCAGAAGACACAGCTATATGTAAAGCCCTAACACAGGCTTCTTTACTTAGAAGTTAACCCTTCAGTGGCCAAAGGTACCGACTTCCAGTTGCAAAGTAAGTCCTGAGCACGTGATGGGGACTATAGTTAGCAAAACTGTGCTTCAGGTTTGAAAGCTGCCACGAGCGTAGACCCGAGAAGCTCTCATCACAGGAAAATCCCTGTAACTATGTGAGGTGATGGAAGTTAACCGGACAGCTTGTGGTGGCCATCCTGCAGTGTATACAAATGTCAAATTATTATGTCATACACTTGAAGCTAAAATAGTGATATATGTCAATCCCACCTCAATTTAGAAAACAAATTAAACAATTTTAGTAAATCCTTTGTCTGTTATGCTTAGTTCATGTTACTTATCGGAAAAAACGACATTCACCATGTAAGAGTGCTTACGTGTTTTCAGATCTATTTTCAGTGTGTAATTTTTGTATGTTAGTTAATACTTTTACAGTTATTAAATCTTTAAACTACACTTTAATGTCACTTGCACAAGTATCATCTTCAGTTTAGTTCAGTCACTCAGTCGAATCTGTCTCTTTGCGACCCCATGGACTGCAGCACGCCAGGCTTCCCTGTCCATCACCAACTCCCGGAGCGTGTTCAAACTCACGTCCGTCGAGTCGGTGATGCCATCCAACCATCTCATCCTCTGTCGTCCCCTTCTCCTCCTGCCTGCAGTCCTTCCCAGCATCAGGGTCTTTTCCAATGAGTCAGTTCTTCACAGTACGTGGCCAAAGTATTGGAGCTTCAGCTTTAGCATCAGTCTTTCCAATAAATATTCAGGACTGATTTCCTTTAGGATTGACTGGTTGATCTCCTTGCAGTCCAAGGGATTCTCAAGAGTCTTCTCCAGCACCACAGCTCAAAAGCCTCAGTTCTTCAATGCTCAGCTTTCTTTATGGTCCAACTCTCACATCCATACATGACTACTGGAAAAACCATCGGTTTGACTCTATGGGCCTTTATCGGCAAAGTATCACCTGATTGTACTTCAAATAAAGTTTTAAAATTAGATTTTTGTTTATTTGTTTCTGTAAGGAAATTTAGATTTGTCCAATTAGATTACACGGGGGGAAATAATATCTATAATGTTTTGTTTCCAGAGTTTTTCTCTTTAGCAGATGACAGATTTTGGTGATACAAGTCCTCCAAATTTGTCGGTGTGCATTCCTAGGTATTTTATATTGCTTGTTGCTATTACAAGTACATCCTTTTCATTGTATTTTATAATCTTAGCAAAGTGATTTTTCACATTATTTGTGTCTGAGCACCGTATTGAATTACTGATTTTCAATAGACACTTTTGACTCGCATGCAGGCAGTCATACGACCTACACACAGCACTGACTTGGCCCTGCTTCCCCAGCTCTGTCTTGTCTCCCTTCTTTTTGTCTGGTTTCACTATGTAGAATGCCCAGAACAAGGACGTCAGTGGCGAGTGATCAGCAGGGATGTGCTGGGCTCAGAAAGACTCGGTTCTGCCTCAGCCCTGCAGGGGGCTCTCCCCAGAGTGTGCAGCCCTGCAGGGGGCTCTCCCCAGAGTGTGCAGCCCTGCAGGGGGCTCTCCCCAGAGTGTCCAGCCCTGCCCCAGAGTGTCCAGCCCTGCAGGGGGCTCTCCCCAGAGTGTGCAGCCCTGCAGGGGGCTCTCCCCAGAGTGTTCAGCCCTGCCCCAGAGTGTCCAGCCCTGCAGGGGGCTCTCCCCAGAGTGTCCAGCCCTGCAGGGGGCTCTCCCCAGAGTGTGCAGCCCTGCAGGAGGTTCTCCCCAGAGTGTCCAGCCCTGCAGGAGGTTCTCCCCAGAGTGTCCAGCCCTGCAGGGGGCTCTCCCCAGAGTGTCCAGCCCTGCAGGGGGCTCTCCCCAGAGTGTCCAGCCCTGCAGGGGGCTCTCCCCAGAGTGTCCAGCCCTGCAGGGGGCTCTCCCCAGAGTGTCCAGCCCTGCAGGGGGCTCTCCCCAGAGTGTCCAGCCCTGCAGGGGGCTCTCCCCAGAGTGTCCAGCCCTGCAGGAGGTTCTCCCCAGAGTGTCCAGCCCTGCAGGAGGCTCTCCCCAGGGTGTTCAGCCCTGCAGGAGGCTCTCCCCACGGTGTCCAGCCCTGCAGGGGGCTCTCCCCAGAGTGTCCAGCCCTGCAGGGGGCTCTCCCCAGAGTGTCCAGCCCTGCAGGGGGCTCTCCCCAGAGTGTCCAGCCCTGCAGGGGGTTCTCCCCAGAGTGTCCAGCCCTGCAGGGGGTTCTCCCCAGAGTGTCCACTGTGTCTTCATTAAACTGGGAAATAATCTTGCCTCCTGGGTTGATGTAAAGATTAGAGATAATTTGTCATTTTCTTGGCTAATATGCCAAATGTTGTACATATACACTGTATTATACTTACTTTTATGTTAAAATTTTCTGATGCTATCGGGCATTCTTGCTTGTTTTTGATTATAAGAATAATCATTTTGGTTATTCTTTTTTAAACATGAATTTCTAACATGAGTCTGATGTTAAAAGTTTTCATAATGTCTTTAATTGATTTGTTTTAAATCCAATTTAGTATAAATAGATTTTTTCCATAAATAGATATTGGATTTTTTACAAGATATTTTTATGATATAAAAAACAATAGTTTTTTTTTTCTTTCTTTTTTTTTACCAAAGGGTGTGATGAATACCTGATGGCTCGGACAGTAATGAGTCCGCCTGCGATGCGGGAGACCCAGGTGCGACCGCTGGGTCGAGAAGATCCCCCGGAGAAGGGAATGGCAACCCATTCCAGTATTTTTGCCTAGAAAATCCCATGGGCAGAGGAGCCTGACGGGCTACAGTCCATGGAGTCACGTTGAATGGGACATCCCTGAGTAACACACACACACACACACACACACACAAATAGTAAACCATCCTTGAAGTTTGATATAAATGCTAAAGGTCAAAATGTATAAGTATGTTGAAGTGCTTGTTATTAAGTTGTTAAATACATTATATGTATGTCTCTAAAATAGGAAATATCCTTTTCCGTAACTATATTTTTAATGTTGTGATTTTATATATTATTGTCTTGATACTCATAAAATAATTATTTCATTGCTTATTTTTAAAGGATTAACATTTAAATTGTATTATTTATATTATTTTTTGTATTCTAATTCTTTATTTTTTGTTTTTAGCATTTTTTAACCATTGTCTTTATTTTTATTAATTGCATGCTTTATTTCTATTTTTTAAAATTAACAACAAAACATTATTGGCCAGTGTTTTGGGCACTATTTATTGACTGTATAGTTTATTAACTGATTATTTCCATTAAAATTACTTTAGCTTATGTTCCTCAAACTGTCAGATTAGATTTGCTGGTTCCCATCACTCTAAACAGGAGTCATTCTGTGGTGCATTCTGTCAGCCTTCTCCAGCCCCATAGCAAAATACCACAGACTCGGTGCTTACACGGCAGAAACGCTTCCTCCCGGTTCTGGGGCAAAAGTCCCAGATCTCAGGGCCAGCAGGCGGGTCTGACAGGACCACCCTCCCTGGCTTTTCCATGGCTACCACTGTGTCCGCACTGGCTTCCCTCCGTGGGCATCCGGGTGCTTCTTACTCTTTCAGGCCTATGGGATTAAGGCCACACTCTATGGCACTATTCAACCTAATTACCCTCAGAAATCTGTATGCAGGTCAAGAAGCAACAGTTAGAACCGGGCATGGAACAACAGCTGGTTCCAAATTGGGAAAAGAGTCCGTCAAGGCTGTATATTGTCACCCTGCTTATTTAACTTCTCTGCAGAGTACATCATGAGAAACGCTGGGCTGGATGAAGCATAACCTGGAATCAAGATTGCTGGGAGAAATATCAATAGCCTCAGATATGCAGATGACACCACCCTTATGGCAGAAAATGAAGAAAAACTAAAATGCCTCTTTATGAAAGTGAAAGAGAAGAGTGAAAAAGTTGGCTTAAAAATTAACATTCAAAAGAAGAAGATCACGGCATCCAGTTCCATCATTTCATGGCAAATAGATGGGGAAACAATGGAAACAGTGAGAGACTTTATTTTCTTGGGCTCCAAAATCACGGCAGATGGTGACTGTAGCCATGAAATTAAAAGATGCTTGCTCCTTGGAAGGAAAGCTATGACCAACCTAGACAGCATTTTAAAAAGCAGAGGCATTACTTTGCCAACAAAGGTTCGTCTAGTCAAGGCTATGGTTTTTCCAGTAGTTATGTATGGATGTGAGGGTTGGACCATAAAGAAAGCTGAGCACTGAAGAATTGATGCTTTTGGAACTGTAGTGTTGGAGAAGATTCTTGAGAGTCCCTTGGACTGCAAGGAGATCAAACCAGTCAATCCTAAAGGAAATCAGCCCTGAATATTCATTGGGAGGACTGATGTTGAAGCTGAAGCTCTAATACTTTGGCCACGGGATGTGAAGAACTGACTCATTGCAAAGACCCTGTTGCTCGGAAAGATTGATGGTGGGAGGAGAAGGGGATGACAGAGGATGAGATGGCTGGATGGCATCACCAACACAGTGGGCGTGAATTTTAGCAAACTCCGGGAGATAGTGAAGGACAGGGACGCCTGGGGACTGCAGTCCATGTGGTCACAAAGAGTCGGACACAACTTAGTGACTGAACAACAGCAACGCCCGAAAGGCTTGTCTCCAGATGTGGTCGTGTTGGCCGTTGGGACTCTAGTCTACGGATCTGTGTGTGTGTGTGTGTGTGTGCTCAATCGTGTCTGAGTCTTGCAACCCCACGGACTATAGCCCTCCAGGCTCCTCTGCCCCTGGAATTTCCAGACAATATTGCTGGAGTGGACTGCCATTTCATACCCTTGGGTGAGTTCAGTTCGGTCGCTCAGTCACGTCCAGGTCTTTGCAACCACACGGTCTGCAGCACACCAGGCCTCCCTGTCCTTCCTCAACTCCCGGAGCTCACTCAAACTCATGTCCGTTGAGTCAGTGATGACATCCAACTGTCTTATCCACTGTCGTCCCCTTCTCCACCTGCCTTCAACCTTCCCCAGCATCAGGGTCTTATCCAATTAGTCAGTCCTTTGCACCAGGTGGCCAAAGTACTGGAGTTTCAGCTTCAGCATCAGTCCTTCCAATGAATATTCAGGACTGATCTCCTTTAGGATGGACTGGTTGGATCTCCTTGCAGTCCAAGGGACTCTCAAGAGTCTTCTCCAACACCACAGTTCAAAAGCATCAATTATTTGGTGCTCAGCTTTCATTATGGTCCAACTCTCACATCCATACATAACTACTGGAAAAACCATAGCCTTGACTAGACGGACTTTTGCTGGCAAAGTAATGTCTCTGCTTTTTAAAATGCTGTCTAGGTTGGTCATAGCTTTCCTTCCAAGGAGCAAGCATCTTTTAATTTCATGGCTGCAGTCACCACCTGCAGTGATTTTGGAGCCCAAGAAAATAAAGTCTGCCACTGTTTCCATTGTTTCCCCATCTATCTGCCATGAAGTGATGGGACCAGATGCCATATCTTCATTTTTGAAAGCTGAGTTTTAAGCCAGCTTTTTCACTCTCCTCTTTCACTTTCATCAAGAGACTCTTCAGTTCCTCTGCACTTTCTGCCATAAGCGTGCTGTCATCTGCCTATCTGAGGTTGTTGGCACTTCATACATCAGGGGATCTTACTGACTGAGGGTTGGAACCTGCACGTCTTGTGTCTCTTGCATTGGCAGGTGGGTTCTCTACTGCTACCACCACCTGGGAAGCCCTGAACTGGAGACGGGAGGGGACACAGTTCCACCCGTAACAGGAATCACCGTGGTCCACGTTCCAGGTCTGTGGGCTGAAGCGTCTTTTTGTGTCCGAGTCTGCTTTGTGAGCAGGTCTATGTTCAGGTGGCTTCAGCACTTACTGGCAGTCTCTTTATATCTCGGTTTTCTGTTCCTGGGCTCGTCACTTGGTTGGAGTCCCTCCCTGAGGAGGGGTCCTTGAGGGGAACTGCTCTGAACTCTGCTGTTCTGCTTATTAGATGAAATGCACCTTGATCATTAAAAAAACATGAAAAATATGTTCTCCCTCAGGTATCATGAGCCTTATTCCATTATGTTTTGACATTTCATGTTTAAGAGAAAATGATATTTTGGTTGCTGAGGATGCGAATTACCACTTGCCCTGTTGCTAATAGGATTTAGTTTTTTTCTTTATTCTTGTCCACACAACTGTATCTGTTGCCACTGTTTGTTTATTCAGGAAACAGTTCGTTTATGCACGAATGACTGCATATCCTAGCTTTCAGCTCAGGAAAACTGTCTCACGTTTTCTCCTAGGTTTTTCCATGTTTCTGGCAGCTTTCTCTGTATCACTAACAATCCTTATGAAGACCCTCCATTTTCTGTTCTCCACAAACAGCCGTTTCATTCTCACGGCTTTCTCCCGTTACTGTGCGTCCTGCAGTGGCCTCGGTTTCCCCTTCTTGCCTCTGCATCTCCGATGACTGTTCAGTCCCGCTGGCAGGCCCTGTGTGCACCAACCAGGACTCTTCTCCGCCTGTTTACGGAGCTTCCCTGCGACAGCGCCTCATCACCCTCGCCCCCCAGCCTGCAGAGCTGATTCCCCTCCTGCGGTGCTTCTGAAGAGTCCCAAAGCCCAAGGGCAGGAAGCAGCCGGCACCACAAACGTGGCAGCGTGACACTTCTCTGGAGGGCGCCTCATCTGACCGCTAATTCAGGGGATTCCGGGACAGCCTCTGGGTCTCTTTCCTCTCTCTGGGAGAGGGCGCCCTTGGTCATGTGACCCCAAGCCTGGGGTCTTCACTCTGGCCCTCCAGCATGGAGGGGGTGGTCAGGCAGTCTTCTCCCTTCACCTCTGGCTCTGTGGGCGGAAGGAGGTGCAGGGGGTGGGCGGAGAGGGACCACGGCTGCATTTAGGTCACCCCTCAAATTCAATCCTGCTTTTCCTCACCGCATCTGTCCACCGCCTTCCTAACTTGCCTGGGAAACTTGGGGAGGAAAGGAAAATTAGATTCTTCAAGTTCTTCTTTACATTTAGGATCACACATCGGTGGTGATTATTTCCCAAATGTCAGTTCATATGACATTGAGCTTAAGCCCTTGAGATATGTTAGTAGACAGAGATTTTAGTATGTAGGAACTGTGACTTTTTTAATTTCTAAAGGATGAAGGAAAGACTTCCATTAAATTTCAGTAAAAATTTAGAAGTGTAAGATTTGGGGCTTATTACACAATCTAGAAAGATCACGTGAATTTCCAGGTCATGTGGGTAATTTTGACTGGCTGTGTGACATTTGGTAAATGTATTGGCCTCTCTGATTAGATCTCAGATGCAGGCTGGTGCAGTTGACTTAGTTCATCTCCCTGGGAGATCGGTTCTGGAGCCCTTTCAGCTGACAGTCTGCAAGGGTGAACGGTCTTCTTGCTGGTCCTGTACAGTGCTCACGTCTGTGGTCTGTGAGGGTGAGCTGGGGGCTTCTTTCCCACCCCGTGGGTCCTGCGGCTTTTCCACGCGTGCTGGGGATTTCTGCCCACAAGCACTTTCCCTCCCCCTGTGGCTAACCCACGGGTCCTTTGGGTCCTGCGGTTACTCCACACACCCCCCTCCCAGGGACTATTTGGCACCGACTGGGGACATTCTGATTGTCACGTCTGGTGGAGGACACTGTCACCCTAGGGGGAGAGAGCAGGCGTGCTGCTCCGGCGTGGACGCAGAGTGGCCCCGAGATCAAGACTCGAAGTCCGAAGCCAGCAGTGCAAGGTCGGACAATGTGATGCTGTGATGGATGCTGATAAACTGTGATGTGGTTCTTTCTGCCTTTCATGAGTCGAGTGTCTATTATTTTCCTGAACAACCGATGTCTTTGAATTTATCCTTGATGTAGCTACAAAGCTTCAACAGGCCTGGAGACCTTTTCAGTTTTTTAAAGTACACACATTTTTTGGTCTACAAATGCTCAAAGTACATATAATAAAAGCACTTTTGTTCTTCAAAAAATAACGCTGTATTTGTTCCAAAAGCCAAATCTCTTTGAAAGAGACTTGAAATCCATATGGTCCACATGGAAGGGGAGGGGGGGAATGCTCTTTCATGAATATTTGTGAGCTTGGGACATTACCAATATCATATTTCAAATGACACTATCCCCAAGAATTTTAAGGAATAGCATAATTAGATTCATAGAGATTTTGAGTTGGAGTGAGTTTCAGGGATCATCTGGAATGTTGAGAGGTGCCAGGCTGTCTCCAGGTGCTTTGGCTGGGACGCTGGGGTCTGAGGAGGTGAGCCGTGAGCATCCTTGGAGCGGGCGGCCCGGCTGGCCAGCGGCCACCGGCGTCTACGTGGAGCTTCTGCGCTTGTCCTGCTGTAAGAACATCCCTACCTCTTCCAGAAACAACCCTCATTACCTTTTAGCTGAGCTGTGTGCTAAGTCGCTTCAGGCGTGTCTGGCTCTCTGCGACCCCATGGACTGTAGCCCACCAGGCTCCTCTGTCCATGGGACTCTCCAGCCAAGAATGCTGGAGTGGGTTGCTATGCCCTCCTCCGGGGATCTTCCCCACCCAGGAATCGAACCTGGGTCTCCCTCATTGCAGGCACATTCCTTACCGTCTGACCCACCAGTAAAGCCCACAGCAAAGAACAGGCGTCAAAGATCTGATTGTCGAGAAAACGGGGCCCCGTGTTCCACCCGGCTCGCGACGCGGCTGCTGCTGTGAGCGCTTGCACCCTTTGCTCACCCCTGACGCTGCCGTCCCCGTCGCCGCGTGCGGGGCTCCCGGCGGTGGGGCTCCCAGTCTGCTGTGTGAGGAGCGCCCCAGACGGAACCCCTGACCTCGTGACCCAGTGCCAGGGGCTCCTTCCGCAGGCCTGGCTGCGCTCACGCGCTTCCCCGCGGGGTTTCCTGGCGGCTCTCTGAACCCTGGGGCTTCCTGGCTGCTCCCCGGCAGAGCAGACGGTCCCTCCTGAGGGGCACGCCCCGGTGCACGGACACGGCGGCAGGCAGAGTTCCCGCGGTGAGGACTGGGGGCCGGGGGCAGGGCAGTGGGAGGTGGAGGGCGTCCTCCTGGGGAAGCCGCAGCGTCAGGGCGAGTCCCACGGAGCGGCTGCGAGCGAGCGGGGAGGGGTCCCGGCTTCGGGAGCACACAGTCAGCCGCCTGCAGGCGCTCTGTGTGCCCACGGGCGGGGCTGACTGCGGTGTGCAAGCACGGGCTGCCGGGGCGTGGTGTGGTTCAGACGCCCCTCGATGACCGCCAGCCAGCCCGCGGGGCGAGGATCGCTCCAGAGAAGGGGAGCCCTTCCCTCCGGGGTCCAGGGGCCCCCGCCCCACCAGCTGTGTTCTTCACTCGGTGTCACCTTCTGCATCAGCCTTGGTCCCTGTTCTTTAAGGCGCAACTCTCCATTACTGCAGAAGAAGGTATTTAGAGAAAGAGGGTGCTCTTTCTAAACTTGCTTTTTGCAGCGCACTTATTACCTATAATTCTGCACGTTTCCTTTATTATTTTTCTCCTTCGCTAGAATTAATCTTCGTGAAACTAGGATTTTCATTTGCCATTTTCCCTGATAAGTCCAGTGCTTAGAAAGTTAGACCATCTACCTTTCTATAAAAGAAGAATAAACTGAAGACCTGTACAGAAAAGAGCTTCACGACCCAGATGACCACGATGGTGTGATCACTCACCCAGAGCCAGACATCCTGGAATGTGAAGTCAAGTGGGCCTTAGGGAGCATCACTACGAACAAAGCTAGTGGAGGTGATGGAACTCCAGCTGAGCTATTTCAGATCCTCAAAGATGATGCTGTGAGAGTGCTGCACTCAATATGCCAGCAAATCTGGAAAACTCAGCAGTGGCCACAGGACTGGAAAAGGTCAGTTTTCATTTCAATCCCAAAGAAAGGCAATGCCAAAGAATGCTCAAACTACCGCACACTTGCACTCATCTCACACACTAGCAAAGTAATGCTCAAAATTCTCCAAGCCAGGCTTCAGCAATATGTGAACCGTGAACTTCCAGATGTTCAAGCTGGATTTAGAAAAAGCAGAGAAACCAGACAGCAGATTACCAACATCCAATGGATCATCAAAAAAGCAAGAGAGTTCCAGAAAAACATCTAGTTTTGCTTTATTGACTATGCCAAAGCCTTCAACTGTGTGGATCACAACAAACTGTGGAAAATTCTTCAAGAGATGGGAATACCAGACCACATTACCTTCCTCCTGAGAAATCTGTATGCAGGTCAGGAAGCAACAGTTAGAACTGGACATGGAACAACAGACTGGTTCCAAATAGAGAAAGGAGTACATCAAAGCTGTATTTTGTAACCCTGCTTATTTAACTTATATGCAGAGTACATCATTTGACATGCCGGGCTAGATGAAGCACAAGCTGGAATCAAGACTGCCAGGAGAAATATCAATAACCTCAGATATGCAGATGACACCACCCTCATGGCAGAAAGTGAAGAGGAGCTAAAAAGCCTCTTGATGAAAGTGAGAGGAGAGTGAAAAATTTGGCTTAAAGCTCAACATTCAGAAAACGAAGATCATGGCATCCGGTCCCATCACTTCATGGGAAATAGATGGGGAAACAGTGGAAACACTGACAGCCTCTTTTTTGTGGGGGGGGCTCCAAAATCACTGCAGATGGTGACTGCAGCCATGAAATTAAAAGATGCTCGCTCCTTGGAAGAAAAGCTGTGACCAAACCTAGACAGCATATTAAAAAGCAGAGACATTACTTTGTCAGCAAAGGTCCATCTAGTCAAAGCTACGGTAGTCATGTATGGATGTGAGAGTTGGACCATAAAGAAGGCTGAGCGCTGAAGAACTGATGCTTTTGAACTGTGTTGGAGAAGAGTCTTGAGAGCCCCTTGGACTGCAAGGAGATCCAACCAGTCCATCCTAAAGGAGATCAGTCCTGGATGTTCATTGGAAGGACTGATGCTGAAGCTGAAACTCCAATACTTTGGCCACCTGATGTGAAGAACCAAGTCACTGGAAAAGACCCTGATGCTGAGAAAGACTGAAGGCGGGAGAAGGGGATGACAGACAATGAGATGGTTGGATGGCATCACTGAAGCGATGGACATGAGTTTGAGTGAACTCCAGGAGTTGGTGATGGACAGGGAAGCGTGGTGTGCTGCAGTCCATGGGGTCACAAAGAGTTAGACATGACTGGGGACTGAACTGAACTGGAATGGATAAATTTCACAGGGCTCTTTTGAGCCTTAAAGATAATGCAAAAAATTCTACTATCAGGCATAGAGAAAGTATGCCAAAAATGAAAATCTTTTTGTTTTAATATAAAAATTAGTGTTTAAATGAAAAATATTAGTAATGCATCCCTTGGAAATAACTGTTTTTTTAAATGAGGAGCTTCTGGGCAGTCTTTTGAACAGATTATGTTAGGAAAATTGGATATTTCTGTGCAAAAAAAATGAAGGAAGACCTTTACATTACACCATATGTAAAAATTAACTCAAGACGGATCAAAGACCTTAATGTAACAGCCTAAATTACAAAACTCTTAAAAAAAACAGAAGGACAAATCTTTATGACATTGGATTTGGCAATGATTTCTTGGATATGGCACCAAAAACAGAGACAGGAAAAGAAAATAGATAAACTTCATAAAAACGGAAAGCTTTTTTGCATCAAAACACTATCAATGGAGCATAAAAAAGCCCAATTCTCACAATAGGGGCAGATGTTTCTGAATCATATATCTAATGAGCAGTTAGTGTCCAGAATATGTAAAGAATCTCTCAGCAACAGCGATAAAAGCAAATAAACTGATTTAAAAATGGGCAAAGGACTTGAGCTGACATAGGGAAATCCCGATCAAAGCTACGGTGAGAGATCTCTAGATTTCTGGTAAGATGGCTCCTACCAAACAAGCAGAAAATAGTAACTGCCAAGAAAGGAGAGAATTGGTGGGGATGGAAATTAATGTAGCTGCTGTGGAGAGCAGCATGGAGGCTGCTCAGAAACTGAGCCCAGAGTTGGCATGTGATGCGGCCATTCTGCTTCTGGGGGTGCCCCGGGGGCTGGAGGCAGAGACCCGGCGGCGTCTGCACACGTGTTGGCAGCAGCATCGCTGGCAGGAGCCGAACGTCTGCCACGGGCTAAGCTCTGCTACGCGGGTACGCTGGCGCACCTTGCGATTTGAGAAGGAAAGAAGTCCTGCGACACGGTAGCGTGGAAGAGCCGTAAGGACCTTAGGCTAAGTGTGAAAAGTCAGACGCAGGATGGCTAGATTGTGTGACTCCATTTATTTGAAGTGCGCTGAGTGGTCAAACCCAGAGGCAGAAAACTGAACGGTGGTTGTAAGGCAGCAGGGGCTTCAGGAGGAAGGGCGGGGAGTTCCTGTCTCACGGGGCGGAGTCTCGGTTTGAGAAGACGAGGAAGTTCTGGAAAGTGTGGTGGTGATGGCGCGAGAATGTGACTGTGGCCGAGAAATGGTCAGAGTGCTGACCTTTGTGCTGTGTGTTTCTACCGCAGTGAAAATGAAGACTCGTGACAGACGTCGCCAACGCGTTTAAAAGCACCTCAGCACTGCACCACACACAAGGTTCGTAGCTGAGAAGTCGGGCTATAATGTGATATCAGAATTTTAGGCACTTTCCCCTGCATTTGCCTCTTGTTTTTTTTTTTTTCCTGTAATATATTGACAAATGAAACGCTTTAGAAAATTCGCCATTTGGAGGAAGTATACTTTGGATGTCCTAACACAAACTATTCACTACATTAAAGAGATAATCAGATACGATGAAGGGAGTGGGGGCGTACAGCCGTTGCGATGCTCAGGTTGTTGTTGAATCTTCACACCCACTCCTATTTGGCCAAAAGGTCGAGAACCAGGGACCAAGAAGGATGAAAACCTGACCCACGGTAGAGACCCCTGGACACGGCGAGGATCTTCTGCTTTGTCTAACTTCTAGGGTTTTATATTTTATAATCTCCAAATGCAAACACTGAAGCCCATTCATTCATGGCCCATTCTCCTTTACTGACTCGGTTACGTAAATAAAGTTTACTCACTGCCTTCAGCGTGCCAGGCACTGGGGAGCAGGCCCGGCCTGCCCCAGTTTCGCCGCACGTGGAGCTGGGACGAGCTTGTACAATTGCACACTGAGTGGCTGGCTCCCCCTCAGCAGTGAGACGCCGCTGGACACCTGCTCCTTCAGCCCTTCTAAACGGAGACAAAAGCCAGAAAGCAGTGGTGTCTCTGGACATCGGTGAAGGTAATGGCAGGTGTCTTTAATAGCACAGGATACTGACCTCAGATTCCAACAACCGTAATCTTGAAATGTGTTAGTCCAGGGGTGATTTAGCAAATCAATTCCTAATTTATTGGCAATTCTGGTCTTAAGATTTCCTTTGGGTTTCTTTCTTAAGGGAGTGAGAAGAGAAATTTTCATCATGATCGGGCTGTTAAGCGCCTGCTTTCTATCATATCAGTCTGCCACCAGCTCCTGTCCAAGGTTTACAAACGCTATTTTTCAAGCATGAATGGATAGAACATTTGAGATTAGAGAGAGTGACTGACTCGCTGTTTTCTCAAATTTAGAACCTACCTAAGCTGTCAGGGCAGATGCTTAACACTGAACAGTGAGGATATTAGCAATGACATCTTAGTACCTGAAAAACACACTGGCCTCGAAACTGATGGGAACATGCAGAGGACGGTCACAGGGGGCAGAAGGGGCTCACGGCTGCAAGGCTGCTTCCAAGCTGGTTCCAGAGGTGTGGGGAAAGCTGGGGCCAGAGTGCGGGGGTGCCCAGCTCACAGCGGAGCGGACCCTGATGGACACAGGATGCCCACAGTGGACGTCATGGGGTGGACGCACTTGAGCAAGGAGCGTGGGAGTCACGCTGTGGCTATGTGGTTGGCCTGAGAGACGCCATCGGTGCCGGTGTGCTGGTTTCTATTTCATTGTTTCCTTTCATATTTTGGAGTCATTTGTTTCACCTTAATTGTGCATGGCCCCTGGGACAACCATGCCTGAACATGCCTGGGACAACTGATCTGAAGAAGAGGTTAGGTTGTCTGCAGGGTCCCGCGGTGACTGTCGTGTGGGGCCTGGACACGGTGTGTGTGACTGTCGTGTGGGGCCTGGACATGGTGTGTCAGTCCCTCTGGACACGGCTGGGACTCGGAGGGCTATTTGACATTTATGAGCTCCATCAATATCTTAGACATTGTAGCAAACATCATTCTGCGCCTGGATCAATGCGACTGCAATCTTAATTAAGGATGAGTCAGGCCACAAATAAGGGAGCCTCGTCGGCCTACAGCGAAAGAACCCAGCCTAACTCTCCACTGGCCTTCTAGGCCCCGAGAAGCCTGGAGAAGGTGCGGGGTCACGAGTCCCCGGGGGGTCCCTCGGGGATCCGGGCAGAGGGCCTGGGCCCCCGGGGCCACTTCAGTCCCACACGGGGCTCATCATGTTGTTGCCGGCTCACTTCTAAGCAGGAGATGCCGTTCAGAACCTCAGGCAGAGGCTGAGCCGCGGGGAGCCCGACCCTGTGGGGAAGGCAGAGTCCCTGGAGCTTGCCTCCTGTATGGGTCCCTGAGAACAAGGAAGCTTCCCCCTCGACTTCTCTGTTGGGTATGGATGAAATTCAGGCTCTGGAAACTGTGTCTCGTCTGCTGAGTGTGAACGGAGACTCGCACCAAAGGAGTTTTTTGATGGGAAGATGCTAGGAGTGAGCGGGAATGCAGGGCTGAGGACGCACTGTGGGTGGTAGGCCCCAGAGCAACGCCTGTTTGAAATAACTACATTTTATTTTATACAAAACTGATACTTCACGCCTCACATCACTGAGTAAAAGTGAGATTCTAGGAAGACATGACAAGCAGTCCTGCGATTTGGGCACCTAGCTGTGCTGTAACAACCGGCCCAGATCGTGCAGGGCGGTGGGGGCACAGGCGCCAAGCTACAGGGGGAGGCCAGGCTTACCTTTCAGCCCTGCTTCGTTCCCTCCCTTGCTGCGCACAGGCCTTCAGCGGCGGGCAAAGGCCTGAGCCTACCTTAGAGGTGCGATCTGGCTAACACACCGGGCATCCCCGCGAGAGAAGGAGGGGATGGCGATGGAGCTGGAGGCACACAGACGCCAGCATTCTTCTCTGACTTGCTTTCCTTTGTGAAATTCTACAGGCATGAGGCACTTGGCTGCCTATAATTTCCACGGATCCGATTTGCTAAGAATTCGTCCCTCATATCGTTTCATCCAAAGGAAAAAAACAGGAGGATGCAACCTAGGCCAGCTTTTGCCCAGACTTACACTAACACAGAGAAGGTTGTCTGAGGCTTCCACGTGGGCTAACCCACGTCACAGCAGGAGGAATTACTCTTAACAGCTGGTTGTTTAGCCCCCAGCTTGTAACAAGGCACATTTGCCCCGCTGCCCCCTTTCTGCCTGTTCCCCTGCGGAAATCTGAAAATATTAGTATTAATTTTGTTTATTTCCCTCTTCCACTCGCCTCCTGTTTCTTCCTGCAGGTTAGATGTTGGTGCAGCACACTGCTATAGAATAGGAGTAACCGCATTAATCCTGAGGAGGAGAAAGCTGCACCCATGGTAACGGGAGGTCTGCGGTGATGTCACTCCTGGGGCTCCAGCTTCTTTCTGGCTCAGCCATGTGGAGGTCTCCACAGGCAGAGGGGCTGGAGCTCCCAGGTCACAACTGCCCATTAGGCCTGGTGGTGCCTGAGGTCACAGAATTGGCTCACAGGCACATTTTGCTCGGTTTCACAACACCGAAAAGTAAGCTAACTTTATTTTTACAAATCAGCGATGTTTCTATTAAATGCTAAACCTGAACAGCGGGCTGTTCTGGCCGCGGCAGCTCGCTTTGCTCATGGGCGTCTGAGAGCGAGCGGGGTCTCTCCCCGCTGTCCGCCTTGCAGCCAGGATCTCCGGAGGGCTCGGGCACCCAGGAAACCAAGTCTGAAAGCTGATGTCCAGGTGGTGGTGTCTAGTCCAGACCCTGGAGTCCAAGGTGCATTGATCCGTGGAGAGACCATACATCTACGAACCGTGTATATATGGCTTCCCAGGTTAAGATTCTATTTTCCTTTCCAGTTGGCCCATAGTCATTGGCGGGTGGGAGATGGATGGAGCGTGTGGAGCAGGCAGACGGGACCTCGGCTCACTGTTCTCGGAAACCCCTGCCGTCCGGATCTTTTGCTCTGCCTCGAGTTCACCAGAAACAAAACACACAGCGAAATGGCAAACAGTGAGCTAAAGCTGGAGAGTGAAGTGCTTTAAAAGTGGAAAACTCATAAATGATTACACCAGGAAATAGTCACAAATGAAAGTATTAACATGCATTTCAAAAATAAAAATAGGAATTAATAGTAACTTGAAAATAGGTATTTAGTGACTGACACATAGATGTAAAACACGAAAACAGAAAATGTTGAAATAATGTTGAAAGTAGAAAGTTGAATATTACAAAATTTACTTTTTTCCATCAAAATGGTGAGTTTCAACCCAATACATTATTATTACTCTGACAACGCTCATCAACAGCTGGAAAAACGCTCACGTTTGGTCTCTTGCCAGAAAGACTCTGCTCTTCCAGTGGCTGACTGGAGTGTCGGAGTCTGATGGAGCTGGGGAGTCCCCTTCAGCCTCCTCTGGGAGAGGGGCTGCCCTGCCCCCAGCCCGCGTACCCTGTGCCCACTCCCAGCTGCTGGGCCTCACGGGGCTGCCGGCCAGCAGCAGGTCCTGGTTCAAGAAGACCTAGGTGCAGTTCTTCGAGCATCTCCAAGCCTGGCGTCTGAGACTCATACTTCCCTCCTTCCACAACTGCTTGAGCCTCAGAGCATAACTTGGGAGTGTTGTTGCTGAAATGTGCTGGGTTTAGTCGCTCAGTTGTGTCCAACTCTTTGCAACCCCATGGTCTGTGGCCCACCAGGCTCCTCTGTCCATGTGGACTCTCCAGGCAGGAATACTGGGGTGGGTTGTCATGCCCCCCTCCAGGGCATCTTCCCAACCCAGGGGTCGAACCCAGGTCTCTTGCATTGCAGGCGGATTCCCTATCGTCTGAGCCACCAGGGAAGCCCCAGAATCCCCTGTGGGTTGTCTATACTTCTCCAGGAGATTGTCCCAACCCAGGAACTGAACCGGGGGCTCCTGCATTGCAGGCAGATTCTTCACCAGCTGAGCCATCAGGGAAGCTCCCTCTACACTCTGCTCTTTAATTTCTCTACACGAATTCTCCTATCAGGGCAGTTTACAGATATCTAACCCTTAACATTGTTAGAAGAGATGCCACATCCGAATTTGCCACTAGGCAAAAAGTGTTCATTGAATGGACTTTAATGCATTGAACTCATGCAGTGACTGCTCTCATTTTGTCACAAGAGAAACACTATAACCAGCAAGAATGTTCAGTGGGCCACCTTGGCACCTGACTTGCATAAGCGACAAGATACAGTGACCACAAAACCCGCTTCGCAGTGCACTCCATGCACACACTGACCGACCAGCTACACGCACAGTTGCCGTAACGGGCACTAAGCTATCCGCCAAGGGGAAAAGCGGGGCCAGAGCCTCGTCAGCAGCGGCAACCGCGAGAGTGAAGCAGGAGCGTGGTCGCCCGAAAGGAGCGTTAAGGCCCCTCCATCCTCATGCTCCATGAAAAGCGCTGCAAATATGGTGAACGCAACCTAGAACTAATCAAATCTGGATGAGCAGCATACTCACGCTAGCTTTAAAGACAGGACTGCTTTTATCACTTAGGTTTCTTAAGATTTCGAGAAGAATAAGGACACTACACGTAGAGATCAAGGGTTCAATCCCAAAAGAAGATGTAACAGTCATAAGTGCATATATGCACCCAACACAGGCTTCCCGCATGGCTTAGTGGGCAAAGAACCCAGCTGCCAGTGCAGGGGACGCAGGAGGTTTGGGGTTGATCCCTGCATTGGGAAGATTCCCTGGAGCAGGCCGTGGAAACTCACCCCCGCATTCTCACCTGGAGAATCCCATGGACAGAGGAACCTGGCAGGACTCAGTCAATAGGGTTGCAAAGAGTGGGACCCGACTGAAGTGATGGAGCCTGCACACATGCACCCAACAAAGGAGCACTTCCATGTAAGGCCAGTGCTAACAACGATGAAGGCAGAAGGTTCCTGTTAGGAGCTGTCAGGTCAAGGGTGAGCTGCAACAACAGAAACCCCAAACCACCAGGGATTACTCCCTCACAGGAAGGAGCCAGAAGGGGGCAGTCAAGTGCTGCTGGGATGGCCCAGGGACCCGGGCTGCTTTTAGCTTCTCCATTTCACCATTATTCTGCGTTGATTCCATCCTCAGTGTCACAACATGGCTGCTGGAGCTTAGGCAATTGCATCCGCCTCCCGTCAGGAGGAAGGGTGGTGGCAAATGGGCTTTACTTAGCTCCCTGTTGCCTAAGACGCCTTCCGGGCACGAACTCCTGATAACGTCCTTTTGTGAGCTCAGCGTGGGCTGAGAGGATTGCTCTTCCCAGCAACACAGGCAGCTGCCTAAGGGAAAGCAGAGTCCACTGCGGGCTGGCCAGTGCTGGCCGCTGCCTCAGGCACTGCTCTCCTTGCCAGGAGCTCCTCTCCTCTGCCCTCCCGCCATCAGCTCCCACCCGCCTTCTGTGCCTACGTGCTTCCTCCTCCCCCAGGCCCTGGGCTCAGATTACGGAGCTGCTAGAGACACAGGTTCCCGGTGGCCCTCCTCACCCCGCTGTCGGAGTCAGTGTTAATGTCAGTGACTGTGCTGGCTTCCAGAGGGTTCTGACTGCCGAACAGCCAGCCAGTCAGTACAGATTTTAATAAGCGAGTCACCAATGGGATCATTTCAGCTTTGTGTTTAGACAGCCAATAGCAACTTTTTAAAATCCAGATAAAACTTATGGACAAAAATGGTTATTTTTCACATTTCAAAGTAATGATCTGATGAATATTGCTTCACAGAGAACAGAGCACACTTCGCAATGGCAGTGAACCTGCACGGTACAATGCTGTTCCTAAGTCTCAGCTTTGGAGCATCTGAAAAATGTCCTTTTGACTCTGTTCTAAGGCGGGATGAATGGATGCTGTGCACGGTCCTCAGGGCAGGTGTGGGGCCTCGTGGCGCCTCCTCCAGGGTCCCGGCCCCAGCTCCGAGGGACCATTTCCTGAGACTTCAGACTTAGGCCGCTGTTCACAGCACAGTGAAAGCACGCTAGATGTTTGACTGTGTAGGTTCAGGTTTGACTTTAATAGTTAACACAAGCTCTTTTCTCTTGTGAGCGAGGCACAGTGGCAAGCAGCCACGCAGGCTTGGGTTCAGACCCTGGACGAGCAGCCTTGCCACTCCCTGGCTGTGCAGCAGTGCAGCCGCCTGGTTTTCACGCCTGCCCTCCTCGCTGGCAGTCAGGTGGGTGACCAGGAGGAGCGGGGGCCCCGGAGCCAAGATGGTCCGAGAGTGGAGGTCCGAGGCCCCGGCGTTTCCAGCGGGAGAAGCGCTTGGTGAGCTTTCCGCTGTCCTTGAGGACGGGTCTGGAGGCGGTCGGGAGTGGCCCAGAGGCCACTCTTCCAAGCAAGCGTGGCGTTCACTGAACCGTCTGGCTTTCAGTTGCCAGGACGCCGATGGTTTCAGGCTGAGCTACTTGGGTGGGGGCGGTGCTCCTGCTGCGTGTGCACGTGTGGCCTCAGTCGCGATAATTTTTGACAAGTGGCTTATTTGTCTTATTACTCATTTCTGGGAGGAACATTGTTTGAATCTCTGGAAACCCCAGCCCTCCCCCTACCCCCTCAGAGTTTCTTCCCTTTGCGCGGTATTCTCATTTTCCTGGCGCTTAGGGACGCTTCAGCCACATGAAGCAGCTGCACTCGAAGGCCTGATCCCAAAGGCCACGCCGACAGCTGGAGCCGAGACGGTGTCGTGGACGCACACAGAGCCGGGGAGAGGAGCGCCAGCCCTGAGTGTGAGGAGCCCCCGAGTCAGGGAAGGCGCTGCTCTGGGCTGAGCGGGGTCAGAGCTGAGGGACCACAAAGTGGCTGGCTCCTGCCGGGAGCCTCGGAGGTGCGGCCGCCAGGTCGAGAAGGAGGCTCCCTGAGGTTGTGTGAGCGGGAGCTGGATATCGGGGCTTCTCATCTCCCAGCCCTGGAGGCCACACTGGACCTGGAGACCCCAGGGCAGTCGGGGCAGGAGTCTCTGCGGGCTTCTCCTCACCGTGCCGAGAGAGCTGCTGGCTTCGGCACGCAGGCAGGGGTTGGAGGACCGTCCTCGGAGAAGGCGTCCCGTGCAGGATGAGTGCAGCCGCAGCCTCGGGTGGGCTGGAACAGCTCAGACCCCCCGCCACTAGGAAGCTCCCCATTCACAAGCTGCTCACACGGTGTCTGACTGGCTTTATTTTCAAATAAGAGCAATTTCCCAAAGGAAATGGAAAGCCTGAAGGACAAAGACACATGAGAGGTTGAGAACGATCAGTGGGCGGAGAAAGGAGGACCGAACGGGAGAGGCGGGAGGGCGCAGAGGGCAGCAGAGGCCTGCAGCGGGCCAGGCTGCGGGCGCCGCGGCGCTGCGTCGCGGGTTAGGGCCACGGGCTTGCTCTCACTGTCAGACGAGCCTGTCCGCCTGCACGCGGGGACGGGGAAAGCCCCAGAGACCACTCCAGGGTCGGCGCCGTCTTTCCGGGGCCCTTAGTCGGAATGTAACGCCTGTCCTCAGTGGGAGAAGAGGGTGCACTGCATTCAAAAGGAAAAACGAGGCCGTAAGGAAAGTGTTTAGAGAAGAGCTTCTAGACAAAACACAGAAGAGAGCAGAAACAGAAACAGCAGGCGGGAGCGGGAAACAAAACTGGAAGGAATTTTCCAGAAAGTACAGTAGCAAACAAAAAAAGAATTTAGAAATTTAATTTAAAAAGAAAAGAGGTTTGACATTTAGATTCCTATATTGACTAGATGTTTGTGGCCCCTCAGAATTCATGTGTGGAAATCCTGACCCTAGTGTGACTGTGTCTGGAGGTGGGGCCCTTGCCAGGCAGCCAGGCCGTGAGGCTGGAGCCTCGTGATGCGGCTGGTGCCCTGAGAAGGGGTGTAGGCCCAGGAGCCCCCGCGTGCTCGCGGCTGCGCTCAGACACATGGAAACGTCCATCTGCAACCAGGGGGAGGGTCCCCTAAACACGGACGGGTCTGCCAGCACCTGCCTCTCGGAGTCCCAGCGCCTAGAATCGCGAGAAAGGGGCCTCTGTCGTTCGGCGCCCAGTCTGTCGGCCTATCGCGGCAGCCTGCTCTGGTTGACAACATCCGACTCACAGGACTTACAAAATAAAAACAGAAATAAAGCATCAAAGGACTAACATAAGAAACATTTCTAAAACTTAAGGAAAGGAAATTCCAGGCTAAAAGAGTCCACTGGCTGTCCAGGTGACCCAAGAGGTAAAGATCCTGCCTGCCAGCGCGGGAGCCGCAGGGGACGGGGTCTGATGCCTGGTCCGGAAGATCCCCTGGAGGAGGAAATGGCAACCCACTCCAGCGTTCTTGCCTGGGAAATCCCATGGACAGAGGAGCCTGGGGGGCTGCAGTCCACGGGGTCACAGAGAGTCAGACACGGCTGAGCACGCACGCTCGCGCACACTGGCTGTTCAGGTCAAAAGATGAAGCAGCCGCAACAGCAAGATGCATCCCTGCGAAGTTCCAGAAACATTATGGGGAAACGATCTCAAAACACTTTCTTTACGATGTTGAGGGAAATTCCACGAAAAATTGCTAGTGTTGAAAGTGGTTACTTCTGAAAAGGCGTTCACTAGGGTAGGCAGAAATGATTCCGAGGAAAGCTGTTTTTCTGTACCAGCCCTGCTTTGGGCTTTTTCTGTTGACCATGCTTATATATCATTAAGATAAAAAGAACCGGATATTGAATTGTAAGAGTATTTGAGATTTGCTCACACAATCTCTGCTGTCCAGACTGCTCTCTGAATGTGGGGATGAGAACATACAACCTTCAGACAGGACTCAGGTAATTCGGTATCACTGTCATCTATCCAAGTGAGAGCCAGCTCGAGACAGTGTCCACGGGTGTATCAGAGGTCTTCCCCCAACCCTCAGGGGCCTGTCTATTAGAGTCCACATGTTCCGGGCACTTTCTGTGGCCGCCTGGGGGTCTCCGTCTTCCTACAGACCATGACCCGGTGCTGGAGGTGGCAATGGAGCTCCCGCCCAGGAAACACCATTGCGGGGCAGGGTGCGCCTCGGGCCCGTCTCAGGGTCAAGCCGAGACACCTGCTGAGACCTGCGCTCAGCCTCTGTCCTTCACCCTCCCCCAGGCAGCTCGGGTGGACGCTTGGCCTTCAGAGAGTGCGGGGGGTGGACCACTCTGCCCCCAGATACCACCCCCTCTCTGAGCAGGGCTCCCTGCTGCGGGGAGGCTGCCTTTCCTGCTCCGTGTTGGACTCGGTCGCTTCTGAACAGAACCTTCAGGAGTCAGATGGTGGGCCCCCCTTTTCTTGTTCCTCTCTCACGGAGCTGGTGACCACCATCCTTCAGAGCAAAGGCAGCGCTGAGCAGAGGGTCCGCCCGTGACACCCTGTGGGTGCGAGGAGCGTGTGGGATGCTCTGATCTGCTGCTTTTGCCGCTGCCACGGTGACAAGCTAAGCTGACAGACGACGAGCCCGCAGACGACTGCCGGGCGTCGCACGCGGGTTTCCAGGGTCCTCAGAGTGAGACACACGTTGGGCTTTGGCTTCTTCAGAAGACTGACGGGGAAGCCATTGATGGAGGGTGAGCTGAGGTGCCGCAAAGTCAAGCTTATGTTTCTGGGTTAAGGAGGTCACTCTGGCTGGATCATGCACATAGGGTTGGAATAGAGGGCAAAATGGTGTGGGGATCTTTTTTTTTTTTCTAGAGGGTTCCTGAAAATATTTGCAAGAGATGATGGTGGCTTGGAGGTGTAGGTGTAGAGAACAGGATGCTGTCCAGAGATATCTGCGTATAAAACAGGCAGTGGGATAAAAACAGGGAGGCCGTGCCCTCCAGGGGCCCCACTCTGAGCCGCGGGCCTGAGTCCACATCAGCATCCACGCCAAGAGTCACTCCTTGGAAAAGTACTCCTTTCCGTAGTATATTTGCTTAACGAAATGGAGAATCTTCTCCTCAGGGACACAGATTTGGATTGAGATGTTTGCTTTAATTATAAGCTTTGGTGCAAAGAGAATAGAATGTTTTCCTTCTTCAGGGTTGGTGTTCTCGCTTCGGTTGGTCAGCAGTCTCGGCTGGTTCTCTTCAGGGCGGTTTCCCTCTGCAGATTCCTCACAGATGGGCCTGAGGGCCGTTTACAAGAGCGGTCACGTTTGGAAAACAAAGTTGCTACAGAAGGAAGGAAGACACCCTGTCTATACTGGACCATTAATGCTTACATAGGCTGGTTCTGAGAGTTTGGGAAATGACGGCCCACCTGACATTCATTCTCTCTGAGCAGTGATTAATACTTCCACACAGCTATCTGTTCTGTTCAGTGTGTTTTGAGGTTTGATTTAATTATTAAACCCTAACAAACCAAGCTGTGTCTTTTTCATGGTGAAGGACCACACACTCACTAAAGCTTAAGAAGAATCGGTTTACTGTGGATTCCGTCCAATATCATGAAGTTGTGTTGTCCAAGAATACAGTTTTGAAAGATGAGGTTAGATTTATTGCAGTTGTTTTGGCTGAGATTTCATGAAGTGAGAGAGCTCTCATAGTTTTCTTAGACCAAGCAAATTTTATTAGGCCTAAGTATTTTTAGGTAAATCCTTGGACTCTCTCCAATTTGTTGTATGTCCTAAAATCTTGGCGCTCTGAAGCTCTGTTTTCCTTTTTAAAGCTGTCTCTGATGTTATTCAAAGTAAAACCGTGTCTTATTTCTCGTGTGTCTGAGGACAGGCAGGATGTGCACGGTGATAAGTGCAGGTTAAACAGAGAAGTCCCCCATGAGCCCGAGCCTCCCCGCGAGACACTGCCTCCCGGGTGCTGTGTTTATGCGACCATTGTCAGGCTCACCAACGAGCTACCAGCACCCTCAGCAGCTACGGGGCATCTTCTCAGAGAGCAAATGACATCAACTGTCCAGTGTTTGTGTGTGCAGCGGTCCCTCCCTTCTCTCTTGGACAAACCTTCATCTGGTGTTGGCGAAGTGATGGGCCCAGAGCCGAGCGTCAAGGCTCCAGCCACAAGCACCAGCTTCCAGTACGGGGTTCACAAAGCGTTTCTCTACGTTCCAAACGAGGGTCTGCTTGGGGCTTAAGGGCAGCATGTGAAAAATCTCCATATCCTGTTTCCAGTCCCCTGAATCATAAACTCCCCAAGGGGGAAGAAAAAAATCTTTTCTAAAGAGATTGGTTTGCTTTCAAGCTTATAAAAACCAGCCAAGGAGCCCAAGCTAAGCTTAGACAACCAAAAATTAAGTGAAAACTTCATTTTTAATTATTATCACTATTATTTTTAAAGCCATTTTTGAATGTACTTACACACAGTGTTACAATCAGAATAATGTGATCCCATTGTGACTATGAAAATAAGTCTGTTTGGGGCTCAGATTAAATGAAGAACTTCTGTAATGAGTGTTTCCTTTTTTATCTCTTAAAACCAAATGTGTGCATTCTGTATGATCCCACGTATATGAGGAGTTTAGAGTCGTCAGACTCGCCACGACAGCAGAGGCTGCAGCAGGTCCCAGGGCTGAGGGAGGGCCAGGGCGTCAGCGCTCAAGGGGGAGTGTCCCGCTGGAAGAGTTTACAAGAGGGGGCTCCTTCTGGGGGTGGTGGTGTGAGTGCGCTTGATGCCACTGGACTGGGCACTCAGAACGGCCACGGCCCAGCCTGGGTCACGCGCATCTTACCACACACAGAAAGAGAGCAAAACGAAAACCCAACGTGTGTGACGTGTTGGAGTAATCGTGAACGTTACTCGTCATCTCAACCTGCTTGTCATTTATTTCTTTAATAAAAACACCTGTTCCCTCTACGGCATTTTCATGCAGAGGAGACATAGGAGACACAGACAGGCGATCAGGAGACATGGGTACTTTCACAAAGGGCGTGCTTCTGGTGTAGACACAGATTCACCTATTGACATCTGCTTCCTCGTAAACGCTGCATTTTCTACCATGCACTAAAACACAAAGAGTGAAAAAAGACCGTGAGACAAGGCAACGGTGGTCCCCCTCCTTCTTTTCTACTTTCACAAAAGAAATATCAAACTTTTATGGCAGCTGGACAACCGTGAAGAATCCTTCAGTCAGTTCAGTCACTCAGTCGTGTCCGACTCTATGCGACCCCATGAATCACAGCACATCAGGCCTCCCTGTCCATCACCATCTCCCAGAGTTCACTCAAACTCACATCCATCGAGTCATTGATGCCATCCAGCCATCTCATCCTCGGTCGTCCCCTTCTCCTCCTGCCCCCAATCCCTCCCAGCATCAGAGTCTTTTCCAATGAGTCAACTCTTCGCATGAGGTGGCCAAAGTACTGGAGTTTCAGCTTTGGCATCATTCCCTCCAAAGAACACCCAGGGTGGATCTCCTTCAGAATGGACTGGGTGGATCTCCTTGCAGTCCAAGGGACTCTCAAGAGTCTTCTCCAACACCACAGTTCAAACACATCAATTCTTCAGCGCTCAGCCTTCTTCACAGTCCAACTCTCACATCCATACATGACCACTGGAAAACCATAGCCTTGACTAAACGGACCTTTGTTGGCAAAGTAATGTCTCTGCTTTTGAATATGCTATCTAGGTTGGTAATAACTTCTCTTCCAAGGAGTAAGTGTCTTTTAATTTCATGGCTGCAGTCACCATCTGCAGTGATTTTGCAACCCAAAAAGACAAAGTCTGACACTGTTTCCACTGTTTCCCCATCTGTTTCCCATGAAGTGATGGGACCAGATGCCATTATCTTCGTTTTCTGAATGTTGAGCTTTAAGCCAACTTTTTCACTCTCCTCTTTCACTTTCATCAAGAGGCTTTTTAGTTCCTCTTCACTTTCTGCCATAAGGGTGGTGTCATCTGCATATCTGAGGTTTTTGATATTTCTCCTGGCAATCTTGATTCCAGGTTGTGTTTCTTCCAGCCCAGTGTTTCTCATGATGTACTCTACATAGAAGCTAAATAAGCAGGGTGACAACATACAGCCTTGATGTACTCCTTTTCCTATTTGGAACCAGTCTGTTGTTCCATGTCCAGTTCTAACTGTTGCTTCCTGACCTGTATACAGGTTTCTCAAGAGGCAGGTCAGGTGGTCTGATATTCCCATCTCTTTCAGAATTTTCCACAGTTTATTGTGATCCACACAGTCAAAGGCTTTGGCATAGTCAATAAAGCAGAAATAGATGTTTTTCTAGAACTCTCTTGCTCCTTCCATGATCCAGCAGACGTTGGCAATTTGATCTCTGGTTCCTCTGCCTTTTCTAAAACCAGCTTGAACATCTGGAAGAATCCTTAGGGTAGTAAAAACACAAAATGTCAAATTTTTTGAATCTCTCTAAACAGGAAGAGTCTAATCAGAACTTTGTTGGGATAATCTGGTCATTTTATAAAGCAGGTTTTATGCCCTCAGTGAATCCTAAGAATACAGGGTCTACACCGCTCCCTGGAGACAGCAATGAATACGCTTTTAACAGCAAGGGCCGCCCAGCGTCTCCACCTGTAAACGCTCTGCTGTTCGTCCTTGTCCTTTGGCATAAAGGCCTTCAGCAGTGGAGCCCGGGGAGGTCAGGTCAGCAGTGGAGCCCGGGAGGTCAGGTCAGCAGTGGAGCCCCGGGGAGGTCAGGTCTGCGGGTGGCAGGACGGGACACTCTGTCCCCAGCAGCGCTGGAGAGGGCAGAGCCACGGCATCGAGTGGGCCCACCCCGGGCCCAGCTGTCGGCAGTTTCCTAGAAGTTCCGTTTCCCAAATTTGGTAATCCTGAGCCGGTGATTTCCTGTGATGAGGAGGACGGTGGTGATGGAACCTTCCCGATGCTGCCTCAGCTCACAGGCCCAGGTGACTTGTCTTGCAAATATTCCATGTGGGGATTCCGTCCAAACCCAGCTGGGGAAAAGCAGGTCTTTCTTTTTCTCTTAAAGGGCATGGACGCAGAGCTCGGTGCTCAGCAGCGGCACTGTGCGCTGCGGGCCCTTGGCCTCGGCAGGCGGGGCCTCTCTGTATCGGGAGTTTGCTACAGCGGAGGCTCATGCAGAGACTGCAGCAGCGTGCACTGCTGGATGGGCTGAGACCCTCGGGGAAGCCCCTTTAAAGGCACTCAGCCTAGTGTCAGCAAAGGGGGAAGCCAAGTGGACCGAGGCCCCACTGGCAATCCCCACTAGCCCTGCTAACAAGTTTCCAGAGAGAGAAATGCTCAGGTTTTGTGTCTAGATGAAGCTGCCAAGTGCTGGAGATGCGTGCTCGGGGTTCTGAGGGGCTGCGACCCATGCACCCCAACCAGCAGACCCCCTCAGGGGCTGTTACACTGACATTCAGTTACACACATGTGCATCTCAGCCACAGAAATGTCGACATCGATTTTTAACGGTTTTCTATAAATTATAAAATTTAAATAAAAATGTAAGACAAAATCATTGACAATCATTAGCGGAATTCAGTGCTTCCAACGTCTCTGTGGCCTGAGCTCTGCCTTGCTCATGGGCGTGAACTCCCAGGATACATCCTGCATGGTTAGAAGCTTCCGGAAACACCTCCGTGCAGCACAGATAACAGCCTGGGCCTGAGAGACTATGAAACCAGGAGTGTTTCTCATCAGCATCTTCAAACAGAAACTGAACGTGGTGGGAGACGAGCTGTTTCATCCTGGGCATCAGATGCCACCTTCGTCCACTTAACATTCTTTCCATGACATTTTCAAACCGATCAGGAACTGACCGTAGGATCTGACCCAAAGCTGTGTTATGGCCTGAAATCTGTGTGCTTACTGCTGCCCGCCGCTGCTTTCCAGAGTGAGGTGTGTATTAAAACACAGATAAGTGGCTTATTAGAGCTCTGATCAGGGCCTGAAACCCGCTGGATGCGGGTAATACCAACCCTTAGGAGCTGGATGTGGGTGAGAGACCCCAGCCGCAGCCCTGCAATAGCGTCAAAAAAAGGTATGGAAAATAGTTAAGAAAACCCAAGAGACTGCGCGATCAAGTGAAAGAGAAAGTCTCCAGGCAGCAGTGAGCGTGGGCAGAGAAAGGACTAAATTGCAGGTATTTTGCTCCTATTAAGTCCTGACGAGGCAGCGATGGCCGAGGCGGCCTGACCTTGGGAGGAGATGACCAAGGCTGCTCTCTCCACCCGCCCTGGGCACACGGCCCCCGGGCACACAGCCCTGGGCCTGCTCGGTGCTGAGACCTTGTCCCCAGGGCTTCCCTCGGTGCTGAGCCTGTGAGAGAAGAGGCCGACCCTGACCTGGCTTAGCTTTTGCCTGTTTTTCCTCCTCAGCCTTTCTCCTCCCTGACAAGGTCTCTCCCTGTAACTCAATGCAGATTAAGATGCTCTTAGCATCTGACGAACACTGACTCCAAGTCTAACGTGTGAGACCGTACTCGGCCATTCTTATGAAAGACGCTCACATTTACCCCTTTGCTAATAAAATCGATGTCGTTTGCTCTGCTTAGAGCTGTCTCTTCAAGCACCTGAACTGAAGAGCAAAGTCAGGGCAGCACATAGCAGAGATGCTGTGAAAACGCCCACTTGAACATAGACTGTGTCTATCCTTTGAAAAAGTGAGGACAAAGTCATGACAGCTGAAACAAAATAGTTAGAGCCAGGTTTTCTACAGAAGCAAGATTCTGCACTGGTGGGTCAGCAATGGAGAGTCCTGGCCAGCAACAGCTGGTGGCTGCCTACAACCAGGGGCTCCTGCAGCGTCCACCCAGCGAGGCCAGACCCAGGACGGAGCCCTGGGGGACTAATCAGGGGACAGAGAGCCGGAGCCCAGGACAGGGGGTCCGGCAGCGCTTCCCAAGGAGATAGACAGGTTCTGAGGCTGTGTGACCCTGCGTGGGTAAAGTCCTGTGTTTTGCTTGTGTTTTATTCTTCATTTCACGCAGGAATAGTAGAGAGGTTTTCAGGTGTAGAATTTGGACAGAATTGTTCTCATAGCAGATTATAATAAAATGTAATATGTTTTACAATAAAGTGTGATCATGATTTAAATGGAAGCAGTACATATAAGCAACATCCATGGATGTTCTTTGACTCCAGGCTGTTCTGAAACCTGGGGGTAAGAGGTGGCGCGGGTGGGAAACAGTGAAGGGTCTGACTTTGAAAGGGCTTCTCTGGAGGCTCAGCAGTAAAGGAAACACTTGCCGACGCAGAGGACACAAGTTCAATCCCTGGGTCGGGAACATCCCCTGGAGAAGAAAGTGGCAACCCACTCCAGTATTCTTGTCTGGAAAATCCCACAGACAGAAGACCCTGGCAGGCTGCAGTCCATGGGGTTGCAAAGAGTCAGCCATGATTCAGTGATCAAACAACAACAAAAACAACTGACTCTGAAATGAGGAAACAGAATGTAAAAGAAAAGATCTTGGTGGCCAACGTCAAGGAGATTAATCCGTTAATCTTAACAAGCTACTCAAATTAAGCGGCATAAGCATCAGGTAAAGCGAAGTCCTCTTTTTGCTTTGTTTTCCTCTAGGTACCTTCAGATCTGAACTCCCCAAACATAAATATAGACAGTGAAGCTATAAGCCACTTCATGCACGGCGACCTGAGACGGGGTGCAGAGTTAAGAGTTCCGACAAAACGTGGTCCAGTGGAAGGAAATGGCAGCCCACTCCAGTATTCTTGCCTGGAGAATCTCATGGATTGTGCGAAAAGGCAAAAGGATATGATGCCAGAAGATGCGGTGCCCCCACCCCACCCCTTGCAGGTTGGAAGGTGTCCAGTCTGCTACTGGGGCAGAGGACGATTACTACCACCTCCAGAAAGAACGAAGCGGCTGAGCCAGAGCAGGATGTGTCTGGTGGTGAAAATAAAGTCCAGTGCTATAGAGATGCACTATAAGATATATTATATATAGATAGTGCAGTATACCATATTATATTGCATAAGACCCCGGAATGTTAAGTAAAATGGAAGTGGTCAAGGAGGAGATGGCAGGATTGACCGTTGACATCTTAGCAATCAGTGAGCTACAATGGACAGGAACAGACAAGTTTAACTCAGATGGCCGTTATATTTACTACTGTGGGCAGGAATCCCTTGGAAGAAATGAAGTAGCCCTCATAGTCAACAAAAGAGCCCAAAATGTAGTAGTTGGATGAAACTTCAAAAATAACAGAATAATTTGGTTTGTTTCCAAGGCAAACCGTTCCACATCACAGTAACCTAAGTCTGTGCTCCACCTACTGATGCTGAGGGAGTCAAAGCTGACCAGTTCTATGAAGATCTACAACACCTTCTAGAACTAACACCAAAATAACATGTCTTTTTCACCATAGGGAATTGGACTGCAAAAGTAGGAAGTCAAGAGATACCTGAAATAACAGGTAAGTCTGGCTTTGGAGTACAAAATGAAGCAGGGCAAATGCTAACAGAGCTTTGTCAAAAGAACATGCTGGTCATAGCAAACACGCTCTTCCAGCAACTCAAGAGATGACTGCACGTGGGCATCACCAGATGGTCGATACAGAAATCAGACTGATTATATTCTTCATCGTCAAAGATGGAGAAGCCCTAGACAGTCAGCAAAAACAAGACCTGGCTCAGATCATGAGCTCCTTATTGCATAATTTGGGCTTAAATTGAAGAAAGTAGGGAAAACCACTAGGCTATTCAGATATGACCTAAATCCAATCTCTTTTGATCACACAGCGGCTATGATGAATAGATTCAAAGGACCAGATCTGATGGGGTGCCTGAAGAACTATGGACAGAGGTCTTTCACATCGCACGGGAGACAGCGACCAAAACCACCCCGAAGAGCAAGAGATGCAGCAGGGCCAAGTGGCGTCTGAGAAGGCTTCACAAACGACGGAGGGAAGAAGAGGCGTGAACGGCAAGGGGGAGAGGGGAGGATGCACCCATGTGAGCGCAGAGCTCCAGAGAACAGCAAGGAGAGGCCAGAAGGCCTCAGCTGGACAGAGCAAAGAAACAGGGGAAAACGACAATGGGAAAGCCTAGAGATCTCTTCGAGAAAACTGGAGATATCAAGGAAACACGTCATGCATGGATGGGCATGACAAAGGACAGAAACAGTATGGACCGAACAGAAACAGAAGAGATTAAGAAGTGGCGAGAGCACACAGAGCTATACAAGAAAGGCCTTAACGACCCGATAACCACAATGGTGTGACCACTCACCTAAAATCGGACATCCTGGAGTGTGAAGTCAAGTGACCCTTAGGAAGCATCTCTACGAACAAAGCTAGTGGAGGTGATGGAATTTCAGTTGAGCTATTTCAAATCCTAGAAGATGATGCTGTGAAAGTGCTGCACTCAATATACCAGCAAACTTGGAAAACTCAGCAGTGGCCTCACGACTGGAAAAGGTCAATTTTCATTCCAATCCCAAAGAAGGGAAATGCCAAAGAATGCTCAAACTACTGCACAATTGCATTCATCTCACATGCTAGAAAGGTAATGCTCAAAATCCTTCAAGTTAGGCTTATGTGAACCAAGAACTTTCACATGTACAAGCTGGATTTAGAAAAGGCAGAGGAATCAGAGATCAAATTGCCAACATATGTTGGATCATAGAAAAAGCTAGAGAATTCCAGAAAAGCATTTACTTCTGCTTCATTGAGTATGTGAAAGCATTTGACTGTGTGGATTACAACAAAGTGCGGAAAATTCTTCAAGAGATGGGAGTACTAGGCCACCTTACTGTCTCCTGAGAGACCTGTATGCAGGTCAAGAAGCGACACCACACATGGAGCAACAGACTGGTTCAAAATTAGGGAAAGAGTACGTCAAGGCTGTATATTGTCACCCTGCTTATTTAACTTATATGCAGAGTACATCATGCAAAATGCCAACTTGGATAAATAACAAGCTAGAATCAAGATTCCTGGGAGAAATACCAACAACCTCAGATATGCAGATGACACCACTCACGGCAGAAAGCCAAGAGGAAATAAGCAGCCTCTTGATGTAGATGAAAGAGGAAAGTAAAAAGTTGGCTTAAAACTCAGCATTCAAAAAACTAAGATCACGGCATCCAGTCCCATCACTTCATGGCAAATAGAGGGCGAAACAATGGAAACAGTGAGAGACTTTATTTTCTTGGGCTCCAAAATCCCTGAAGATGGTGACTGCAGCCGTAATATTAAAAGATGCTTTCTCCTTGGAAGAAAAGCTATGACCAACCTAGACATCATATTAAAAAAAACAGAGATGTTACTTTGCTGACAAAGGTCTGTCTAGTCGAAGCTATGGTTTTTCCAGTGGTAATGTACGGATGTGAGAGTTGGACCATAATGAAAGTTGAGAGCCAAAGAACTGATGCTTTTGAACTGTGGTGTTGGGGAAGACTCTTGAGAGTCCCTTGGACTGCAAGGAGATCCAACCAGTCCGTCCTAAAGGAAATCAGTCCTGAATATTCACTGAAAAGACTGTTGCTGAAGCTGAAGCTCCAACTTGATACAAAGAGCCAACTCATTGGAAAAGACTCTGATGCTGGGAAAGATTGAAGGCAGAATGAGACAGGGGCAAGAGAGGATGAGATGGTTGGATAGCATCACTGACTCAATGGACATAATCTTGAGCAAACTCCAGGAGAGAGTGGAGGGCAGAGGAACTTGGCTTGCTACAATCCATGGGGTCACGAAGAGTTCGGCAAGACTTACCAACTGAATAACAAAAACAATGCTGAGGAAAGTGATTTGTCTTTTTAAAGCCACAACCCTCCACCCCTGCCATACCCCTGGGCCTTATCCTGGACTCTATACAGAACTCTTAAGAAGGGCTCCTGAGAGCATTAAACACCCATCACTGTTTCTGGACTCCTTTCAAGAATATGGCCCCTTTCGTCTTTCTGATAGCACAAGGGGCATCTTTAGGAGACGTTAGATGCTGGTGTGCAGTAGGCAGTGTGCCCTCGACACAGACCAGCTCCCTGCCCTGCTGTGTGCAGGGCATCCCTCCAGGCCCGCTCACCAGAGGGGACAGTCGCCCCAGGCTCTGTGCTTGGCCAGAGTCCCTTCCTGAAGCTCCTTCCAGGAGCCATTCTGAAAGGGCCCAGTTTACCGCTGTCACAGGACCATTTTTAAAACACTATTTTCTTCTCTGTATAAATGAGTCAGGGCTTAGCAACTAAGCGACAAACCAGATGTCTTATTCTGCCTTCAACTCTCAGGAAGCAAAAGTGGGTAAGAATGTATCCTTAGAGACAATCTGGCCAGATATTTGGAAGGTAGCATGACAGTTTACAAGCCTAGTGGACATGGCTGGAGCCGGTGGGGAGGGTTTCGTATCCATCTGTGGCTGAAAGAAGGAAATCGGGGCGTAACAGTTACAACCCTCTGCTCCAGGAGGGAAGGGAAATGGCAGATGGGGTTGTCGCTGGGGGAAGCCGACTTGAGTCACTGGGTGCTGGACACTCATAGCGCTCTTCCTGAAGAAAGGCAGGTGCGGCCCCAGGGGGCGTGTGTCCACAACTGGGATCTCTTCTCTTCGGCCAGTAGAACCTCGAGCGAAATCTGCTAGCAAAGCCATTGATCGGGGCTGCTCTGGGGCAAAATCCCCAAAGTGCCGGTCCGGGAGAAGCCACTTGTGTTAGGTAAAAGACCAGGACACCAAGAGTGTCTAACAGGCTTTTTAATGGCGAAGCGCTCCCCGGGCGGGGTTCCCGGACCCGAACGAGGCAGGTCAAGGAAGTTGGGGGTGGTTTTTGTATGTTCGTTGCGAGGGATGGTCAGGCTAGATGGACCGGGGTTCGGATAGGTGGCCAGGCCGTCGCGGGCTGACAGGTCCTTCTACGTGGCTGGGGTGGGGCGGCTTTAGCCGGCGGAGTGTGCGGCCGTTGGTCCCCGGGGTCTGCGAGGCTCCTTCCGTTAGAGACTTCCCCGCGGCGCCGGCGGAGGGAGAGGAGGGGCGGCCCATCATGGCCTTACAACCTGTAGGATGGGCGTTCATTCAGAAGGAGAGAGCCTCCTGAGAGGAGGAGAAGCAGAGAGACGGAGGGAGAGAAGTGGAGCGCGTTCTTTGCTCCCGGTCCACACAGCAGTTTCCTGCCGCAGCCCTGACACCACGCCTGGGGCGGGCCGGGGTGGGGGGGTCTGACAAGCTGAGTCCTCAGAGGAAGGACGGGCATCTTCCCTGACTTAGCGGTGGACCCGGCCCCCCGGGGCTTAGAGCCGCTGAAGGGGCTCTTGACACCCGAGGTCGGACTTCAGTTTTCCTCTTGTGTCAAATTCCCCAACTCCTCCACCTTAGCGGGTAGACCAGCACTTCAGCAGGCTCAGGAGCCGACTGAGGACCTTGCTGCGAGGACTGGGAGCCCCACTGACCCCTGCCACCCCCACTCCCAGGCTGCAGCTCCCCGCCTTCCTTGGCTGACCTGGGTGAAGCCTCGCCCTGGGTACTCACCGCTCAGCACAGGAGTTGGTGCCTGGAAAGCCCAGCACAGGACACCGCTCACCCGGAGAGCAGGTCCTCTGGGCACTGGGCTCCGCTGAGAGGTTCTGAAGACGGGCTGAAGCGGTCCCCACAGGTGTCGTGACCGCCCGCCCCCAGTCCCCCGTTCTCTTCTCTGTCCCGGTCCCTGCCCCCAACACCCCCATTCCAGCACCTTCTACGTTATTTTCTCCAAACAGTGACTTTTAAAATCAGCAACATCAGAAAGGTCAGGATAGTTACGCTCACTTTATTTTCTGCAGTTATATGGTTGTGTATCCTGGAGATGGGAATGGCCACCCACTCCAGTATTCTTGTCTGGAGAATCTAAGGACAGAGGAGCCTGGTGGGCTACAGTCCATGGGGTCACAAAGAGTCGGACACGACTGATGCAGCTTAGCACACAGCACAGGGGATTTCACGTCTGTTCTTGTCCGTCCTAACCTCCGTGTTGTCACGCAGATATCAAGCCCCGCTTGGAAGGAGAATCGCTGTGTTCCTGACTGCTCCTGTCTGTTTCCCTCAGGTTGGCTCACTTGCTGTTACGTGTCCATCTCCTCCCGCACAGATAGGGACGGGGCTACTGCCACACAGCCTCCAGCCCTTAGAGTTTCAGGCTGGCTCAGCGGCTCGGAGGCACATCCACGCTCTGGGGTAAGGTTGCATCCCCAGGGCTCCGAGCTGGGGTTGCTTCCTGAGCGCCTGGCCCCAGCGAGGCCACTGCCCACCCAAACCCTCTGCCCACGTCCATGGGAACCCCAGAACCTCCAGTCGCTGGGGCCTTGGTCCCAGCTCCCCCAGCATGGGTCTTCGAGGCTGGGCAGGGCCCGGCGCAGAGGCCACTGTTGGCATCAGGACAGAAGAGGTGATGGCCCCAGGCTTCTGCCCATCCTTCTCCCAGAACCGCCTCCTCCCGGTCTCAGCGGCTCCCCCTGAGCAGGGGGAACCCCACATCACGTCCTCAGCTCCCCACCCATCCTGTGCGTGAGCTCTCCTAAGCCTGGTCTTTTGCTAAGTTAGGAGAAGCTTGAGGAATGAGAACATGACAGGCAAGTATATATATGTATTTATGTCCGTGTGTGTGTGTTTATACAAGCACAGATGTATTTACCCTCTCACACCTAAACTTTAAAAAAATATTGTCTGGGCAGATTCACAACTATCTCACTGTCAGTCAGAATCTGATAATGCCTCCCCTGCATTCTGCATTTCTGCTGTAACGGTTCTTATCTTCCCTGAGGCAACTGGCTATTTCTGCCTGATGAGGGGAGACAGCCACAGACAGAAAGGGAGCGATGCCTATTAGTGCAATGATACCTCTAAACGATCTCCTTTGCCCCAATATTTGTCTTCTCTTTTATGTTTACTGGAAGTTTGTTGGGAATGAAATAAATTGGAGGGTGAGGAGCAGAGCGAATGTTCCGAGGGCCCCCGGGGGCTGCAGACACAGGGACGCGGCCGCCTGGGCTCAGCCGTCTGCAGGCTGGGGCGCCCCACCCAGGGCCGGCCCGCATCTCCAGCAGGAGGGTGGGCTGCGCTCCTCCGCAACGGCTCGAGGAGGGTGGCCGTGGGGTCTGGGCGCTGGCCCCCGGGTGGGAGGGGAGGACGTGTGCGCACCCGCAGAGCGAGTGCCCGCTGTCGGCCCGCACACCGGTGCCCCTCCACGCTTCTAGACGCAGGCCTCGGTGTAACCGGCTCTCCCCTCCGACGCGGCGAGCGTGTGGGGAAGGGCTGCCCGCCCCTGGGAGGCTCGCTGCCAGGCACGCGCAGCCTGGTGTGGGGGAGCGGGCACCCCACGTCCCAGAGTCGCCTGGGCAGCGCAGCCCCTCATCACGGGCTGCGAGTCCCCGACCCGAGACAGCGGCTGAAGGCCTTTCTGTACACTTCCGCTCTCCGCTGCACCCCCTGATCAGACCCGTCTGCGGGGCGTGCGCCTGACCCACGGCTGGATCGGGGTCCCTCCGTGTCTCTGGGTCTCCCCGCAGCCCTCCGCAACCCCACTGACGGTGGAGGGGACTCCAGACCCCCGGGCCCCCTGCGCTCATGGAACGAGCTCCGTGTCCTCTGCGCGCTTCCCCCCACGGTCTGAAGACTGGACTCAAGCCCTCATCTTCCCACACCTGGATTTTAAATCCCACCTTCGGCGTCTCCCTGCGGCTGGTCCGTGTCTCTGTCTCTCCCGGGGCAGCGGCGGCCACGCCCTGGGAGCGTCACAGACTTCCGCCCGTCTGAGCACGACCAGGACCAGCCTTCCAGGCCCTCCCGGGACTTCACCTGCCTCGGGCGCGCCTCTCCCCGCTCAGGCACTGGGGCAGTGCGGCGCCTTCCCCGCTGTTCCGCACTGTCCAGGCCTCTCCTTCCCTCGTGAAGCCCCCGCCCCCCTAACCCCCTCCCCACCCCCAGGCTTCTCGCACTTTCTGTTCGGCTTTGGGTCCTTTGTGCTGGAATCTCATTTACGTGAGACTCGGCCGGGGCGCCCTGAGCAGGTGTCTGACCGCGCGGGAGAGGAGGGGACTGTCCCGCGTGGCTGCGCCTTGAATGCCCACCCAGCGGGGGCCTCGGGTCCACGGCGCGAGGGTGGTCCTCCCTGCGGGCAGAGCCCAGCGCAGATGCTCGCCGCGCTGCCACGGCGACGGGAGCCCCCAGCCTTTCCGCTGAGAGGGCCGCCCGGGCTGCCGGTTAGAGAGATGGATGTTTTTAGTCAACAGAGCCTCTCAACCCTGCGTCGGGAGAAACCCTATTTTCGGCACCACGTATGGCCGAAGCGTCCATTATTTTCACTTCCACCACATTAAATCTGCTGTGAAATAACAGTAACTGCCAACACATGGGCATTTGCTTAATTAACGTCTTTTTATAAACGCACTATGCTTTAATTGATACACTTTTCTGCTACTTAAGCCATTAATAATGTGTTTTTCTGGACTTGTCATAGGGCAGTTCTGCAAATAGTATCATTTTGGAATGAGACTAAGTGGCATTTAAAAAGTGTTAATGCCAATATCTGAGTTGTTCTGAGACAAAGCTGATTGAAAAAGAGAATGAACAGTTTCACAGAGTCACATGGGTTTAAAGCTGAATTTATGTAAGTAAGGAACTATGGGAAATTAAACCTGAGCTCTTAAGTTTTTGCTTTAAGAAAATTATTCTTTTGAAGACCTTGGGTCAGCTGGGTGACAGATTTTTATCCCCTTACCATTAAAAGAGTGTTCTTTTTCCAGTGAAGAAAGAGAAAGATGCTCCCAGGGGGACAAGCCTGTGTGGACTGAAGGCATCTGCCCTCTGTTCCTGCCCTGAAGCGCTAACCCCCTTCCTGACAGTCTGGAGGCGGGGACTTTGGGAGGAATTAGGGTGAGTGTGAGGTTGAGACCCCACCACTGGGTCAGTCAGTGCCCGTAAGAGACCCTGGAAAGCTGGCGTTGCCTCTGAAGAAGGAAACGGTGATGTGAGCAGCAAAGAGCTGGTGCCTCGAGGGGAGACTCCTTGGCTCTTGGACATCCAGCCTCAGAGCTGTGGGAAGCGAAGTCTGGTTTTCCAAGCCACCCAAGTCCTGGCCTTTTGTTAAGGCAGCCCAGGCTGGCTGAGACAGACACGTTGGGAAATGTGTCATTAAAATATGCCTTTTTCCCAGAGTTCTCCCATCCAGCCTTGGCTTCTGCATATCCATATAAATTTCAGAACTTTAAACACAATTTTATAACATAGGCAAGCACAGATCCTGATGGCACATAGATCATTCACGGACTCTACGGATTTGTTCGGGAATAATCACTATCGTTACAACACTGAATCCACTTCTTTTTTTTAAATTCAGTAAATATATATATATATATTTGGTTTTCTGATTAACGGCCATGCATATATTTTGTAAATCTGTTCGAGATATTTAATGTCTTGTGGTGTTTCGTGATGCTGTTCTAAATTCTGTTTGCTTCTGGCTTATACCAATAAAATTTACTTAAAAATTTTGACTTCATCACCAGAAACCTTACTAAATCCAAGTAGTTTAGGTTTTTCGGATTTCCACAGAGAGCGTATCTTGGTAGATGAGCCAATGTGTTTCTCTGATCCAGTCATTACATCTTAATTACTTGTGCTGCCTCTTTAAGTTGCCGGGCTCCTGGGGACAGTGTGGTGGCCAGCCTGGTCTCATCACAGTCTCACAGGAGACCGTCTGTGCCTCCTGACCAGCACGACACCTGCAAGAGGCTTGGCTTATACACGCTCTTTACCAGAACACGTGTTTTCTTCTGCTTGCTTTTGGCTTAAAGTTGTTTCCCTTTATTAGAATGAATGCTGACTTTTGTTAAATATTCCCTTCATCTTGGGGAATATCATGTATTCCTTCCCCACGGACCAAGTATCTAGAGGGACCCTCCCCCAAGGCAGGGCTTGAATTCCCAATTTTGTGCCAAATGGTGAAAAACTATTAATAAAAAATTGTCAAAATACTTGTCAGAGCAGAATTTTGACAGGCTGACCCCAGTGAGCCTGTGAAAACTTGCTCAGTGTCTTGCCCCCAGCCTCTGCCCTCCAGGGGTAGGGACCCTGGGGACCACCGGCCTGGCTCCCTCCTGGCCCACTTTCTACCCCACAGGTCCTCACGGTCTCGGAGGTTCTCTGATCTCTTTAATCATGTGGATATATACACTTTTGATCTAGTTTCCTTTTCTTTCCTCCTTCCACCTTCTTTCTTTGCTTTCTTTCTTTCCTTGAGCCAACATTTTAGAATCTTCTCACTGAATATCTTCTCATCGCCTTCGGAAGAAACGCAAATGTTATGACGACCTTATGTTTCGCATACCTTTTTCTCTTCCTTCCAGGCTCATTTCATGTGATTTCTACGTTTTCATTCTTTGCTACACTTGCATTTCACTTGTGAATTTACAAAGGACTGTAGAATTTCAAAGGACCTCATCATTGACCTAGAGAAGGCAAGAATTTATTTGATAAGGTGTCCTTTGAATGAATATAATTTTACTCATAAATTTATTCCACATGAACCAGCACCCATGACACTGTTATATTTAGCTCAGTATTTTAAAAAAAGAAAACAAAAGAGTGAATTGTATTAGACTCGAATTTCAGTAAGTTCCAGTTCTGCCATGCATTAATTTCTCATCCATAAAATGTACATAGTAGTGATTAAATCATAGTGTGTTTTGAGTTATAAACACGAAAATGTTTTTGAATGTGATTGATATAAATATCTTAAAATGGGGGGCATTTCAGAATTCTGCCCGGGCCTCAGTCAGCGTGAAGGACAAAAGACTTCTCCCTGATGCCTGGATCGCTGCAGCACTTCGTGCCCACTGCATCTGTACTGAGGGGTCCACTTGTGTGCTATGCAAGGCAGGGGTGGAGCTGGAGGCCTTGGTGTGCTTCAGAACTTGTGGTGTCAGCCTGCTGGTGTGGAGCTGGGGCTGCTGGCACAAAGCTGGGGGCTCGTTCACTGCTTCCCTGAAACTCAGGGATGCTGTTCCCACCTGCGCTGGAGGATCAGGAAACCAAATCAACACAGCGAGAAGGTCAGAGAGCAAAGACGTTTTCTTCGTTTGGGTAAACGCAGACTTCGCCATGAATTCTCTTTTTCTGTTATTACTTCTGGGGGAAGTTGTACAATTAAAGAAACAAACTCCTTGGCCAAATGTTTGAAAAACACAGTAGCTTGCCTTAGATATTTTTATGTTCAGAATTAACAGGCTGTTCGGGGTGAGCAGAAACCTCCTGGGCTGAGAGCCGGCTCCTGGGGCCCTGGCCCCATGTCCTTTATCAACGTGAGCACCGCCGCTGAGGAGCAGACGGTCTGCAGCTTAGCTGGCTTCTGTGACCTGGGTTTCAGTTTCTGGATGTTTACAGCCTAACTCAGTCCAGACTCAGGCCATGAGACTCCGCGGCTTAAGGGCCTTTTGTCTTCTATTTGTTCAGGCTGTGGCCTGAGCGCCGGGGTGAGCAGGTCCAGGACAGGAAGGCGAGGTGCTGGCCCTGATGCCCTCCCTGCTGCAGGGCTGGGACCTTGGCCTGGGGAAGGACCCAGGAAGACCACCTGCAAGGAGTGGGACCCTGGTGCTAGGCCCTGGCGGGTGGAGCAGGGCCTTTTCTGCCTCCTGACCTTGTCCGCATCTGTCCAGTGGCTGCAGCCGCCGATCGCTCGCCGCATACCCACTGCCGACTCAGGAAGGACCAGGCAGCGGGCACTGACTGCCAGCCCCAGAGCAGCAAAGATGTCCTGGCCCCTGCGAGTCCTCTGAGGCCAAGACCATGTCTGGTCCCTGCGCCCGTTACTGTCAGCTGCTGGGGGTGATGTGTAAGCCTGCAGACCCATTTGTAGAAACAGGCTTGGATTCTAAGCCCTGATTCTAAACCGTGTCCCACAGCAGGTGGACAGGTGTCCAGGGTCTGATGCTAAGGCTGGACCCCAGTGTCACAGGCTCCACGGCCTCCCAGCTTGAGACCTGAAAACTCTTAGGATTCAGTTTCTCTCTCAATAAAATGGGGATAATAATCCTCCCCCTGCAGGGCTGTGAGAGTAAAATGTTCCTGTTTGGAAAACCACTCATGGGGGCAGGGGGAGGCTCAAGAAGGAGGGGATGTGCAGATATGTGTGTGTATATATCTCCACTTATAGCTGATTCACACCGTCATACGGCAGAAAGTAACACAACATTGTAAAGTAATTATCCTCCGATTAAAAAAAAAAGGAAAACCACTCAGTATAGTCCTTAGTCTATACTGAGCAGGAGCCAAGCAAGGGGCGTCATAACAACCTTCCCATTGCTGTCAGTGACCTTCCCTGGCATGAACCCCTCCTGGTGGCTGGCAGTGGCCACCTTTGCTCTTTCTCCACCAGGAGTTTAGGTCGTGCCTGGAAGGCATGAGGTCCTGGCACCGTGGTGTGGGGCTCCGGGCAATGTCTCACCTTCCCGTCTGAGAAACAGGAAAGTCAATACCCACCCGGAGGACGGGCTTGGACCAAATGCAATGACGATGATGCGGATCCTGACACACGGTCATCATGCGATGATAAACACTAAAATTTTCCCTCTTTTCCTACACTTGTAGGAACAGTTTTATAATTTAAATACAGAAACAGGAGCAAGAGATTCAAATACAGAAATATGAGCAGACACACTCAGTGTTTTACCAGGGTGTTTGGGCCAGGGATGTGGACACGAAGCAGGACCCTGAGTCACAGGGGTCAGACCCTCTAGCCTCCGCCTGCCCCTTGGCATCCAGGCTTGAAAGACCTTGGGGAACAACAGACGGCTGCTGACCATCAACAAGGTAATCGGAACTGCAGGGCTTGTAACCTTTATAACTTCACAAATGACCTGTGAATGAACCCTGGTGCCACCGAAACTAACCCCAGACCATGCTTGTCACCCACGCAGCCTGGTGGTTCTGGGAACAACGGTGAAGGGATTTCCCCGAAAGTCCTCGGAAAGCAGAAAACAAACACATCTCTGATCAAAAATAAGATTTACCAGTTTCAGTTAAAATTCGAGTTCAGACAAAACTAATCAGCTTTCACTATGGAAGAGACAAACAGCCAGTCGTGGGGCACTGGCCAGGTCTGTGCACCGGCCTTGCGTGGTCAGACCGGCAAAGCTCCCTGGGCTCCTCATACACCTGGGGAGCTGGACCGAGGAGGGGCTCTCCGGGGGAGGTCTCTCCCAGGCCCCCTCCCAGCACAGGAGTCAAGAGGGACCGGGCCATGGGCCCACATCCTCTCCAGGCAGCCCTGGGACGCCAAGGATGCAGGCTGTCTTCATCAGCCCTGGCGCTTTCTGCCGAGGGCTGAGATCTCCAGGAGCCCTGATGAACAAGAAGCCAGTTCATAGCAGAGCACGCACAGGGTGGGCGCCATGCCACCTCCTCCCCCAGGCCCACTTGCCAGGCTCCCTAGAGGGCCGCAGGTCACTTGTGATCCAGAAGGGCTAGAGGGCATCGCAGGTTTTGGTGGATTTGAGTCTGTGATGATCACTAGAGAGAAGGACCTGATTAGTAGCAGAGCTGGCCTTCAGGCTGGGGTCTTCCGTGTCAGACCCTAAGCCACTGCTGCTCACGCCTGGCTGCATCTAGGCTGCCAGGAGCTTTAGAAGCGTACCAGTGATGGGGCCAAACCCGCAGAGCCCAAGTCAGACTCCTCCCCAGGCTGCGTACTGTGAGGGTGTCGCCACAAAGGGTCTGCAGAACTGCGCTCCTGGCTCTGAAGGCAGTTTCAGGACAAGAGACCTTCATGTGTGACGAGCCAGCGTCCATGTCCCTGGGGCCACCTCCAGGTTCTGTAGCCAGGACCCGCCTCCCTGCCATGTCATCCCACTCAGCCACCAGGATTCCGTGAGTACAGAGTCTGTGGGCTGGGATTTCAACTTGTGAGTTCTGAGAAGGGAAAAGGCATCCCCTGACAGCCAGGAGCTGGCCTGGCAAGGTGTAGGGTCCTCCTGTTAACACCAGGGAGGAATCGCGGCAGAAACAGGAGCCCGCGGTGGTCACATCTGAACAAACAGAGCCCGAACCTCGTTCAGAGCACAGAGCTGCAAAAAGTCCCTCCTGGCCGGTGTGAGAGACAGCTACACGGCGTTCTTGGCTCAGCCTCCCTCCTACTGAGACGTGTTGGGAACCCCGTCATAAAACCGACCACTTCCCCGAGCCTCCAGCCCAGACAGAGCTCGCTTCCTGAGACTGCCCCCCCTCCGATGACTGCAAACCAGCAAAACCCGACGGGCCCTGCCTAACACGCCCCACTGCATGTCTGCGCCACTGCCTGGACCCCGCTTGCTCAGACTCAGGTGGTCCTGGGGGCATTCGGCACCGACAGTGTGGCGACGCTGACGTGGCAGGGCAGAAGGGGCGCAGATGAGTGTCGCTCGTTGGCTGAAAGGAAAAGCGGCACAGCTCACGGATGCTGGTCACTGGTCAAGCGAGATGCTACAGTGCTTTTGCTGAGCACGGGCAGGCCATCTCCTTGGAATCTCCAGCGTCTCCCGGGTAGTCCTGCCTGACTGAGCAGGGATGGCGCCAGCTTGCGAAATACGAAAAGGAAAGCATTTTAAAGCATTAACTATTAATACTGTTCAGAAATGTTGCCAGAGGCATGTTCTGGTCACTGACACGGCCGGTACCACGTGTGGACTCATCACTGACCCATTGTTCAGCCCTGCTCTTCCGTTCAGCCCCAGGGGCACTGCTGTCCACTCGGCAGGGTCGTCCTGGGGAGGAGGGTGGGTCGGTGCTGCCTGGCTGAGCTGAGCTGGGCCGCATCTGGTTCTGGGAGGGCATATGAGCATGGATGGCAGGAAGCAAGCACAACCCGCTGTAGCTGCAGATGGCAAGGCCAGACAGGGCCCCAGCACTGCTCTGCTCTCCCTCTCTGCGTGTGGAAGCTCCAGGGGCCCAGCCCACACTCATTCTCTGTAGTCACGCTGGCCCCTGGTGCAAGGGAGTCCCAGCATCTCACAGAATGACGTCGACCTTGGAACTGGAGTTCTGGAAGCCAGGCTGCTCTTCCAAAGTGGGCTGTTGGGCCCATGGACCTCCGGAGGTTCTACCATGTGGCAGGCATGCTGCAGGCTGCATTGGGAAGGGTGACTTGCACGTTAAATTTCCTGGGTTGTCATCTCTTTTCCCAAGTTCAGTTTTATCCAACTTCAGTGTAAGACTGTGAGGCTGAGAGGAAAAAAAAAGTGTGTCAGTGATGAATTTGAAGGACAAAATCAAGCTTTGAAAATGTTAAATGCAGATTTTGCAAAAAACAAAATCTAGCTTATGAAGTGCCATGTTTTTATGATCATAAAGCTTTGGATGAAACGCAGCTGCATTTTAAAACCTTTTGCTGCCTACATTGTCACTCATGTAATGGACAGCAATTAAATTATACGTTGAACTCAATTGCTTCCAAAGGAAATAGTTTTCTAATTATTGAAGCCATCTTTTGATGATACTGGAAATTAAATCTTTTCAATTTCTTGTAAATGAGAGGTTTTTTTTAAAAATAGAATTCTTGCTGAGTTTATGGAATCTTGCTCTTTTCCACTGACTTTTTAAAAAACATTTCTTTCAAAATCTCCCAAGTTTTCAGTGTGCGACGTGGGGAGGGACATGCACTATTGGGTGACCCAGATGGAGGGAGAAAGTTGTGGTCCAGGTGAGGGGTGTGTGCAGGGTAAGCCAGGCATCCACGTCAGCTCTGGCTGCTGTACAGAAGCCCCATCGCAGATGGCCAACGTATCAGACAGGTACCTCACATTCTGGAGGCTGGATGTCCAAGCTCAAGACGTCAGCAGATGTGATGTCTGACGAGAACTCCCTCCTGGTTCACTGAAGGTATCTCCTCACTGCATCCTCACCTGGAGGAAGGGGCAGGGGTTCCCGTACACAAGGGCAGGAATCCAGTCATGAGGCCCCATCGTCGTGACCTCCTCTCCTTCCAAAGGCCCAAGACCTTTCAGTCCACAGCAGCTAGCAAACGTGGTTCTTTTAAACTAAAAAAGGAGGGAGAATTAAAAGAGTTCAGGGATGATCGAAGAAACGTCTTAGGAGAATCACAGATAATCCAAGCACAGACTGAGACCAGTTTCCTGGAAGTTCTCAGGCAGATGGTGTGTGGAATATATCAGGGATGGCGACCCAACACTTCTGTGTATGTCAACTCACGGCAGAGCTGGATGTATGTCCATTCAGCATTTCTTGAACGTACAGCATTTTTACACTGAGATGCTTGTATACAGAGATGAAGCGCATTTTCCCCCTTTTGAGACCTGTCAGTCCAGGGCAGACAGAAGAATTAACCCTGACCCTCACATATTGAGAAACGTGGACTCTGGCCTTACAGGTGAAGACCGCACGAGCTGGCAGGCTCCATGCAGCCGTCGCCCACGGGATCTGCTTTGAACGGCAGTTAAGAGAGGCCTTTGATCCCACAGAAAAGGCCAGAGGAAGGAGGCAGCCCCACATCCGTGTGCAGGCGTGCGGGACCTTTTCTTCTGAAGACACACAGTGGCCCCTGTGCCCATGGGACCCTGCAGCCACGCTGCCCTGCCCTCCTGCTACTCAGCATCTGTCAGCAGGAGCTGCAGATCCACCCCCGGGCATGATGCCGTGTCTCCACCTCTGCAGGGGAGACCCCTGCAGAGTCCTCACACCCCCTCTGCACCGCTGCCTGGCCTGCCGCGTCCTGCCCGTGAACCCACTGCCTCCCGTGGGTCTGCCTCCTCATCCTGGCCTTAGAGAAGCCCGGTGGGTATTGAAGGGCCCACCCCAGCGCCTCTGCACACACTGTTGCTCCCCATGCCAGGGACCCTGGGAGGTGCTAACCTGACCCTCTGCCAGCCTGACTTGGTGGCCGCTCCCCTGCCCCGTGAGGGTCTGCATCCACTCCGTCTGCTCCGTGGAGCTCCACTTCCATCCCGGGGACACTGATGTCTCAGGTGCCCCTAGCACATACATGCGTTATTGCATGCTTTCTTTGCATTGTTTTAAGTTTAGAGGGTTTTTCAAGTTCAAATATATGATGAGCTATATTTCTTTCAGGTTTTAACCGTTTTTAAATCTTTACTTTTTAGTGATCTGGTTTTTATTCCTGTGTGATGTGATACGGTTATCTAAGTGGATTCTACCAGGACGCTATTTATTTAAAAAAAATCTCATTATCAGCCTGCACTGTCTTCATGGCTTTCTTGGTGAGGAACAGCAAGAGGCTGGCCTGGCAGCTACTCCCTGTGGTTCCTGGGTCACCATCAATGGGGATAAAAGTGGAGGATGAATGGAACACAGGTTCTACATTGGTGTCAAACACCCGAATGGTCTGCACGAGGTTTCCAGGCATGCAATCATGTCTTGGTTAAATATAAATTCCTGAACTTATGGCTAAAGTTGTTATCTTGAGGCCAAGGCTAAAAATAAAATTGGCATAATGCTTCCAGGTTTGTTTACCAACTATTAAAAATATGATAGACCTGCTGTACTGTAACAGGGCTGTATTGCTACTAAACTAGGTTGTCAATAAAGCCAGTATGTATCTTGGCTTGAAACCGAAAGCAAAAGTCAGTGGGCTTCATATGTATACACATGCTGACCTTAATTAACAGACCTGTTTGTTACACATACAAGTCTAACACAAATGGACTTGATTGAGGGCCCTGGAGGCAAGCTTGGGATCTGAGTGCTGTGTGTGTTTCAGACCCCAAGTTCCCCAAGGAGGTGTGACCGGCACCTACCATGGCTGAAAAAGCTAATCGACATTGTCAGCAGGCTTCTCAAACCCTTTTCCTGGGAATCTAAGCATGATCAACGATCGTGTTGCTTTGGGAAAATAGTCCGCTCTCAGACCTTGAAATTATGTTCCTGGGGACGCTCGTTTCCGCAGCAGGCAGCATCTGTTTTTTATTGGGGTCTTGCCTCTTCCTAATTGTGCAGCTGGTTTGAGAGAGAAAAGGCCTGTCATGTAATCTGTTTGGGATCAAGGGTGAGCAGCAAATTCACTTTGGTCTCAAGGACAGGCAACTTCTAAGAGGCAGATCACCACCTCCCCACTCCTCAAAGCCACTGAGCCTCGTGCACTCTGAAGCTGGTCGTTTATTTATTAAACACCCTCTTCAGGAAGCAGGGGGCCCCTCAGGCAAGGCTAGCTGCAAGCTGGTATCTACACCGTTTCTAGGGGTGCGGTTAGGACGGATGCACTGGTGTTTACACGCCTCTTTCTCTGAGCTCTGGCACATACATGTCAGATGGGTGCTTTCTGAACACAGGTGTCAGGCTAGAGCCCCCATCTTTTCAGGGGCTCACCCACCCCTTCAGGTGTGAGGTCCTTCCGTTACCAATGAAACTGCGCGGGAATAAAAAGTAAGCTCGCCATGTGACAGGCCTTTCAGTTCAGCTCAGTCGCTCAGTCGTGTCTGACTCTTTGCGACCCCATGAATCGCAGCACGCCAGGCCTCCCTGTCCATCACCAACTCCCGGAGTTCACGCAAACTCATGTCCATCGAGTTGGTGATGCCACCCAGCCATCTCATCCTCTGTCATCCCCTTCTCCTCCTGCCCCTAACCCCTCCCAGCATCAGAGTCTTTTCCAATGAGTCAGCTCTTCGCATGAGGTGGCCAAAGTATTGAGGTTTCAGCATTATCATCAGTCCAGGGCTGATCTCCTTCAGAATGGACTGGTTGGATCTCTTTGCAGTCCAAGGGACTCTCAACAGTCTTCTCCAACACCACAGTTCAAACGCATCAGTTCTTCACTACTCAGCTTTCTTCACAGTCCAGCTCTCACATCCATACATGACCACAGGAAAAACCATACCCTTGACTAGACGGACCTTTGTTGGCAAAGTAATGTCTCTGCTTTTCAATATGCTATCTAGGTTGGTCATAACTTTCCTTCCAAGGAGTAAGTGTCTTTTAATTTCATGGCTGCAATCACCATCTACAGTGATTTTGGAGCCCCCCAAAATAAAGCCTGACACTGTTTCCACTGTTTCCCCATCTATTTGCCATGAAGTGATGGGACCAGATGCCATGATCTTTGTTTTCTGAACGTTGAGCTTTAAGCCAACTTTTTCACTCTCCGCTTTCACTTTCATCAAGAGGCTTTTTTGTTCTTCTTCACTTTCTGTAATAAGAGTTAGGACAATTTTTTCATATTTCTTTCATCTGTCATTTTTCATTTATTTGACATATATTTTATATTCCTTATGTACAACTGACAGGATAAGTTAGTACCTCAAACATTTTAAAACTGAGATTAAAAAGAAATCACACATTAAATGCTTTATTATGCTTTTTCCTGTTTGTGGTGGTATTTTTAAAAGAGCACAAAACTGTCTGCACAAGACAGTGATGGCAGAGAACGGGCTTAACGTCTGGCCTCCAGACCTCCTGCCTATGAAGAGGGGACGTGGGCAGGTGGTAAGCCCCAGCAGTGCCCCTGAGGCCGCACACAGGTCCACGCAGCTCCGCAGCCGCTGTGTCCTCTCCCCGGCGGTGCTGGTGGCTCTCATCGCTATTTTCAGTGAACTCACGCTGGCTGTGTGAGCAGTCTGCAACGGCACCAAGCCTCTTCCTCTGCAATGACCCTGTGTCCCCCTCGTGGACACCCACTCACCTCCCAAGCCCCATGGCCTCTGGGTGGTGCCTGGTTTTAGCCGTAGAGGCTGTCTGAGCACCTGTGTCAGCCCCAGGCCTCACAAGCTGCTCGGTTCTCCCTGGGGACCGTGGAGAGGTTAACGGAATGCTAATATTTATATCCTAAATAACAATTTTGCTACAAAGAAGCAACCTTCTCAGCTGATACACAAATGAATTCCTAGTGGAACCTTCCTCTGAGGTGCCGGAAGTAAGGGGCTCCCGGGCTCCTGACGTGTTTTATACACATGGGAAGAAGAGCCTGTTTTACCCACACCTCTGTTTCTATAAATATTCCCCCTTTTCTTCCTTTTTGGGGAGAGGGAAGCAGATGATGGTGTGATTCATGACCAGCTGCAAACTCTCTGAGCGTCTTGTTTTAAAAGGCACAGCCGCAATCCAAGGGTTTGGCTTTACATGGTCTCTTCAGAGGCATGAGACTTTGCACAAAACTGTTTTATCCCCGATAAACATCTGCATCTGTGGACAGGCTGTGAAAAGACAGCCACCTCTACTACTGCTCGGCAGCGAAGCCCTATCTCGAATCCAATGCTCTGATACAAATCCCACATGAGTGTTTTGTAGCTCTGTGATATTGAGCAAGTTCGTAACCTTGTGAATTTCAGTCCCTACATTTGTAAAACAGGATTACAATGTGCCCCTCCCAGAGTATTTTCAGTGAGAATTAAGAATGCCTGTTAAGCATTTAAAATAAAGTAGGGGTGCTCACTGACTAGTTCCTTCCCTCTGCTTTGCTTGTAAATGGAATCTCTTGACAGAGACTTCAGACAAAAGTAGCCTGCTTGTTTAATGAGACTCTTCCTCTGTTGGGAACTGTGAGGCTACAGTCGAAAAGAGGCGGACCCAGGGTGTGTCCCCAAGGCCAGGCTCCAATGTTCAGAACAGCCTTGCTGACCCTTGAAGCCCCTCCACGCTCCCCAGGGCCGCCGGCCCATTGCTCACACCATGGGACTGAGGAGCCATCTGGTCCCAGGGTGAGTTTCAGCTGATGGCATCTCCCTCCTGTGTATTCATGTACAACTAGAGCAGAAGAGGCTGGTCTGAGGGAGGAGAAAATGGAGGCCAATATGCACGGTGCAGGGCTGCCTAGGAGTCTCAGATGAAGCCGTTTCTCAGCATCGCCCTGCTCACCATCTTCTGCGAAGCCATCTGGTGCTCTTGGGGGCTCGCGTCTGTCACCTGGCAGAGGGGAGCCTGTGAACAGGTCAAGGCTCCTGCATTTGTTTATGCTCTTAACGAACTCCTACTGCACATTTAATAAGGTGCCCGCCCTCAGGAGCCCAGGAAGCAGGCCGCCAGGCTTGGAACCGACGTGGCAGGTCCCAAGCGTATCCTCTGTCGTGTCTCTTCCTGGCGCCTCCTGGTGCGTCCCTCCCCCGCAGCCTGCTGTGACCAGTGACCAGGCTCCCTGGGTTTTCTGTCTCCACAGAAGCCCTCGTGTCCGACGTGGCTCTCCACCGGCGTCTTCCCTCTCCTTCTGCACCGGGGTCTTCCCTCTGCGCATCTGCCCTGAGTGACTTCCTAAGTGGAGAACTGGACGCCGAGTCTCCGCACAGCTGCCCTCTGTCCGCAGGGTGAGGCTTACGCTGCCCTGCTCGCATTTCCCTTCTTCACATGTGCTCACACATCTTCACATCCTCCAAACGTGTCATGCGATTTCACATAAATCTGCCTTCACAAGCGCTGCCCATTGCTACACGTGTGACCGGTGCGGCCGCGTTCTCTCTCCTTTGGGGCGGCTCTCAGATCCACTCTCAGCCCCGGCTGCTCAGCCCGGCTCTGGACAGGGCTCTTCCTGCGGCGCAGCGCCGGGTGTGTCTGTCTGGTTGGCAGGGTTCTCATCCCTCTGTTCTCTGGCCGCAGTTGTGAGAATCTTACAAGGCAGCCGGGCGACGTTTCCCGTACTTTTCCTCTTTGTAGAGTTAATCGCATTAAACGAACGAATCGGAGTTGCTGGTGATAAGACACGTGTGTCCTAAAGCAGGGAGGGCCGCAGAGAGCGGGGAGCCAGGGTGGGGAGAGCCAGCGGGGGAAAGTCCGCAAATGGAGCAGAAGCGGACAGATTCCGGGCACGTCCAAGCCGCCAGGGACGTAACACAAATGCCTCAACAAATCTTACAGGAAAAGAGCAGATACTGTGAGTAATTCTGGCAGAACAGGCCTTTGTTCACACCCAGATCTTCAGCCTTAGTGTTAATCGTCTTCATAGTGTTTAGAATTTTATTCCATAAACGTGTGGTGCCAGAAAAGCATATAATGTGTTTTCAAATCAAGATAGTTCCTGTACCGAAGGGAGAGTCCCCCCTGGAGGATGGCAGGACTGCACAGGGCACCCCTGGGGCTCAATCTGTGGGGGACGCAGAGGCCTGGCACCTCTACACTTGAGGGGGGGCAGCGTGGTCACAGAGCACCGCTCACGCCAAGCCCCTACGGACTTGGCGGGAACCTGCGCTCTCACTCTCGCTCGCGGCTGACACCGGAAACAGGAGCAGATCACTTCCGGTCCTGCAGCTGCAGCGGCCCCTCCCTGACCCCTTCCGGAACCGCCTTCTCCGGAAGCCTGGCTTCCGCTTCCGCTTGCCTTCTTACCAGGAGGGCACAGGGAGGAGAGGGACGCACACCTCGCCATGGGTTTCTCTAGATGCCGTAACGAGCAGGAGATTTGGTCAGAAAAAAGTGAAGATACACACATTTTGCGGACCCTGCGAGTTCTGACACGGGAGGTGCCAGGCCTCAGAGAAACTGGATCTGTGAGGCTGATTTATACAGGAACCTGGGACACCGCACGCGTTGTGGTTGTGGGAGCGGAAAACAAATTGTTGGAATGTTTGCAAAAGGAGACTCAGGACTAAGGGCTTTGGAGGATGGCAGGGGTGCTGGATTAAAGAGAAGGAAGCTGTCTGCAAAGAAGTCTAGAGGCGCGTGTCTAGGAACTCCGGGGTGAGTCAAAAAAGCGAGGACAAGCCTCTGGAGAATTAACTGAAGTTCTGAATTTTAAACTCCCAATTAAAAAAAAAAAGGTTAATTGGAGGCTAATTACTTTACAGTGTTTGTAGTGGTTGATGAAACTGGAGCCCATTAAACCCCCGATTCTTATGAATAGGTCTATGTCCTTTTTGTAGAAATCACACCGTGAGATGTGGGGTTTGGGGCACTTCAGTGACTCCTCGTGGGCTGGGAACCGGAACGCATTCTAACTTCCAGCCTTATGTTTCCATTTGGATGTTAAATTCCTCTTGAATTTAACTGCTTATATTAAAACAGGTAAGAGTTCACATCATCTCCAGGGGTCCTGGGAGCCTGGAACGTCTCCTTGGAGACTGAGGCAAACCCTGAGCCTGGACTCGCAAGTCTTGCTTTTGAATCTGAAAATGCTGCTCAACGTAAGGTAAAAGCCCTCAAGTTCAGCTTCACACGCAGCTCTGAGGCCCTGTGTACCCAGGTGCCTGTGAAGTCACATTGCTGATATGTCCCTTCCATGATCAACAACATGCTGGGGAATTAGCCTCTTGAAGCAGAATGAGTGTAAAACAAATTCAATTCAGGGTGAAACAAAACTCACAAAACCAGAGAAAATTGAAAATGTTTGCCCAGGGGCTTCCTTGCACAGGGCACGCGGCTAGATGTGGTTTAAGTGCTTTTGGGGTCTCCCGTCCTTGGAGAAGTGGGTCTCAGGAAGGAGAGGCTCTTCTCAACGAACAGACATGCTGTTTTCTCTTTGCTTTCATCTGATTGGAAATTGTGACAGTTTGTTTGCCTAGTCATACTCTGTTTAATAAATTGCAAAATACTTATTGAGTAAGATATTCCTTCATAGCTCAGTTGGTAAAGAATCTGCCTACAATGCAGGAGACCCTGGTTTGATTCCTGGGTCGGGAAGATCTGCTGGAGAAGGGATAGGCTACCCACTCCAGTATTCTTGGGGCTTCTTTTGTGCCTTAGCTGGTAAAGAATCCGCCTGCAATGCAGGAGACCTAGGTTCGACCCCTGGGTTGGGAAGATCCCTTGGAGAAGGGAAAGGCTCCCCACTCCAGTATTCTGGCCTGGAGAACTCCATGGACTGTATAGCCCATGGGGTCGCAAAGAGTCGGACACGACTGAGTGACTTTCACCTTCACTGGTGAGTGCTTGCTCTGGGCCATAATTCCCGGGTCTCTGTGGGGTCAGAGTGAAGGATACGGACCTTTTGCAGCAGGAACGTGGTGTGATGTGTTCACTTGGAGGGTGTCGACTTACTCAGGAAGAGGCTAGGGCTGCCGCTTGTTTGCTTCCTGATGGTGGGCAGGCTGGCACTGCCTCTTTTCTCTTGAAGTGCTTCGTTTATTTTAAATTATGTCCTCGAATGGCTTCCTTCCTTCCTGTCTGTGTAGATTAAGCTGGATGCTCAGGAGGTATTGTTCACAGGCTTATCTACAACTGTTAGCATCGTCCCAGCTAAAAGCAAACTGCCTTTTGAGGATCAGTTCCCATTTGTCGTGAAGCTAGGGGTTCCTGTGTGTAGTTAACACTTCGACAGCCCCCTCCTGGCAGAGACTAGGGTTTCCTTGGACGCTTATCATGTCAAGAGCTCAGCATGCTCTAGGCTTTCCTGGTCTTGATTACGTTCTGTGTTGGCCTCAGTCGGAGTTTTGTCTATTTTATTGCAATATTTATATATCGGCCTTCACGCTACCCCTGAAACTACAAAATGGCATCTCGTTGTTGCGAAGACCGAGAAAGACCTGCACACTATCCCATCTCGTCCGAGGCTCTCAGATGACCCTGCAGAGCTGGGAAAGGCTCTGGTCTCCACCTCCTCCACTGACTTGAGAAGCTCCTCACAAAAGAGAATGATCATTCCCAAATTTCTGACTGCAAAAGCATAACATTCTAGGAAAAAAAGGACATGACATATTAATCAGAATAGTCCAATCGCTGAGACACTCCCAAACTTCGTGGCCCAACAACTGAGGATGTATTTTTCAGGCATCTGGGACCTTTCCCCCCCCCGCCCCCAGCCCCCCAGGGTTCAGAGTCTCTGCGGGCAGCAGGAACTGGGGGCGGGGGTAGAGTGGGTGGGCTTCCAGATTGGGGATCCAGGCATCGAGCTGTGAGTGTCCCTCCCCGTCCATCCTTTGACCAGAGCTGGGCCAGGGGGCTGCCCTGCACAGCGAGCTGGGTCTGGGGTCCCCTGGTGCCCAGGAGGCAGGCCGATGGCTCACAGGTGGCTACAGTCCTCAGCTCAGGGCAGCGCTTATTTCCCGCTCTTGAGTCCGCAGGCCCCACCGTCCAGGAGAGATGAGGTGGGAACTGTGCACAGGGTCTGCGGCAACACGGCTGAGCTCTATGGGGACAAAGCCCGGCCTTGCGTTCCCTGCGATGAGGGTGGCCTTGGCTGAAGTCTGTCTAGCAAGCAAGTTCAATCCATGTCTACCACCTGTAATGCCACTTCCAGCCTTTTCCCTTTCTTTTAAGAATCACTTCTTTCCTTCCCCACCTTCCACTGCCTGTAATGATTTCCTCCTATTGAGAGTTGTCCACAGAAGCATTTTGCTTTGCTTGGGTTTCTACCTGCTGATCATCAATTCTAGATTGTTGCTAAGAAGCTGAACTTAGGTGTGGAGTATACAGTTTTGTTTGAAAACTAGACCTCAATATCTGGCATCAAACTGCTGCTGCTAAGTCGCTTCAGTCATGTCCAACTGTGCGACCCCATAGATGGCAGCCCACCAGGCTCCTCTGTCCTTGGGATTCTCCAGGCAAGAATACTGGAGTGGGTTGCCATTTCTCCTTAGAAAGTCTCTCGGAGGCAGCTTTTAGCAGAGGAGGAAGGATAATTGAAATCCCTGGACAGGTTGACCAGGCTGGAGTTGAAGTCAGACCGAACATCCTGGTGACGTTTGCAGGTCTCCTTCGAGGCATCCTGATAACAGTCATCTGCCTTCTGCTTGACTATGCCGTGGACATTGAGTTGCGGGGGTCAGCTCTGTAAACTGTAAATTTCTTATAAATCAAATATACTATAATACAAAAAGGGGAAAGAGAACAACTGTGAAGTAAAGGAACAGGGCATCACAATAGAAAAATGTTTCAAATCACACTCTGATGGAAGGTTTCTAAACAGCAGACCATAAACAGAGGGCCACGCTGTGAGTGGAATGGCATCAGCTGAGACACAGAGGGAGCAGCGGAGGAGATGGGGTAAACAAGAAACCGGAAACAGGACCGACTCCAGGCCGTGGGCTCCAGGCACCAGGGAGGCAGTGCTTCCCTGGCTTCTGTTTCTAGCATTTGAGGTGCAGTCACTCTAATAACCAAAGCGTGCTTGTGGGAAAAGGGACACTGTGTTTCATGGCTGAGTCATGTTTGAGCAGCACGGTCTCTGCTTACCTGCCAGCATCCTGACGATCTACAGGAGTGATGGGTTCCAGGAAAAGGCAAACCCTCAGTGCTGGGGCCGCGAACTGAGTTCTGCTCGCTGCCTGCTTCTGATCGGTTCCTGCTTCTTTTCCTTGTGGAGGGGAAGCAGGAGGACACATCTCTCTGCTTGGTGCCCTTCCTTCCACCATGGGCTCTAAATATAAACGCCTCCCTTCGTTTATTATTCTTTCCAAAAAAAAAAAAAAATCACCTTGAGGCTCCCCTGTTAGAGATGGCAGAGGCGAAGGTGACCGAGCTCAGCACAAAGTGACCGAAGGATACAAGGGGGCTCCCTGGGAGGCCCTACGCACCCAGGGCTGACCCCTCCCAACATGGTACTAAAACCCTGGGGAAACAAGAGAAATAACGCTCACTACATGGGAGATAGCGCATTAGGTGGGCTGTGTCATGTTTAATAGGATAGCTCATTGAGTAAAAACCCACACGGCAGGGGCTTGTTGGTGATCACGCAGGCTTTGACTCATGGACAGTAGCCTCAGTTTCATACTGAGTCTCCAGACCTGGGAGGAGGGGACCAGGGAGGGGCAGGGGTGAGGTTCTCAGGGTGCAGGTCCTACCACTTAGCTGTCACCTGGGGGAGGTGTGCGGGGCCTGGGATGGTCCTGACAGGCAGGGTCAGGTCTTAGAGGTGACAGATTGTCTGACTCCCACATACAGAACCGAAATAATGCCCTGATAGTTATTTTTGGGGAAAAAAAACCCCTTCATACTTAAGACATTTATGTTTAAGTTGAGTTCTGTTCCTGGAAACTGAAATTATTCCTAAGTAATTCAAGAGGTGTGAGAACTACCTGCTCGGCCACTACAGTCATGGCCTACCTTTTGCAACCCCATGGACTACAGTCTGTCAGGCTTCTTGTCCGTGGGGTGCTCCAGGCAGGAGCACTGGAGCGGGCTGCCGTGCCCTCCCCCAGGGGCTCTCCGGGACCCAGGGATCAAACACATGTCTTTTAAGTTTCCTGGCAGGCAGGTTCTCTACCACAAGTGCACCTGGGGGCCCGACTCAAGGGGAGGGAGTGTTGAATGAAAAGTGTAAATGAAAAGTATAAAAACAGAAGTGTAAAAATTTTCTTTTAATCTAAAAGTGTACAACAGTCTTTATAAGCACAGTAACACTTGAAGTTAGCTAATGAGTAAAGTCAATACATTTGACTAATTGAAAATTTCATAGCACATTCATTTCTGCAAATAGAGTAAAGCTGGTTTATCGGAGCAGACGCTCTTGCTGGCGCCGAATCCAGCTCCTTCTTTGGCTCAGGAGCATCTCATGGGCCCGCTCCTGCACTCCACGGTCCCATGACCTGGCTACACCTGGTCAGGCCACCCCATGGATTCTGAGCGGCCACAGGTGGCCTGTCCTTATCTGTGCACAGTCAAGGTGGGACCCCGACTGCAGGCCTGACCTGGCCTGGCCCCTCAGAGGACAGCTCTCACGGCTGGGCCACCTGTTATAGGCACCTCCTTTCTGAAGCTTTCCCATGATGGTCAAAGAACCACAACTAGCATAAAGTATCTCTTTAAATTGATTAAATCCATAATCTGATTTTTATTATTTTGTAAATGATAATACCCAATGTGTGGATCTTTTGTTTACTGGTGATAGAAATAAAGCAAAGGAAGTCATAAACTAAACAAAAACACAACCCTCAGAATGGGAGAAAACATTTGCAAATGAAGCAACCCACAAAGGATTATCACCTCACATCATTCAGAATGGCCATCCTCAAAAAAGTCTTCAACTATAATTGTTGGAGTGACTGTGGAGAAAAGGGAACCCACGTACACTGTTGGTGGGAGAGCAAATTGGTGCAGCCATTATGGAGAATCATATGAAGGTTCCTTAAAACACTAAAAATAAAACTACCATATGACCCAACTATCCCACTACTGGGCATACACTCGGAGAAAACCATCATTCAAAGATACGTGTATCCCAGTGTTCACTGCAGCTCTGTTGATAATAGCCAAGACATGGAAGCACTTTTAAGTGTTCACCAACAGAGGAGTGGGTGAAGAAGATGTGGTATACACAAACAATGGAATATTACTCAGCCAGAAAAAAGCACAGAGTCACGCCACTCCCAGCAACATGAGTCGACCTGGGACTGTCTGTCATGCTGAACGAAGTAAGTCAAACACAGAAAGACAAATAGCATATGGTATCACTTACGTGTGGAATCTGAAACAAAGGGCTCAGTGGTCCTCCCTGGCAGTCCAGCAGTTAGGACTGTGCTTCCACTCCGGGGGCCCAGACTTGACCCTTGGCTGAGGAGCTAAGCTCCCATATGCCCACGGTGCAACGACAACAGCAACGTTCTTTAATTTAAAAAAGGGTCTAAATGAATTTATTTACAAAACAGATACAGTCACAGATGTAGAGAACAAAGCTATGGTTATCGGGATAGGGTGGAGAAGGGAAAAATTGGGAAGTTGGGATTGACTTATACACACACACACACACATACATATACATATACATGTCATAGATAAGTAATTACCTACTGTATAGCGTAGGGGACTCTGCTCTATGCTCTGTGGTGGCCTATATAGAAAAGAATCTAAAAAAGAGAGAGTGGATATATGCATATGTATAATGATTCACTTTGCTGTACACCCGAAACTAACGCAACATTGTAAACCAACTATACTCCAATAAAAGCTAAAAGAAAACCGATGTGAACTTGCTAAAAAACAATCTGGAAACAGCTTTCAAAGCTCTTGAAGTTTTTATGCCGTTTAACTCAGTAATTGCACTTTTAGGTTATTTATCTTCAAGAAATAATCAGAAATGAAAACAAAGAATAAAACTATGTAGAGACATGGACAGACCTAAAGACAGTCTTACAGTGTTAAAGTAAGTCAGACAGACAAAAACAAATATGTTAACATATATATGTGGAATCTACTCAGCCAGTGTAGGAGTAGGAGGTGTGCTCATCTTCTCCTGCGAGAACTCCAAAATTACAACTTGCTTTGATAAACCATCAACAGGAGAATGTTGGGTCTCATCAAAAAAAAGACACCCCATGTCCAAGGGCAAAGGAGAAACCCCAGCAAGATGGTAGGAGGGGCAAAATCGCATTTAGAATCAAACCCCATAACCGCCAGAGAGTTTCAGAGGGCTCAAACAAAACCTTGTGTGCACCAGGACCCAGAGACCCCACAGAGACTGAGCCAGAGCTGTGTTTGCATCTCCGGTAGAGGTGCAGGTCAGCAGTGGCCTGCCACAAGGGCAGGGCCTCTGGGTGCCGCAGACTCAGGTGTGGCATAAGCCCTCTTGGAGGAGGTCACCATTAACCCCACCTTAGAGCTGCTGAGCTGACAACTCACAAACTACATAACAATTATCCTGAAGAAGTTCTCACACTGTTAAAATAAGTTCTAGGACCCACAACAGGTTTTCCAACCTGGGGACCTGGGAAAGGGACTAATGCCCAGAGAATTTGACTTTGGAAGCCAGTGGGATTTGATTCCAGAACTTACACAGGACTGGGGAAACAGACTCTAGGAGGGCACAAACAAAACCTTGTGCACACCAGGACCCAGGAGGAAGCAGCAGTGGCCCCACAAGAGACAGAGCCAGACTTGCCTGTGAGTGTCCAGGAGTCCAGTGGAGGCGTGGCTGGCGGTGGCCTGCTGCAGGTGTGGGTCACTGGGTGCAGCAATGTGCACAGGACCTTCTGAAGGAGGTCACCGTTATCTTAATTACCTCCACCATAGCTTGGGTCTCAGGTCAAACAACAGGGAGGGAATAAAACCCACCCATCAATAGAAAATTGGCTTAAAGATTTATTGAGCATGGCATCAGAACAAGAACCAGTTTCCCCCGCAGTCAGTCTCTCCCATCAGGAAGCTTCCATAAGCCTCTTATCCCTATCCATCAGAATTAAAACCACAGTCATAGAAAACTAATCAAACTGATCACATGGATCACAGCCATGTCTAATTCAATGAAATTACGAGGCATGCCGTGTAGAGCCACCCAAGACGAATGGGTCATGGTGGAGAGTTCTGACAAAACAATGTCCCCTGGAGAAGGGAATGGCAAACCACTTCAGTATTCTTGCCTTGAGAACCCCGTGAACAGTATGAAAAGACAAAAAGATAGGATACTGACAGATGAGCTCCCCAGGTTGGTAGGTGCCCAATATGCTCCTGGAGAAGAGTGGAGAAATAACTCCAGAAAAGTTGAAGAGACGGAGCCACAGCAAAAACAATGGCCAGTTGTGGATGTGACTGGTGGTGGAAGTGAAGGCTGATGCTGTAAAGAGCAATATTGCAAAGGAACCTGGAATGTTAGGTCCATGGATCAAGGCAAATTAGAAGTGGTCAAACAGGAGATGGTAAGAGTGAACATTGACATTTTAGGAATCATGAACTAAAATGGACTTGAATCAGTGAGTTTAATTCAGATGACCATTATATCTACTACTGTGGGCAAGAATCCCTTAGGAGAAATGGAATAGCCATCATAGTCAATGAAAGAGTCCAAAATGCAGTACTTGGGTGTAATCTCAAAAATGATAGAATGATCTCAGTTTGTGTCCAAGGCAAAGCATTCAATATCAGAGTAATCCAAGTCTATGCCCCAACCAGTAATGCTGAAGAAGCTGAATGGTTCTAGGAAGACCTACAAGACCTAGAACTAACACCCAAAAGAGATGTCCTTTTCATCATAGGGGAGTGGAATTCAAAAGTAGGAAGTCAAGAGATACCTGGAGTAACAGGCAAGTCTGGCCTGGGAGTACAAAATGAAGCAGGGCAAAGGCTAACAGTTCTGGCAAGAGAACACACTGGTCATAGCAAACACCCTCTTACAACAACACAAGAGAAGACTCTACACATGGACATCACCAAATAGTCAATACTGAAATCAGGTTGATTATATTCTTTGCAGCCAAAGATGGAGACACTCTATACAGTCAGCAAAAACAAGACCAGGAGCTGACTGGGGCTCAGATCATGAAATTCTTATTGCTAAGTTCAGTTCAGTTCAGTTAAGTCACTCAGTCATGTCCGACTCTTTGCGACCCCATGAATCACAGCACGCCAGGCCTCCCTGTCCATCACCAACTCCCGGAGTTCACTCAGACTCACGTGCATAGAGTCAGTGATGCCATCCAGCCATCTCACCCTCTGTCGTCCCCTTCTCCTCCTGCCCACAATCCCTCCCAGAATCAGAGTCTTTTCCAGTGAGTCTCAACTCTTCCCATGAGGTGGCCAAAGTACTGGAGTTTCAGCTTCAGCATCATTCCCTTCAAAGAACACCCAGGGCTGATCTCCTTCAGAATGGACTGGTTGGATCTCCTTGCAGTCCAAGGGACTCTCAAGAGTCTTCTCCAACACCACAGTTCAAAAGCATCAATTCTTCAGTGCTCAGCTTTCTTCAGAGTCCAACTCTCACATCCGTACATGACCACAGGAAAAACCATACCCTTGACTAGATGGACCTTAGTTGGCAAAGTAATGTCTCTGCTTTTGAATAGGCTATCTAGGTTGGTCATAACTTTTCTTCCAAGGAGTAAGCGTCTTAATTTCATGGCAGCAATCACCATCTGCAGTGATTTTGGAGCCCAAAAAATAAAGTCTGACACTGTTTCCACTGTTTCCCCATCTATTTGCCATGAAGTGATGGGACCAGATGCCATGATCTTCGTTTTCTGAATGTTGAGCTTTAAGCCAACTTTTTCACTCTCCACTTTCACTTTCATCAAGAGGCTTTTTAGCTCCTCTTCACTTTCTGCCATCAGGGTGGTGTCATCTGCATATCAGAGGTTATTGATATTTCTCCCAGCAATCTTGATTCCAGCTTGTGTTTCTTCCAGTCCAGCGTTTCTCATGATGTACTCTGCATAGAAGTTAAATAAGCAGGGTGACAATATACAGCCTTGATGTACTCCTTTTCCTATTTGAAACCAGTCTGTTGTTCCATGTTCAGTTCTAACTGTTGCTTCCTGACCTGCATACAGATTTCTCAAGAGGCAGGTCAGGTGGTCTGGTATTCCTGTTTCTTTCAGAATGTTCCACAGTTTATTGTGATCCAAAGTCAGACTTAAATTGAAAAGAGCAGGGAAAACCACTAGACCATTCGGGTGTGACCTAAATCAAATTCTTTACGATTATATAGTGGAAGTGACAAATAGATTCAAAGGATTAAGTCTGATAAACAGAGTGCCTGAAGAACTATGGACGGAGGTTCATGAAATTGTACAGGAGGCAGTGATCAAGGCCATCCCCAAGAAAAATAAATGCCAAAAGGCAAATGGTTGTCTGAGGATGCCTTACAAATATCTGAGAAAAGAAGAGAAGCTAATGGCAAAAGAGCAAAGGAAAGATATACCCATTTGAATGCAGAGTTCTAAAGAATAGCAAGGAGAGAAAAGAAAGCCTTCCTCAGTGATCAATGCAAATAGAGGAAAAGAATGGAATGGGAAAGACTAGGGACCTCTCCAAGAAAATTAGCAATACCAAGGGATCATTTCTTGTAAAGATGGGCACAGTAAAGGGCAGAAATGGTGTGACCCTAACAGAAGCAGAAGATATTAAGAAGAGGTGACAAGAATACATAGAAGAACTATACAGGAAAGACCTTAATGACCAGATAATCACAATGGTGTGATCACTTGTCTAGAGCCAGACATCCTCGAATGCAAAGTCAAGTGGGCCTTAGGAAGCATCACTACAAACAAAGCTAGTGGAGGTGATGGAATTCCAGCTGAGCTATTTCAAATCCTAAAAGATGATGTTGTGAAAGTGCTGCACTCAATATACCAGCAAATTTGGAGAACTCAGAAGTGGCCACAGGACTGGAAAAGATCAGTTTTCATTACAAGCCCAAAGAAGCACAAGGCCAAAGAATGTTCAAACTACTGCACAAGTGCATTCATCTCACACACTAGCCAAGTAGTGCTCAAGATTCTCCAAGCCAGGCTTCAACAGTACATGAACTGTAGACTTCCAGATTTTCAAGCTGGATTTACAAAACACAGAGGGACCAGAGAGCAAATTGCCAACCTCCATTGGATCACAGATCAAGAGAATTCCAGAAAAACATCTATTTCTGCTTTATTGTTTATATCGAAGCCTTTTTCTGTGTCGATCACAACAAACTGTGGAAAATTCATAAAGAGATGGGAATACCAGACCACCTGATCTGCCTCTTGAGAAATCTGTATGCAGGTCAGTTCAGTTCAGTTCATTTCAGTCATGCAGTAGTGTCCGACTCTTTGAGACCCCATGAATCGCAGCATGCCAGGCCTCCCTGTCCATCACCAACTCCTGGAGTTCACTCAGACTCACGTCCATCGAGTCAGTGATGCCATCCAGCCATCTCATCCTCTGTCGTCCCCTTCTCCTGCCCCCAATCCCTCCCAGCATCACAGTCTTTTCCAATGAGTCAACTCTTCACATGAGGTGGCCAAAGTACTGGAGTTTCAGCTTTAGCATCTTTCCTTCCAAAGAAATCCCAGGGCTGATCTCCTTCAGAATGGACTGGTCAGGAAGTAACAATTAGAACTGGACATGGAACAACACCAGATTGGAAAAGGAGTCCGTCAAGGCTGTATATTGTCACTCTGCTTATTTAACTTCTATGCAGAGTAAATCATGAGAAATGCCAAGCTGGATGAAGTACAAACTGTAATCAAGACTGCTGGGAGAAATATCAATAACCTCAGATATGCAGATGAAACCATCCTTATGGCAGAAAGTGAAGAACTAAAAAGCCTCTTGAAAGAGGATCCTTGTGAAAGTGAAAGAGGAGAGTCAAAAAGTTGGCTTAAAACTCAACATTCAAAAGAAGAAGATCATGGCATCTGGTCCCCTCACTTCATGGCAAATAGATGGGGAAAAAATGGAAACAGAGACAGACTTTATTTTCTTGGACTTCAAAATCACTGTACTGCAGATGGTGACTGCAGCCATGAAATTAAAAGACACTTGCTTCTTGGAAGAAAAGCTATGACCAACCTAGATAGCATATTAAAAAGCAGAGACATTACTTTGCTGACAAAGGTCCATCCAGTCAAAGCTATGATCTTTTTTCCAGTAGTCATGTATGGTTGTGAGAGTTGGACTATAAAGAAAACTGAGCAAATTGATGGGTTTTGAACTGCGGTGTTGGAGAAGACTCTTGAGAGCCCCTTGGACTGCAAGGAGATCCAACCAGTCCATCCAAAAGGAGATCAGCCCTGAATATGTATTGGAAGAACTGATGCTGAAACTGAAACTCCAATACTTTGGCCACCTGATGGGAAGAACTGACTCACTGGAAAAGACCCTGATGCTGGGAATGATTGAAGGTGGGGGGAGAAGGGGGCGACAGAGGATGAGATGTTTGGATGGCATCACTGACTCAATGGGCACGAGTTTTAGCAAGGTCCAGGAGTTGGTGATGGACAGGGAATCCTGGCGTGCTGCAGTCCATGGGGTCGCACAGAGTCAGACACAACTGAGTGACTGAACTGAATGACTGTGGAATCTAGAAAAATGGTTCAGTTATCTCATCTGCAAAGCAGAAAGAGAGACGCAGACGTATAGAACAAACTCACGGGCATCACGGGGGAGGGGGATGGGAATGGGTTTGGAGGTTAGGACTGGCATACGCGCACTACTGTGCATAAAACAGAGAACTCATGAGAACCTACTGTATAGCAAACTGAACTCTGCTCAGCGCTCCGGGGTGACTGAAATGGGAAGGACGTCCAAAAAAGAGGGGATGTGTGTGTGTCCACAGCTGATTTATTTTGTTACACAGAGAAGCTAGCCTAACAGTGTAAAGCAGCTACCCTGCAGTAAAGTTTAACTAGAAAAGAGAACAGTGTCAGAATAGAAGTAGCCAGATAGGAGATCTCTGACTTCCAGGCCCTTCTCTCATTTGAAGCTGTCCGGTTGGTGATGATTTCTTATGGCAGCTGTTGGAAACTAAACGATGGCTGACATTTTTCTCCAAAAAAATTGGGAAGGGAGATGTTATAGATGAGACAAGGTGAGTTATGAGTTTAGGTGGTAGGTGATAGGAAATGCAATATATAATTTATCACTTTATCAATACAAGCAAATAAGTATTCTTTTCTTCTTGCTCTTCCCCTTAATATGTGTACTAGAGATATTTCTCATCCATTTTAAAACTGCATACTATTTATTGTATAAAAAGAACATGATTTTTTTTCAACCAGACCCCTCTTGATGGACATCTAGCTGTTTTTCCAGCATGTCTGTCTGTGTGCCTGTTTACTTGAATTGGTTTTACAAGCAGCGCTGGATCAGGCGGACTCCCTGGGGCAGACCTCTGTCTACATGTGCATGGCAACCAGGAGAACAGCTTCAATACCAGGAGACCCGCCACAGCCCTCTAGTGTTTCTGTATTTTGCATCATAGGTTACAAATCCATCCATCCATGTTTGCTCCTAGTGAAATGCCTACAATTAATTTAGCTTTAGGGTAGCACGCACACCTACAGTCACCCACAGTTGTGTCTATGTGTGCACATGTGTGTGTGTGCACACGCATGTACACCTGTGTGCGTGTGGCTCACAGCCACACACTCGCTCCTGCTTAGTTACGTCTTCATCTCTCCTCAGCAGCAGAGACTGGTTTTTGTCCTATTTCCACTTCCTCCTCACCCTCTCCTGCTCTGGGGTCCGTCACGGCCGAGCACCCTCCTCAGCCCCCTTCCGTCCCGCCCTGGCCTCCTGGCCTCTGGGCTGCCTGTGCTGGCGCTGCAAATGCTGTTTCCTGAATTGTTCTTTTATTTGAAAGCAGCAACAACGGCTTGTATAGGATAAGGTCAATTTCCACGATACTGTTCAAGTTCAGTAAGGGTTTCAGTGCTTGAGTAAAATTTCCAAACCATGACATTATGCCTCAAAGTTCACACTGTTCTATCATTTTAATTTTTTTCACTGTTTAAAATTTTAAACACAAAAACTCTGAGTGAGCTGTTGCAGGCTCGCACGTTCTATGCTACTTTGTGTTTATAATCACAGCGCCACTGTGTTCAGTACGAGTCTGCTGTTTAAAAGCCGAGTGTACCACCCCTGAAGGGGCATACTGCTGGAGGGGGAGAGGCGTGTGTAACATGTCTCAGGTCCAGTGTTCGCCAGGAATGCCAAGTTATGAAAGAATGCACAATAGAACATGATAATTTGAAGTTAACATATATTATTAAAACTCAATAGGAACCTTAGCAATTATTTAGAGCTTAGATTAGCACAAAGCAGTTTAGGAAAGGGGTATTTCATTCTCGGCATCATTTAACATTCCGCTGCATAGTAGTCAGCCCCTGATGCTGCTTCTGTCGGTTTGATTATTATCAAACTGTCCACAGAGAGAGCGCAGACAGCACGCCCCTCGCCGGCAGGACCACGTAGTATCACTGGAGAGTGTGAGGGGACCTGGACCTGCAAGTCACTGATTGCCTCCTTATAATTATCCCAGGAGTGGGGGCAGCGGTCAGCGTGTACATTTCCTGCAAGCTGAGCCGCTTTTCAGAAGCTCAGGGCCTCTGTGCACAGCCGCCACCGTGGGTTAACATGCCCTCACCCACGAGTGTGAACATCGGCTTTATTAATTTCCTGTGGCTTATTACTTTTTGAATTCTGGTTCATACCATCCCACTTTGTAGAAAAATTGGTATCCTTCTCCCTGAACCTGAGAGGTTTGGACCAGACTCTGCTTCTTCACAAGAAGGCGCAGGACGCTGCGCAGTGGCACGGGCCGCGCGGCTCGTCGCTCGCTGGGCTCGGGCTTCCTGGCCCTGCTGTGGCTGCCAGAGCTCAGACTCGAGTGCATCGCTTGCAGCCTCTTCTCAATCAGTGACTCATTTTAATAGGAAAGTGCAGTTCTATTACTGTGTCTCCTCTGGACATTAGTGCGATTTCTGCTCTGCAATTTCCTTCCCGTTGTTCTTTCAGATCACTTAATATTTCATATCGGTCATTAGCTAATTCTTGTCATTTAGTGCTAATTTTAAGCATCCCATCTATTTTTGTGAGACCATTTTTCAGTAAAGTAAACATAATTTCTGCTAAATGTTCCCTATATTATCTGTTTACGGTTACAAGACTGCTCCGCACCCAGGGTTCCTTGGCTCTACTACTCCTTGAGGCTGACTAACTGGTTTTCTTCTCCAGTCAGATTCTGCCCACTGACCCTCTGGCATACTTTGCTGAGCACCTACTAGTGCCTGGCACAGGCCGGAGGCAGGGCAGACCCGGGAGCAACGAGGAAGGAAGGGACTGACAGTTACTAAGCACGTGCCCTGTGCCAGGTCCCATTCTTGAGGCTTCTGTGAGTCAGTCCTCATGCAGCCAGCTTTGTAGACAGGGAACAGAGGCCTGAAAACAAGGAAGTCGGTGGGCTTGATGTCTTGCCTTGGACTCACAGGAATAGACTTTCTCACCAGGCCTTTCATTTTCTTTTTTTTTTTTTTTTAAATTTTTATTTTTACTTTATTTTACTTTACAATACTGTATTGGTTTTGCCATACATTGACGTGAATCCACCACAGGTGTACATGCATTCCCAAATATGAACCCCCCTCCCACCTCCCTCCCCATAACATCTCTCTGGGTCATCCCCGTGCACCAGCCCCAAGCATCCTCTGTCCTGCATCAGACACAGACTGGCGATTCATTTCTTACATGATAGTATACGTGTTTCAATGCCATTCTCCCAAATCATCCCACCCTCTCCCTCTCTCATTTTCTTTTTGAATGACCACAACTCCCACCACCAGTCCCAGGCCCTGGGAAAATGCCCTGGGTAACCAACAGGCAAAGACTGTCTTGCAGGTTCTTGGGCTGTTTCAGGATCACCCCAGCTTTCACCAGGTACAGCCCACTTCTCTGGGAAAAGTTCAAAGACATTTGAAGAGCGTGGAATTCAATCACTCTTTAAATGTCAACTCAGCTCTCATCACTCTACCTGACACCAGCACACAGGGGTGGTCTCTGGACTGCTCTGATATTCCTGGATTTGAAAAGTACCACGAGTGAGTTGAGGTGTGTGTTAGTCACTCAGTCGTGTCTGACTCTTTGTGACCCCATAGCCTGTAGCCCATCAGGCTCCTTTGTCCATGGGATTTTCACAGCAAGGATACTGGAGTGGGTTGCCATTTCCTTCTCCAGGGGATCTTCCCGACCCAGGGATCGGTCCTGGGTCTCCTGCATTGCAGGCGAATGCCTTACTGTCTGAGCTACGAGGGAAGCCCAGTAGCTCTAACTTGAGCGATGAGAAGGGCTTGGCACCCGCTCCGGGACTCTTGCCTGGAGACTCCCATGGACAGAGGAGCCTGGTGGGCTACAGTCCACGGAGTCTCAAAGAGTCACACAGGACTCGGCGACTAACGACAGCTCAGCACGAGTGACTCAGAATTAACCCTCAAAGAGCCTTGGTCGCCAGCGGCCGGGCCAGTGGAGCCGTGCTCCCACAGGCGCGTGGAGGAGGGCACAGGCAGAGTCGGCCGCAGAGGACGCAGACCCCTCCAGCTGCGCGTCCTGACTTTGGCTTCTTGGGGGAGGCTCTGAACCTGAAGCCCGTTTCCCTCTTGCCTTCACATCTGCGTGCCCGGGTCAGTCCCCCACCCCACACCTGCTTCCTTCGTGCAGACCTTGTCTGCGGCGAGCACCATGTGAGCCCTCAGAGTAACGTGCTGCGGTCCCTCCACACCCGGTCTCTGGGACCAGCCCTCCAAGGGACTCTTCCAGGGTGTCCTGGCCAAGCTTTCTTACCCTCAGAAATTGCCGCCCAGGCTTCCTCCACCAACTCCAATCGCACAACGCTTGGCAGCTTCGGAGGAGGGCCTCTGATCTGCACCCCCAGCCAGACGTTCATGGGGAGACACACGTGGTTGATCCTGAAGGTCACCGGGTCAGCAGAGCTGAGGTCTGGCCCCAGCCAGGCTCTTGTGTCCTCCCAGATCCCTGAGGCTTCTCTGTAAAGCTCCCCACACCTGGTCCATTCGGGGTACCTCCTTCGACTTGTCCCCAAGTGTGCGCACCTTTGTCTCCCCCAGGGTGGAGTTTGGGAGGAGACCTCGGATCTACAGATCAGTCTGTGTCCTAATGATGAGACCACAGGAAACTCGGTGACAATTAGAGGGAAAATCTTGATTGGCTGCGCCTGGGACCCGGCAGGGTTGGGGCGGGGGGAAGCTGTGCTCAGAACCACTGCTTGTGTGACAGTCTCAGTGCCCACGTTAATGCAAGACCCTGGGAGACAAAATCCCATCACAGGCCTGTTCCTGACATATGTACAACAGCCAGCAGTTCAGTGACTTATTTTAAAAAAGCTCCATCTTTCACATTATAAAAGAGGAAGCCGACTTTCTTTCCTCAAAATGCTCACATAACAGACGGATTGAGGCGACCAACAATGAAGGTAATTAGGAAACTCTGCAGATTATTTTAAAATCTTCATGTACATTGTTTTGTCTTTAGTAGTAGAAGCCTTCAAAAACAGATCTCACATCATAATAAAGTTAATGGAGGTCGGCTTCTGTGATTCAAGGAAAAACCACCAGGATAAATCGCTTCCAGTTGCTGAGAGGGTGAGCCTTTCCCATCAGCCTTTGACAGCTCAGGGCTAGTGGATTCTTCTAGGAAAGAGTCTGGAGTGGAGCTACGGTAATAGACGGTTACCTGCAAAACAGCTTTAAAAAACCCAGACAAGAGATGCTCTTTTTCTTCTTCTGAGCGTGGCTTCTGGGCCCCTCTGTGGCCAGTGACCAGCGAGGGCAGCGGGAGCCTCTGCCAGCCCCACTGAGCCCTCTAGCCTCTCTCTGCTCGGAGAAGAGGGACCCTTTCATTCTGCCTTTCAGAATTAAGCACATGATACGGTTTTTGAACGGGTGTTGACAGATAGCATCTCCCTGGCATCTCTGGGCTCCACCGTCCCTACAAATGTGCTGTATTTCAGAACAGCAGGAGCTGAGGTCGCCTTAAGCACCTAAGAGGTGTAGGTGCTGTGGCCCGTTTGTGCCAACCTCCTGCGGAGAATCACAGGCCAGGGGGTCCTCCGTGGGCGAGTTCACACTGCTCCCACCTCTGGTCCTCTGATGGCGAGTGACTCACTTTCTGTGGCCCCAGGACGAAGCCCTGGCCAGGGGTTTCCTGCCCTTCCCCACCGTGGCCCCCGCACCGGGTTCGCTCCTCGGCCTCCTGTTTCCACCAGGGCCTCCCGCTCCTCTGCCGGCTCCATGCGTGTCTGTCCAAACCTTTCCTCGGGTCCCAGGAGTCCCTTCCCTTCACTGAGGTTCATCTCAGGAAGGAGGACGAGAGACACCATGTCCCCACGTTTAGGTGTTTGCATCTACGCTGCGGTTTCCTCTGTGGTTTCTGCCCTTGTCCTTCAAGAAGCTGCGAGTTTCCAGTCCTGAGCCCCGGACAGGCGGGGGGACCCACAAGGTGTGCGCCGAGTCTGGACTTTGGAGCCAGAGCCTTAGACTCAGAAAGTCCTGCGGAGACAGTTTTGTCTTCTGGAAGCACTGAGGTGCCTGGTGGGGGAGAAAGTCCTGCGGAGAGAGTTTTGTCTTCTGGAAGCACTGAGGTGCCCGGTGGGGGAGAAAGTCCTGCGGAGACAGTCTGGTCTCTGGAAGCACTGAGGTGCCCGGTGGGGGAGCCACCTCCACCGTCTGTGTCTTCATCAGATATCACGGCTTTGGCTGATGAACCTTATTTCCAAAGAAAGAAGTTCGGTTTATTGGTGGACATAAATTTTAAAATTTAATTTTGCCTTGGACAAGGTCCAGAGGACCCAAGCGGGGGAGCATTTTTTGGATGAAAATGCACGCAAACGAGCGGTGTTTGTGGAGCTGGGCAGTGACTCCGTTCCAACGCCAGATGAGCGCCCTGGTTCAGGCAGCAGTGCGTCCTTACTGCAGGCTGCTGCGTGCCCAGCTCTGAGGGTGAGGACGGGGAGGAGGTGGAGGAGGTGTGTTTTCTGTTTCATCTGACAGTTAGAAATGCTCTCGTCTCCACGACTCTTCCTGTAGCTGTCCCGTAGTTTTATTGCCCCAAAGATGAATTCTTCACTGTGTTGCAAAAGCAGTCACAATCCACCTATGTGTTACACCGAATCAATAGAAGGCGTATGCCATCTCCAAATGTGAGCTGCATGCAGACCATCTCCCTGGACGTGGAGGAGAGTCAGTTACCCTGCTTCCTACTCCAGCTGCCAGGACCAGTCAACCATCGCACGAGCTGGCCTTCCCTGGGGTAGCAGGTGGCGATGAGCCTGTTACCGATGCAGCCATCACCTCCCCGCTGACCACAGCACGTGGCCACTGCTGGACTCACCCCGACCGATCTCATCATTCCGGCATCTTAAGGGTTAGAAATACAGTGAGTATAGAAGCCCCATCGCCAGTACATAATAAATACTATGCAAATCTAGTGAACGTGTCTATGGGTGGTTTTATAAGTGGAAAGTTCCAGGAATCTCCAGGACCTGGTGTGATGCCTCTGTGGATGGCTGAACCCAGAGCACTTGCCCAGGAAGTTAAAGAAGTTAAACTAGTGTGACAGGAAAAAAAGTGTAAAAGTCGCACGTTTCCCCCTCATTCTGACGACACTGTTACAGGATCATCAGGAGAGAAATGAGTGGACGCTGACTTGGGCTCCCGTGTAGCGTGTCAGTCTCTCCTGTGATGTGGCTCCCGTGTAGCGTGTCACAGTCTCTCCTGCGATGCAGCCCATGTGTAGCGTGTCACAGTCTCACCCGTGATGCGGCTCACATGTAGCGTGTCACAGTCTCTCCTGCGATGTGGCTCCCGTGTAGCGTGTCACAGTCTCTCCTGCGATGCGGCTCCCGTGTAGCATGTCACAGTCTCTCCTGCGATGCCTTTGCATTCTCCATTAGTTTTCTAACCTAAAGACCAACACTGAAAACATGATATTGGAATGTAAAAGCAGCAGATTACCTTTTTGTCAGCCTGAAAATTCTAGGGTCAATTGCTGAAAACTATTAACAGAGAGTCTGTGCTTAAGAGTAAAGCCTGGTGAGCGAGCAAGCGTGTTCGCAGGGCACAGCCATCAGCACGGAGCTGGGCGCCGGCAGCTCCTGTGGGCTGACCCCTGACCTTCCAGCTGGAGCCTCCCCTCTGAGAGCTGAAGGGCAGCGACCCCGGGGACGGTGAGCCTCCGCCTGGCGGTGGACGGGGGTTACCAAGTTTCTGTGAGGACTGGCAAAGTGGTGGCAAAATCACAGGAGCCCGGGGCTTTTCTGGAGACAAAACACATGGCGGTCACTTAGCGAAAAACGCACGCCGGTCGCAGCTGATCTGTGACGTGTGGAGCTGGTGCCTGGCGAGGCCGGACAAGCTGCTGGGTCACCCCCCCCCCCCCGTCACTCACTTCTCAGGCTGGGACGGCTCCTCCTCTCCTCTCTGCAGCCCTCCCCCGCCGTGACTTGGTCGCTCGTGCTGTCCGTCTAGACTCTGGTCATGCTGTTAGCAGGAACGCGGCCTGTCCTGAGTCCTGCGGTCATGTCGAGGGGCAGAGACAGGGTCGGCTGGGAAAGCCTTGGGGATTTTGTGGATTTCAAGATGCCGCTGCTCCTAGGTCCCCAAGTCCATCCACCGCCCCCTTCACTTAGGTGGTTGGAGTCCCTCTCCTCGCCACTTAAGAGGCGTGTGGGAGGCACGTTGCGAGGCGCGGTGGATGCTGAGCCTCCAGCCTCACCTTTACCGCTGACTTTGGGAGTCACCACTGTGACCAGTGTTTGCTGTCCTGAGTATCTCCCTGAGAGCAGGATTCCCTGGTAGCTCTGTTGGTGAAGAATCTGCCTGCAATGCAGGAGACCTTAGTTCGATTCCTGGGTCGGGAAGATCCCTTGGAGAAGGGATAGGCTACCCACTCCAGTATTCTTGGGCTTCTCTTGTGGCTCAGCTGGTAAAGAATCTGCCTGCAATGTGGGAGACCTGGGTTCAATCCCGAGGTTGGGAAGGTCCTCTGGAGAAGGGAAAAGCTCTCCACTCCAGTATTCTGGCCTGGAGAATTCGATGACTGAGCGACTTTCATTCACTTTGAAAGTCACCTGCCATGACCATTGCTTGCTGTCCTGAGTATATCCCTGAGAGCAGGATGAGTTTCTAGGAAGAATTTTTATTCCACCTCTTGGAAGCAGCAAGGGTGTTGAGAAGGTGGAGCAGATGGGCCTTGACCCCTCCTACGGGAGGTAAGAGGGTTTGGTGATGCCCTGAAAGCTAGCTTGTACCTTTATGGCCAACCAACCCATTTTGATTTTGACTAAAGAGACATGAATCACGTGTCTACAGAAGACTCGGAAAGAAGAGTCTCGGTGACTTCACCCTCATGGCAGCCAGAAGCTCGATCACAAGTAAATCCCACCAACAAGAGAATAAATAAACTCTGGGAGATGTATTCATACAACGGAACACTGTCCACGATTAAAGGCAGCAAACTAGCCAGACGCCCAGCTTCAAGGGTGATTCTCACCAACCTGTTTCTGAACAAAAGAAGCCAGACCAAAAAGATCTCAGAGTCCACAATTCTGTTTACCTGGAATATACTAGTATGGACACATGTGATCTGAGGTGTTAGAAACCAAAGCAGCGGTTGTCTCTAGGTGGGGTTGCCTGGGGTAAGAGACACAGGACCTTTTTGGGGTGAGGAATCTTATTTGGGGCACTGTGACCAGGTGTGTACATGGGCCAAAACTCATCTTTAGACTTTGTCTTTAAAAATGTGGCACTTCACAGGATATAATTTAACTTAGCAAAACAGAGCATGAGCATCTATGTCCTCTTAATAGCCTTCATGCCTTTATTGCAAAGGAAATTTTCTTCTTATGTGTATGTTATGGATACAAACAGTTCTGTTGCTTTGTCAGAAACAAAGGCTGCCCATGACATGTCTCTGGTGAGGAAGAGAGAGGCACGTCCTGTCCAGGGTCTGGGGAACCAGACCAGGGCCTGGAGTTAGGCCTCTGCTCATCTTCGGAGGCGGCGGCAGCAGGTGCGAGTCTCTTTCCCATTCGCTGTGTCTGCTTGAGCCCAGGCTTGTTCTTCTGCTCTTTGCATTGTTTTGTTTGTCTTCGGAGGTTGGATGGATTCTAACGCTGAGACTGTTCATCATATATGAGACAGTTCACCTCACATCCTCGTTTTGATCCAATCACAGTCCATTCTTTCTTCTGCTTTATTAAGATCATATTTCTAGTGCACAAAGTAATGATTTGATATATTATCACATAAACATTGCAAGAGAATCCCATAGTTGAGTTAATTAACACATCGTCACCTCACACACTTATTTATTTATTTCCGATGAGAACCAAGCCAATTCTCGACTACTATAACTCAGATAGGCTTTGAAGATATTAGTATGTTATCCAGGAATACCTGACTTCTGCTCCTCTTTGATTGTGAAAGTGCGCAAAGGAACAATGGCATAAAGAAAATAAACATTAAAAATTGAGTTTGAACCTATAGTGTCCAAGCCAGGAAATTGCAAGGTGTTTATGTCTTATCTTAGCTCAAACCCAAGTCTTATCACAGACTATGTACGGGTTCTCAAGACAGAAAGAGAGTGTCCGGATCCGAAAGTTAGCGACAGAGAAGGAGAAGGAGAAGGAGCAGAGAGAGACAGAGACGCCCAGCTCTCTCCCCGTGCGCTGGGCTCTTGGTCGGTTCTTGGCGCTCAGCATCCGGGACCCAACCGCGATGCTGGGGAAGTGTGTGGAGGGGCGGGGAGGGGGGCGGAGAGCATCCTTCCAGCAGAGCAGGCTGGGCTGAAAGGTGCCCTCACTGCCTGTAAGACCCTGAAGCACGTCCTTTGCAGTTTCCGGAAAGCTCTCCGGAGATTCGGGCTGTGGTAAGACGAACCGCAGGAAGGAAGTGTGTTGGGAAACAGAGCCTTGTTTCAGGGTGTAATTACCATCACAACTCTAGAAAACTGTCGGGGAAGGCAAAGGCCTCAGGAGGCCTGGGTGTTCGGGAGCCTGGATGCAGGACGGTTCGGACGGTGGGTCAGAGTTGTGTCGTGTCCACGGCATCTGTAATTGACTCCTGCCTTTGCCTCTGATGAATCCCAGGCTCTCCTTCTTCTAATTATCACGCACACAGTAGTTTTAATGTGTTAGTGCTCTGTCAGAACTTGAAGGTGCATTTGCACTTGATATATTATTGATGTGCGGCAGAGGCTGTCCGCCTTAGATACGAGGGGGAAGTGGCATCAGAAAGACGTAGCTTTATATTAACAGGAAGACTTCCTCCTATGTGTACCCAACTTTTACAATAAAGCGGTGGCCCTAGCGTGCCGCTCTGGGATGCGAGATACAAATTTTGAGCGTAAAACCGTCACATAAGCAATGTCTCCTGAGCTTTCTGTGTGCTCTCACATGGTTCATTGCCCAGGGGCTTCAACATTGATAAAAACTTTCATTGTCTCACCTCTTCTCCATTTGTTCTGATGGGTCTCGGCTGAAAGTCAGAGTTGGCCATTATTTTTAGAAGGAAACATATCTTCATGGGGAAATATCCCCTTTGGGAATCATTTTACTCTTAAATGGTGATCCAGCATAATTATACTGTAATTTCAATTCATATATGGAGTCATTCCTATGAGGGATGTCTGTTTCAATGCTGGTCTATGGAGTGAGCGCAGTGGGTCCAGGTGACGCAGAGATAAACGGTCCACGCCCAGGTATCTCAGTCTGCAGCTGGGTGCCTCAGCTCGCGACCTACAGACCACATGGTGCGTTATGTATGTGACAAGAGGTTTGCTCTTCCAACGTTGGTGATTCTTATCAGGAAGGAGACTGTCTCGCAAAGACCCAGCCTCACCCATGGAGGGTACAGGTTGTCAGATGCTCTCCTGCTGTTCATCCTAGGTCCCTGATGGTGAAGAAACGTCTATTTCCAGCCCCTCCACAGACACCTCTGACACCTCTGTTTTGATCAGATGTGCAAAACCAGAAGTCTAGCCTCAACATCACCCGGGACACCAACCTGTGAGATAATGGCAGTTTGCCCCTCAGCCTGGGGAGTCACTGTCTGTCCACGAGCTGCGTGCAGCTGTCTCCTCTTAACGTGACTCCTCCGAGGCGAGGACCACGCTGGGCAGTGTGCTCACCTCTCCATGGGGCTGGGCTCGTATTTGGCATTCACGGAGTATCTGTTCAATGAGTGAATGCATATAACCAATTGCAGGAGTTTGGGGACTGTGCTAGTGTTCCATTGGGGAATAAGAAGTCGGCTAACTTGTGTTTGCTCCTAGGTGATTTCAAGGCTTCCAAAATGAATACTGGAGGCTTGTCTGCATGATTAGTAGAAAGGATATTTCAAGCCTCTGTTCCTCCTTCTCTTCTCCAGAAAGTCCACAGAGGAGCCCAGGTGTGGTGGGGGGTGGGTGTTGAAGCGAGGCAGCAGACACGGGTGGATGGGAGGATGTCAGGGTTGAAGGGTACTCGGCTTCCAGCCAAGCCTGTGAGGAGGGCAGGCGGCAGGCACTTGCTGGCTCCTCCCTGGACCTTCTTTGTCTCACTCTCCTGTGGAGCTCACACGTGCTTGGCTTCCGTTCCAAGGCCACTCAGGAAAGCCCCCCGGAGCATAATCGGCCGTCCCAAGGGTGCAGCCGCTGAGGGGGGAGTCAGGGAGTGAGCCCGCGGTAACCGGCGGCCCAGAGCCCCAGCTCCACCGTTATGCAGCCACAGACCCCACGACGGTGAGTCCACCAACCCTGAGCCTCACGCTCCTCCTGTGGGAACAGAGAGCAACCATGGTGGGCCACCAAACCCCGCACTGAAAGGCTTCGGACTTCTGCAGTGTCACGTTGATTAAACTCTATCCAGTCAGTCTGAATAAGCGAGAATCTGTGTCGACTCCCTCGCCAGAGCGCCTTTTCTGACCCTTGAAGGCTAGCTTCTCCACTGATTTTTTTAATGATCTTGTGGCTTTGTTTTTTTAAGTAATATTTACTGTTACAGTTATTGATTATAAATTTATATTCTATGCTAAAATTTGTTGAAAATAAAATTATACTAAAGAAGGAAAACCTTTTTTCATGAACCCAAGGTAACTCCTCTTTATTATTTGGCACTTTTTTAAATCTCTTTTGACATGTCTATATATGTACACGACTTTTGCACTTTTATAAACTAATTTTATACAGTACATTAGTGTTTGGCACATCAAGATGACTGATTTATGTACTTAGATACGTAAACATAAAGCAATGCAAAAATGCAGCAGAAGTCATGTTCAAAGTGTTGGTTTCATTAGACAACGGGTCAAGAGTGCAGAACAGAGGTTGGCCAAGTACTTTGCCGCGTCTCTAGGGAGAGCAGTGTCCCCAGGGGACAGCACAGCGTCGCAGGTGAAAGAGCGTGAGATGAAAATGGCCCAGTGTACCTGGATCTGGCCACCAGAGTATCTGAGCTTGGTGTGGAACAGCCTCTGCTTCGTGTCTCACCTTGGGCGGCAGCGTGTGGGGGTTCATGCACACTTACTTGATCCTGACATTGGGTTGAAGCTGAAGCTTCAATACTGTAGCCACCTGGTGTGAAGAGCCAACTCATAGGAAAAGACCCTGATGTTGGTAAAGACTGAGGTGAGGAGAAGGAGGTGGTAGAGGATGAGATTGCTAAATAGCATCAGTGACTCAATGGACATGAATTTGAGCAAACTCTGGGAGACAGTGAAGGACAGGGAAGCTTGGCACGCTGCAGTCTGTGGAGTTGCAAAGAGTTGGACATGACAGAGTGACTTACCAACAGCAACATTAGCAGGATGGGCCGCCCCAGGATAGGTATTTATTATTCATTTCTATCCTATAGGACAAGGCCGCCAAGTTGTTTTGATGGCACATTCTAGTTATTTTTAAACATGTTAATTTTGGAGTGGTTTCCTATATCATTTTCATTATATAAAACATCCATGAAGAAACATCTGTAAAGGGTGAAATGAAGAATCACTCTAAACCACCACTTATACTGTTTTCTTCCTGCACTGTTCCGAGAGATGGCTGGTCACCTGTCCTGGGGCCCCGAGAGCGTCCTCTCCGGCCCCAACCCTGGCCCCCAGCTCCTCCCCCCCAGGCCTGCGGTCACCAGGACTGGACACTTTAAACACAAGAGCTCGGTCAGCTGTCTTTTCTTCCTTAATTTCCCGTCTATGACGTGAGGGAGTCGGGATGATGGCATCAGTGTCACGGTGTCTCCTGTAGACTGTGGGCTCGGTGAATGCTCGCTGGACTGGAAACACAGTTATAGCGTGTTACAGAGGAAGACTGATTCCTCACAGCCTTCTTGACCCAAGGTGACCAGAGGCCTGGGAAAGCGAGACACAGTTTGGGAGGATGCCGTGTAAAGTAAAGCTAAATATTTAAAATGCAGCCTGCAAATTTAAATGACAGAATGTACTCAATTCTGCAGTCCTTTAAAATATACTGCGGTGAAGGTCATACATTTCAGATGCCAGGGTCTCAACAAATTTGTTGGGAGTCCCAACCATCAGGCATGTGGTTTGGTAAATGTTTCAACCATCTCACGGATGCCTCAGACCACTGAGCACCTCAGTTTGAGGTCACCTTCGCAGAATGTCTCAGCTGACGCCTTGGGTTCACAGGGACATCCAAATCGGACGCGTGTGGTGCCCGAGGGCTGGAGGCGGCTGAAGGGGAGCTGGCTGTGCTGTCAGAAGGGGCGGCTTCGGGCAGCCGCTTTGACCAGAGCCTGGGACCCTGGAAGAGCCACGGGTAGAACCTGAGCTTAGCCTGCTGTCTGGGAATTAGGGGGTGACGGTGCCAGCCCCGACTAACTGCGAGGACGACGCATCAAGTAGGCGTGTGCCGAGCTCGCGTGCTCAGGGTCACCTGAGTGTCACTCACTTGTTCTCTCCTTTGCTGAGAGCTGCTTATTCGTCAGCTGCTCTTCCAAGAGGCAGAGACACACACGGACTCCACGTGACCGCTGACCTGCAGGGGACTCCTGTTCAAGGACCAGTCGTGGGGGCACCCAGTGCTCGGCACAGACCTCAATTAGTACTCAGTAGGGCCATGATCTATGTTCTACTGTCCTTCTTCATAAAGAAGGAAATTAAAGAGGCTTTAAAGAAATTAAGAAAGTGTTAAGATCTTGTTCTAATTTATGGTTATAACTAAGAGTAACGTACACTTGATACCAAAATTTTCTATGTGATTCTAATCTACCTAAGAGGTAAGTGAAAAGTGAAAGTCCCTCAGTCGTGTCCAACTCTTTGCAACCCCACGGACTATGCAGTCCATGGAATTCTCCAGGCCAGAATACTGGAGTGGGGAGCCTTTCCCTTTTTCAGGGGATCTTCCCAACCCAGGGATTGAACCCAGGTCTGCCGCATTGCAGGCGGGGTCTTTACCAGCTGAGCCACAAGGGAAGCCCAAGAAGACTGGAGTGGGTAGCCTGTCCCTTCTCCAGCAGATCTTCCCAGCCCAGGAATGGAACCGGGGTCTCCTCATTGTAGGTGGGTTTTTTTTTTTTTTTTTACCAACTGAGCTATCAGGGAAGCCCCAGTAGAGGCATTTTCAATTATGAAAAAAGCTATTCATTTATTCCTGAGAGACTTTGAAAAACCAGATTTCATAAAATATAACAAACGGCTATAATTGCGTGTGTATATTTTCAGAATCTTTTTAAATCAGTGTCTTTAAAAGTGAAAAATTCAAAAATGATGCCATGCCCAATAAGGAGTTAAATGAAGGAGGTTATTTCAACGTGACCTTAGTGAAGTCAGCGCTCTCTTCCTGGACAGAAATCTAACTGCCCCGAGACATGACCTTAGTGAAGTCAGTGCTCTTTCCCTGGACAGAAATCTAACTGCCCCGAGAGGCCTCAGGTCCTTCCGTAGTTTCCGGCCAAGGAAAGTGTCCACCGTGTGTCCACTGCGAGGTGCCGCTGGGGTGGTGCCCGCAGGCCCGGCCTGAGTGCTGCAGGAGGCACCCGTCCCTTCCATGCTCCACTTCACCAGAATTCTAGTTTGTAATTAAAAAAGCTTTGTGTAGCCTCCCATTAAAACATAATGGAGACCCCAGCAATACCGAGTCCCAAACGTGGAACGCACAATATAATCAGTAGACACTATCCAAAGCCCATCTTTTCCAAGATTCCACGTTTTCAGTGGGTTTGCTGAGGGTCTCCTTGCGCGTGCCAGGCTCCTGCAGCAGCTCACCCTGTGCACCAGCGCGTGGTTGTTGGGGTCTCTGTGTCTTCACTTCACTGTGCCCTGCAGTTCAGGCTGTGTGGCTAAACCCTGAGGAAATCACAATTTAAAAAGACACATGCACCCCGATGTTCATTGCAGCACTATTCACAGTAGCTACGACACGGGAGCAACCTGGATGTCCGTCGACAGATGAGCGGGTGAAGAAGCTGTGGAACGTATACTCAGTGGGATATTACTCAGCCCCAAAGAGGAATGCATCTGGGCCAGTTTTAAGGAGACAGATGAACCTAGAGCCGATTATAAAGAGTGAAGTAAGTCAGAAAGAGAAAGTCAAATATCGTACAGTAACACATGAATACGGAACCTTGAAAGATGGTACTGATGATCCTATCTGCAGGGAAGCAAAGGAGACGCAGACATAGAGAGCAGACTTTTGGCCACAGTAGGGAAATGGGAGGGTGGGGTGACTTGAGAGAGTAGCTTTGGAACATACGCTTTACCGTATGCAGAAGAGAGCGCCAGTGGGAGTTTGATATACGATGCAGGGAACCCAAAGCCAGCCTTTGTGACAACCTAGAGGGGTAGTGAGGGGAGGGAGGGGGACGGAGGCTCAAGAGGGAGGGGCCGTATGTATACCCATGGCCAACTCATGGTGATGTAAGGCAGAAACCATCACAATGTTGTAACGATCCTCTAATTAAAAATAAAAATGCAAAACAAGAGTAACTGGCTCTTCTTTCAGCTCTGTGACTGCTGTTTCGAGGTTTACTTCTGTGAACTGTATTTTGTGCTAAGGATAATTGATGGGCATGCTTGTGGGCAGTGGGACGTAGCGGGCAGTCCCTGTCCTGCACATATAGCTGTGACCTTTGCCCTTGGCCTGGGTCAGCTGTGAGCATGGGCTCTGTGATGCCTCTCGAAGGCCTCCCTGGGGACGCTTCCCAGAAACCTGCTCTCCTGTGAGACGCCCCACCTAGCAGGGCCGCACTTGGGAAGAGTGAGTGCCCGTCCCCACCTGGGCTTCCTGAGCTCACAGCTGGCAAGGCTGAGACTCACCTGCAGTGGCTGCCGTTGGGGATGGTAAGAAGGACCTGAGGCTGGAAATGGGGAAGGAAAGGTGAACACCTGGGAGAGAGTGGAGTTCTCCATGAATGTCCTTGAATAATGTGTTTATAGATTGTTTCCAGGAAAATGAATTACAAGCCGAAAATCTTTCCATGTGCTGCAACGTCTCCTCTTAACGCTTCTTAAGTTTTAATATTATGTTCTTGATATTTTATTTCTGGGGTGTACTGTCATCAATAATCACTTAAAATTATTAATTTGTTTACAATTTTTTAAGTTCAGAGAGCACAGAATAATTAACTTAAAGAACACAGTTCAGTCGATGTTTCACACACACAGTAAACACGGGCTAAAGTTAGCTGTCGGGTTTCTGAAGGGGTCCACTCTCATCTTTCCAAGCAGTGCCTGAATCACTGTCTGGGGACATTCAAATGATAAAACGGAGAATATCTTGGGTGGCATTATAGAACAGCTCCAGCTAAGCCTGTGGAAACTCACTCTGCTTCCCAAAATTGTTGATAACTATTGCCTGGAAAAGAGTGTATTTGTAAACATTTTGATAACCCCCCCAAGGAATCTTGAATCAACCCCCCTTTATTGCTACCGGAGCACGGACGCCCTCTCCACCCTCCTCTCTGCTGCGGGGACGTGCCTCCTGATGCTGGGAATCAGAGGGAGGAAAGGGACTAGGAGCTGGAGAGGAGAGGAGACACCAGCAAAGTTGGGGTAACAGTTGGAACCCGTCCCAGGAAACTCAGGCGCTTTGTGTGACTGACAAGCAGTCAAGGGCCAGGCCTGGAGTTTGTAAGTATCGACATTAAACGGTGATTCAAAAAGAGCTCTGTGTACAGATCTTTGATGTCCTTCATAAATGTGTGGTAAAATCTTGGAGGAGATTGCATGCGAGTCCAGAAGCCATGTAGCCCAACTGGAGGTTACAGTCCTCCCTTCACTGTCCCGAGAACCACAGAAAGAAAATGCAGAGAAAATCACAGCCAGGAGGGATCGTGAGACATCTACTAACACACACACAGTAATTCAGAGACATGTTGCCTGGTGCAGGCCGCCCCGAGTTGTCAGAAGAGTTGCTCAGAGCAGGAAGGAGCTGAGCCCGGTTCCAGAGGGTGGGCAGGGCCAGTTATGCCGTCTCTCGGGGGCAGAGAGGAGCCCAGGCTTGTGAAGCCACGGGCATCTTGGGCAACAGCCCCGGGGGGCAGGGGCTCTTGCTTCGGGTCCCTTCCTGTGACTTGAGGCTCTTGTGGGAAGCAGAGCACGCATTGCAGCAAAAAGCGGGAGCTTCTCCACAGCAGTGCAGAAAGGTAAACGGGTAGAAGTCTCAGAGAGCCGGCCAGTTAGCGACTGGACTGCAGCAGCAACACACCCTGCGCTTGGTCCAGTCCCTGCCCGCAGAAACCGCGGCGCTGCCCCACCGCCAGCCCGCGTCCTTCCGAACAGCTGAGCCGGGAGCGGTGTCTCGAGACAGGAAGCAGCAAGCAGAAAGGACCAAACTAAAAGCAGAAAGATTGTAGCACAAAGCACGAAAGACAGATACAAATTCACATCAGAAGGAAAATCCAAATGTGATTGCTTGGTGTGGTTCTTAAAACTGCTCATTAAAGAAAACTTCTGCAGACATGAAGAGTGTGGATAGTTTTGAGAAGAACTAAACACATGAAAAGGGGGACAGCAAAGACATCAGTGGAACTAAGGAGAAAGGGACAGATAGGGAAGCAAAGGGACTCCAGCGCCTGAGGAATGCTCTGAGCAGCACGGTAGAGAGGAAGAGAAACAGCAGCAGGCTGACTGCGCCCATCCTTCTCGCAGCCCAGCCAGCAGCCCTGCCCTCCTCCACCAGGGAGGAGGCAGCCTGCACCCCGCCCGCCACCATCGGTTCACTGTTTGGGACGCAGAGCAGAAGAGGACAGGGATCTCAGCTCTGAAGAATGAGGTGAAGCAAGCAAGACGGCTCCTGAAAAAATCGTTTAAAGCCAAGAAAATCAACAGCTAAGTGAAACTAAACGGTCAGAAACCGAGGCGTCACAGAGTGCAGCCCTGTCAACAGAGGCAGCTCTCATAGCCCTGCCGACTGTGCCAGCGACCCAGGGCACTGGAACCTTCCCTGCAAACAGGGAGGCGAAGACAGCAATGGGCCCATGGAGTCCGAGGGAAACGCGATGGAGCACGTGGGCATGCCGACCCTGGAATGTGCCAAAGCAGAACCTTGGATATAAATGCAAATGCTCACAAATCAAGTTTTAGAGAGTAAGTGCACTGTGTCAATTCGTGAGGCAACCTTCAAAGATGTTGACATACAAAATCAGAAATCACTGGGGCAGGAAACTTTGACTAGATCACACGGGTCAAATTACTCTCCTGTACCTGAAAGTTCAAAGTCACTGCTTATAATGACACAGCCAGGGCTAGAGGTTCCAGCATGATGTGCCCCGACAGGGATTGTTGGTGGGTGACCTCGAACCAGTGACCGGTGACATCGGGAGCCTGGGCAGGTGCCTGAAATACGAGGGTGTGCACAGACAAGAACAAGCACACTGAAGTGAGTTCTGGGAACAAGGGCTCCCTCCCTGCGCTTTGTAGAAAGAGAAGAAAGCCTCCTCAAAATCAGGGATTCATCATTCCTTTTCACATCATGTCAAAGCTTGCGATGCACTAAATTTAGTCACTTGAATATCAGTAAGTGCCAACCTAAAGAAAAAACTGTATCTGCTAGAAGCCATGTGCTTGCTCAGCCACTTCAGTCCTGTCCGACTCATAGCCTGTAGCCCGCCAGGCTCCTCTGTCCGCGGAATTCTCCAGGTGAGAGAGAATACCGGCGTGGGTTGCCCTGCCCTTCTCCATGGGATCTCCCCACCCCAGGGATCAGACTGTCGTCTCTTACGCCTCCTTCATTGGCAGGAAGGTTCTTTACCACTAGCACCACCCGGGAATCCCCCACTAGCAGTGGTAGTTGGCATTAAAAATCACTAATCTATTTCTCCGTCATGAAACAGATTCTGCGACACTCCTAGTGGTGAATTTCCTGCTGCAAACTGTCTCTCCTCCGACCTGATGACCTGCAGCCTCGGAAGGGTTTGCACCCCTGGTGTCTGCCCTCACTGGCTCATAGACCTGTTCTTCCTGGAGGTCACCCTCCACCACCATCTTCTGCACCTTCCTGACAAATTCTTCACGCTCTGAACTCTAGAAGGTTGGATACATTTTCTTTCCACTATTTCCTCCCATCATAAGGTTAAGGGACCAGTAAAAAATTACAGTCACAGTTCTGCAAAAGGACAGATAAAACAGGACTCTCAGACAACACAGTGAAAGCGAAGTCACTTAGTCGTGTCCGACTCTTTGTGACCCCATGGACTGTAGCCTGCCAGGCTTCTCCGTCCATTGAATTTTCCAGGCAAGAATACTGGAGTGGGTTGCCATTTCCTTCTCCAGGAGATCTTTCCCACCCAGGGATCAAACCCAGGTCTCCTGCATTGTAGACAGACGCTTTACTGCCTGAGCCACCAGGGAAGTCCAGACTATATAATTATGAGTCTAATACAGACCCAGGTAACTGGTCAGATTACACATTCCTGGATCCTACCTGTGAAATTATAGCCCAGAAAGCCCTGGATCTCAGACCCTAGGGACCTGCAACAGCCACCCACAGTCCCTCTGGAGGTGGCAGTCCAAGGACCTTGTGTTGAGAATGATTTTTCTAAGACTTATAATGGGAATATTTCTATTTTGATTTTTAAAAGTTCATTCCTTTGATTTCCTATTGCAGCTATAAAATCTTCACTTTGAAAAATGAATATTTTAGCTCCACGTGTTTTTTAAGAAAAACTGTATAAATGGACTCATACAATGTGGCCTCTTTCATGAGTCTATGCGGAAGGTGTCTGCCTCCCCAAAACCTTCCTTCATCCGAAAGGTTTCAGCCCACAGTTCACCTCAGATGCCATGAGCCAAAATTGCCAAGCGTTTAACAACAGCTATGCCTTGAATTTACTTGAGGTTTTCAAATTAAAGATGGATTTCAGTTACATATGTTCATCAGTCAGTTCAGTCACTCAGTCATGTCTGACTCTGCGACCCCATGGACTGCAACACGGCAGGCCTCCCTGTCCATCACCACCTCCCGGAGCTTACTCAAACTCATGCCCATCGAGTCGGTGATGCCATCCAACCATCCCTCCTCCTGCCCTCAATCTTCCCAGCATCAGGGTCTTTTCCAATCAGTCAGTTCTTCACATCAGGTGGCCAAAGTATTGGAGTTTCAGCTTCAACATCAGTCCCTCCAATGAATATTCAGGACTGATCTTTAGGATGGACTGGTTGGATCTCTTTGCAGTCCAAGGGACTCTCAAGACTCTTCTCCAACACCACAGTTCAAAACCATCAATTTTTCAGTGCTCAGCTTTCTTTATAGTCCAACTCTCACATCCATACATGACTACTGGAAAAACCATAGCTTTGACTAGATGGACCTTTGTTGGCAAAGTAATGTCTCTGCTTTTTAATAAGCTGTCTAGGTTGGTCATAGTTTTCTTCCAAGGAGCAAGCATCTTTTAATTTCATAGCTGCAGTCACCATCTGCAGTGATTTGGGGGCCCCCAAAATAAAGTCTGTCATTGTTTCTACTGTTTCCCCATCTATTTGCCATGAAGTGGTGGGACCGGATGCCATGAGCTTTGTTTTTTGAAAGTTGAGTTTTAAGCCAACTTTTTCACTCTCCTCTTTCACTTTCATCAAGAGGCTCTTCTGTTCTTCTTCACTTTCTGCCATAAGGGTGGTGTCACATCTGCATATCTGAGGTTACTGATATTTCTCCCAGCAATCTTGATTCCAGCTTGTGCTTCATCAGGCCTAGCATTTTGCATGATGTACTCTGCATATAAGTTAAATAAGCAGGGAGACAATATACAGCCTTGACGGATTCCTTTCCCAATCTGGAACCAGTCCGTCGTTCCATGTCTGGTTCTAATTATTGTTTCTTGACCTGCATACAGATTTCTCAGGAGGCAGGTAGGGTGACCTGGTATTCCCAGCTCTTGAAGAGTTTTCCACAGTTCGTTGTGATCCACATGGTCAAAGGCTTTGCCATAGTCAATAAAGCATAAGTAGATGGTTTTCTGGAATTCTCTTGCTTTTTCTATGATCCAGTGTATGTTGGCAATTTGATCTCTGGTTCCTCTGCCTTTTCTAAATCCAGCTCAAACAACATCTGGAAGTTCTCAGTTCACATACTGTTGAAGCTTGTCTTGGAGAATTTTGAGCATTGCTTTACTAGTGTGTGAGATGAGTGCAATTGTGTGGTAGTTTGAACATTCTTTGGCACTGCGCTTCTTTGAGACTGGAATGAAAACCAACATTTTCCAGTCCTGTAGCCACTGCTGAGTTTTCCAAATTTGCTGGCATATTGAGTGCACCACTTTCACAGCATCATCTTTTAGGATTTGAAATAGCTCAGCTGGAATTCCATCCCCTTCACTAGCTTTGTTTGTAGAGATGCTTCCTAAGGTCCACTTGACTTTGGATGTCTGGCTCTAGGTGAGTGATCACACCATCATGGTCATCTGGGTCATGAAGATCTCTTTTGTGTAGTTCTTCTGTGTATCCCTGCCACCTCTTAATATCTTCTGCTTCTGTTAGGTCTATACCATTTCTGTCCTTTATCGAGCCCATCTTTGCATGAAATGTTCCCTTGGCATCTCCAATTTTCTTGACGAGATCGCTAGTCTTTCCGATTCTGTTGTTTTCCTCTACTTCTTTGCATTGGTCACTGAGGCTTTCTTATCTCCCCTTGCTGTTCTTGGAAACTCTGCATTCAGATGGGAATAGCTTTCCTTTTCTCCTTTGCCTTTAGCTTCTCTTCTTTGCTCAGCTATTTGTAAGGCCTCCTCAGACAACCATTTTGCCTTTTTTCTTTTCTTTTTCTTGGGGATGGTCTTGAGCACTGCCTTCTGTACACTGTCACAAACCTTCGTCCATAGTTCTTCCGGCATCTGTCATAGGCGTTTCAAGTTGTGGTAAGTGTAATTAACAAGCTTGCTTGGATGATCTATGTTAATTATCTGATGTGGTGTGTTTACTTTTGCTATTTTTCCAACAGAAAATGGCAGCAACTCCAGCTATTTGTGATTCTCATTTATTTAGTACTGGTTCATTGAAATGGTCTTATAAGATTGACTTTCGAAGGAGTTTTAATAGGGTTTCATAAAAGTCAAATAATTATTAATATTTTATCTATGAATATATGGTCATAACTATACATATTATAATTTATTAAAAACAACTGAATCAAATTCCACATTGATTACATCAGTTTTACAGATAACTGGATCTATGTGTATCTTCCATGTTATTTATTAAATTCCCTTCCTTTCCTGTCTCAGTTAGAAGCGCTCCCCTTGAATTTAGCTTGAGCTTTAATAAACCCAGCATTTATTGTGGAGGAAGCAAATCCCTTGACACCAGGACGGTAGGAGCTGTTTTGGCAAACACAGCACATCATTACCCAGCACTTTCCAGGTGCTCAGAAAGATATGTTCCTTCTGGGACAGGCAGTGAATTGAAAAACCACTGTTTTCTTTCAAATGGCTTCATGTATTTTCTTTAATGTTTAATGTAATGCACTCATTCTTTCAGTTTTATGGAGAAAGGGTTTTTTCATGTTAACATTTTAATGAATAAGTGATTTTTTACAAATTAAAATCTCAGTGCCCAAAATTGTTCCCCCAAATGTGTTCAGACCACTTTTTTTTTTTCAGACCACTTTCAAAGGTTGTAAAGGCAATAATGAAAAATCCCCTAGTTTATGGTCTCAAAGAAAGGGTCATGAGTTTGTTTATAAATGAGCCAATTAAAATGAGAAAGCTTCATACCTAAAGTTATTTCCTCATGTAAATTACATGATCTCCTCGGGCGCAGCTGTTCCAGTGATGGGGGAGAAGGGACTTGGCGACGTGGGGATGTCGGTGGTGTTGAGTGTGTCCTGTAGCTGCTCTTCTAGCCTAAAGTTCCTGTTTAGCCTGGGAACGTGCCTTTGTAGAAATATGAGGTAGGGTTCAGTTAAGTGAAGATGGCCATCAACATTTGCTCATCTGCTTTGCCAAATGTAGGCTAATGCAATTCTCTAGCTTTAAAAATTTACTTCCAATAAAATTACCTTCATTATTTGACAGGGTAACTAATACTTCTCTCAGACAGGTATCCCTAAAATCCCTTGAACATTGTGTAAGTTACAGGACAGTCATGGTAAGCCAGAGTAACACAAAAGTGTGCTTAGCCTGCAAAACAGAACAAGCCTCCAGGCGGGACGCGGCCTCTCAGCGCTACGACAGGACCCGAAGGGAGGTCGGGCGTCAGATCCCGGAAGCTGAGCGTCCGACCCGGTGCCCGTGCCTTCAGAGGCCACTTCCCTTGGACAGTCTTGCTCAGCAAATTGTTGAGATCTGGCCGCCTCAACTCTAAGTTCCAGGTCCAGGAATCTGTGAGTACGGAGTCCCTCATTTGCAATTCTTTTTCTTATTCGTACATATTTGTCTAACTTTGCATGAACAGCATTTTCGTCCCAGAAATTCCTTGTCAGAGATGAGACGGTCTGCTCCTCCTGAAGCCCTTGGTTTCCGAGCACCTGTTCACATCCGGGGATCCCTCCGCCCCGACGCGTCTCTGAGAGCGCGTGCCGAGGGGCGCGCTGCTCTGAGGTCCGCTGAGCCTGCCTGTCGGGGCTTCGCCACTCCTGTCGGGTCAGAGCTGGGGCCCCTGGCCAGCATGGGGGTGACTCCGTGGTCCCTGGAGCCTGGAGAGGCAGGGCTCCGCTGCAGGCCGGTTTCCAAGGCAAGCGCCAGCCGAGGCAGCTGCTCCACTCACTTTGTGCAGAAAGTGTGCAGAAAGCGGGAGGGTCTCCGGGAACCGCCGCTGGAAGGCCCGCCCCAGGGGGGCTCCGCCTCGGCAGGACCCCAGAAGAAGCAGAGGGGCTCCTAGCTCCACGCACACATCATCACGCGAGGGGCCGCAGCTCTTCCTTCTTAGAGCCCTCCTTAACTGGTGCCAGCTTCATAAAAGGGGTGATTCCTTTCCACCTGATGACTATTCCTACCGGTAGTGCCCGAGATGATGCAGTTCAGATGAAATACTTGACTAGAAACTCAGCCGAAATTATTTGACTAATTCTGTGTATAAACAGTGGAATAGGGTTTGCGGGTGCTGGTTACTATTTCCACTCGCAAAATCTGGACTCTGCTTGTTTTTCTTGGCCATCTGTATATTCACGAGAGGCTTGGGGTTCTCCCATAGCAATTTTGACACTTACAGCAGAAAAAGTCACATCCTTAGGAAATCTAAGTTTCCCAGCACGTAGGTCCTGACCCAGCTCAGAGTCCACTTACACATCTGCTTGGTGTCAGGTTTGTGGTTCTAAGGAAGAACATTTGAGAAAGAGGGTACCTTTAAACTGTGTCTGAAATAAGGAATATCGTATTTGTGTTATATATGATGAAAGGTGTTCTGCTCTGGTATTTCCTATGAGTAAACTTTTGATCTTTAAAAGGACGCCACGTTGTAGGTGCGTGCATACAGGTGCACGCGCGCGCGCGCGCACACACACACACACACACACTCTGCTTGGAGGACCTGTGGGATACATGCTCCCTGTTCCCAGGATGGAGAGAAGCATCTTAATTAATCCTGAGCTTTCCGTGTTTTCGACAAACAACTGCTATACTCGTTCCATGAAAGGCAGGAGATGGGCACAACACCTGTGTCCTGTCTGGTCCAGGTTGCAAAATAGCTCGAATGTCTGTGGGCTGCATGGGCGTTGGCAGATGGCTTGCTCCGGCTGTTTCAGGAGGTCCTCGCAGTTTCCTGTGGAATGGGTCATCAGTCCTGCTGGCGTGTCCAGCAGAAACCCGAAGGGCTAAGTCAGGCTCGAGGTGATGAGACGGTCCGCAGGGCCAGGGCGCTGCAGCCCACGTGCCTGCCCCCTGCACCTGCCTGGTTAGGTCAGCTTCGGTGCCTCGTGCCTCGGAGTCTCCCCAGCCCCGCCTGGTAAAGACCAAGATCTACCTCGCCCCGTGTGTGTCTCTGGCTGTTCACGGAGCAGCCTGCGCTTGCCTTGCCTTGGTGTCACACAGCCACTGTGTCCTGTGGAGCCTCACACTCCCTTGTCTATTCTTCTGGAATTTCAGGGTTTTCACAGGCTGTTGGGTCCCTCACTCACACCATAAAAGCCTAAGGTTTAGATGGAGAGTTTTACTTAAAAGACTAACCCAGGATCAAGGCAGTGATGAGAGCCTCTGATGAGCTCAGATCATGAGTCGGCGGGCGCCTGTGAGCGTGTCTCTGCTGTGACCACCATGACCCCATGACGGCTCACACAGGGTCCCGCCATCTCTCAGCCCCAGAACCCGGGCTACAACTCTGGGGCTCGTGTGACTCGGCCAAGCTTGCTCTGCTGGCCGCGGCCGGGCCTGTGTGTGAGTCAGGGGGTTGGTGTCAGAGTCCCTCGAGAGCTCACTCTCCTACTTCATGGGCAGAAAGTTCCTTCAACAGGCAAGGGCTGCTCCCGGCACAGCCAGCTCAGTTTTTCCCTCTGGAACAGCCTGACCTTGAACTCAGTTTCCCCTGAAGCCTCCCCTGCAGGTGGGAGACGGTTGTCTGGCCCCTGCCTGTCTCTCAGCCTGGGACCTGGCAGGGTTAGCGTGTTCCCACCCTCCCTGGGGCAGCGCAGGGTCAGGGGACCCCTCGGGGTGCTGCCCTCTCGGGTTACCAGGCTCTTGGGCTTGGTCCCGTCCATCCAGCAGGAGTTGGGGTGGGGTCTCCACAAAGAAGCCCTGCTGATGTGTGAGTGAAAATAACTCAGTTTTCTCTAAAGTGTTTAGGAGTAAAGTATCGTTTACAGAAAGCATCCAGCTTAGAGATTTGTAACGTCTGCTGATACAGAGAGTAGGCTATTTACACAGTGTCCAACAATGTGGGTCGTGTGTTCTCAGCTCAGCGATGACCAGAATAAACGCAGCGCTGGAAGCCTTGATTGATTGTTTACAAGGCCACAAACCAGACGTTTCACAGGGAAGTCAAATGTGAGCCTGACGGCGCTGGCTCAGAGGACCCACCCCTGCAGAGGCCAGGAGAGAAGGCCAGTGTCTTCAGTCGCTCACCCTGGCCTCGTAAGGGGCCACTTACTAACTGAATGTCAGGATGGAGGAAGCCGAGTCAGAGCAGCTACTGAGCCTGACCAAGTCCATGCGGTCCCTGCTGGAGGGGGTGTGACGGGGGGCTGGGCAGGGCTCCTGTCTGAGCAGGGTGGACACACGGACAGAGCATCCACCTGGACTGGGGACCTGGTGGGGGCCTGTGGGACAACTTCAGGAGAGGAGGGGGATGTGAGGCCGTGACTCAGAGCTGGACCGGGGGCAGCAGGGCCCCCAACCCTCGGCCTGGGAAGCAGAGCCCGAGCTGCCCTGAGAGGGAAGAAGCGTTGGTGCTCCAAGCCCCTTGCACGGGGGTCCCCACGAGGCAGGTGCGTGACCCTCGGGAGGACCCCCAGGCTCCCCCTGCCCCCCAGCCTGCAGGATGGTAACCGGGGAAACAAAGGTGACCCCTGCGTCCTTGTCCCCACCTCAGCCTCAGCGACGATGTACCCTTGGTCTTGACTTCCTGGGCAGTGAGCGGGTCAGGAAACTACAGTAATAGGTAATTTATGAAACTGACAAAAATCCTCTGCTAATGCCAGGAATAACTGCAGATTTTCAGAAAGAAAACAGGGATATTTCCTGCTGTGAATAATAGATAAAGAATGAGAAAGAATAAATGAACCCAATCCAGCAGCACTCCCCTTAGGGGACAATAAAGCCCGGGAAGTCCAATTTGTGCAGCAAGCCCATTAGGCAGGAAGGTGGAACGCCAAGACACTGGCCTTGGGCCCCGAGGGGCGTGAGCTGACCTGGACCTGGTCCCCAGAGCCCGGGAGGAGGGGGCTGTCCGTGGCTCGGGACAGGCCTGCCCCGCGGGGAGCTCCTCGGCCTGTACAGAGCAGCGCCCGCGCCTGGAGCGGCCGTCACGGTGCCCAAGGCCTCCCCGTGTGCCCCCGCCTGGCCCCCACTGTGTGCCTCCTGGTCAGTGCGCCACGGACGTGGGCCCCTCTGGTTGTGCTGGGTGTTAGCTCAGATCCTGAGGCTTTGACTAAGCTGCTGGCCTGATTGCAGGTCGCTATTCTTTTGGGTGGGGTGGCTATCTTGAGGGCACTTTTTGTTTGGTTTGGGGGAATGCTTGAAAGCTGGGGTAGGTTTTTTTATACGAGTTTAAACCGTAGTGGTATATGAACCGCATACACTTCTATTTTCTACAAGAGAAAAGTCAGGAGTGTGAATTTTTACTGTAGTAACCGGGCCGCTCTCACAATAACTGCTGCCCTGTGTTAGCAGTTGTGAGCATCAGTCCCGCCCCGCATGCCCGGTCTCTAGGCGCGGTCGCAACGCGCTGCTCCCTGGGGAGGCAGAGCTCATGTGAGGCTTGTAGCGCTTTTGCTACAGCACCTGTGAGTCTCCTCTGGCAATGCTGACCGGAGCCCGTCACGAGGGACGGGAGAGGCCGTGTGGCCAAGCGCAGTGTGAGCTCAGGGCTGGGGGAACGTGCCGCCTCACTCCGGTGGACACGGAGCCCGGCTTTACCGCTCAGCCCTCTGAGCACGTGGTGCCTGCAGCATCCGTGCTCACGCTGGTCCGTCCTCAGCCCCGGCTGCCGCTCGCACGAGCTGGTGGACATTTGAGGAGGGACATGGTCCCCATGTTTTCCTGTCTCACTCACACCGCTGTCAGGGAGCCGGATGGAAGGGGGACGAAGACGGCCTTTTCTGTGCAGATGGCACACACGTGCCAAGCCAGGCCTCCCGCCCTTTCTCCAGATTCTGCAAGGGCAGCAGCAGCAGATGAGCGGTGAGGCCGCCAGCCAGGGGGGCGGGGGTCACACGTGGTCCAGTCTGGCTGCGAGCGCCCCCGGATCAACAGAGCCCACGGCTGGGCAAGCGCGCCCTCATGCTGAAACGTGTACCGGCAAGTGGGCACCGGGAATCCCAGGCGCAGAGCAGGTGTCTGAGAAAGCGGGCACCCGGAGGAGTCGGGGCTCCGCTGTGTCTGAGACGGAGGAGACGCGTTCCTCCCAGGTCCCTCCCTCCCTTACAATTGAAACACCTTAGACACAGCGCGGCAAACAGGTGAAGTGAGAGAAGAAGGCGGGCCTTGGACCTTGGGACTGAGGAACTGCACACGGGTGAGTGCCCAGCTTCCTCACAGACCCAGGACGTCCTGGGCAGGCGAGGCCCCTGGAGTCCTTGCAGTTCCTGTTCCTTTTGGACAGGTGAGTTCCCAGGAGTCCTGCGGCCCAATACTCCTGGGCAGGTGGATCTCACACATATCCTAGATGGGGGCTAGGTAACCTCCGACCAGAGCTACTGATGGTCACAAACACAAAGCTCCAAGGAAAACCTGCTTCCTTAGCCACAGGTCTAGGCAGTGGGGTCTAGCCGCAGAAGACAAAAGGTAATACTTGCCTTATTCCAGAAGACGGTCCCCACCACGGTCTCAGTGGGAAGAAAAGGAAGGCTGTCTTCTTCCACCCCACCAGAGCAAAGGTGGGCAGGGCCTTGAGTCTCCAACCAGGAGAGTACCAGTGGGGTCCATCCTTACTGGACACAGTGAGATTTAACCAGATTTTATGAGGTGGGGGAGGTCAGCTCTGTGGAAGCCACATGTGTTAACCAACCCATGGGTGGAAGATAAAATCTCAAAGGAAATAAAAATAAATGAAAATTAAAATACAGCATGTCAAACTGCAGGGTGCAGGTAAGTCAGTGTTGAGAGGAAAATTTGTAGCACTAAATACTTGCATTAGAAAAGAGGGATGATTTCAAATCAATAATCCAAGTTCTTACCTCAAGAAACTAGAAAAAGAAGAGAGAAATAAACTCGAAGCCAACAGTAGGTAGGAAATAACAGACAAGAGTAGAAAACTGTGAGACCAAATGCAGGAGAGCACCGAGAAAACAAGAGAACAAAGGGCTGATGAAAAATACCAAGAAATAAGGGGGCTGGGGCTGAGAAAACAGATGGAGGCGAAGTCTGAGCAAGACACGGGAAACAGGAGGCAGGATGGGCCCAGGGCGCCGCAAGGCTGCCATCAAACCCCCGCCTCGGATGAACCTCCAGAGAGCCGTGGGAACTGCAGGCTGCGTGACACCCAGTCCGAGGGTTCAGGTAAAGGCCTGAAAGCGTGAGCACCTGTTAGCCTGTGGGACGCTGTCCAGTGGCTGAGTCACATCCGACTTTGTGACCCCATGAACAGCACCACGCCAGGCTGCCCCGTCCTTCACCAACTCCCAGAGCTTGCTCAAACTCATGTCCATTGAGTCGGTGATGCCATCCAACCATCTCATCCTCTGTTGTCACCTTCTCCTCCTGCCCACAATCCCTCCCAGCATCAGGGTTTTCTTCCAATGAGTCAGCTCTTCGCATCAGGTGGCCAAAGTATTGGAGCTTCAGCTTCAAAGTCAGTCCTTCCAATAAATATTCTGGGTTGATTTCCTGAAGGAGTGACTGGTTGGATCTCCTTGCAGTCCAAGGGACTCTCAAGAGTCTTCTACAACACCACAATTCTAAAGCATCAATTCTTCAGCCCTCAGCCTTCTTTATGGTTCAGCTCTCACATCCATACATAAGTACTGGAAAAACCATAGCCTTGACTAGACAGACCTTTGTTGGCAAAGTAATGTCTCCGCTTTTAAACACTCCCTATCTAGGTTTGTCGCAGCTTTTCTATGGAATGATGCGTCTCCAAGTGTGGTCCACAGCCAGCTGTGTGGGCATCACCTGGAAATCATTAGAAGTGCATATTCTCAGCCCTTAGACCTCTGAATTGAGACCCCTGGGCATAGAAGTCAGGCTTGCATGTGCTTTTGAGGCGCGGGAGCCTGCTGCTGCGTGAGAAGCTCAGACTCCGGAGCCCCTGCCGCCCACAAGCCTGGACCTCACCTCCCCGCCTTGGCAGAAGCCTGGAGACGCAGGGCCTGGGACTCCAATTCCTGGACCTGTGCTCCTCAGGCCTGAATGTGCCGTCAGATTCCGTCAAACAGATGGTGGTCCAGGAGGTCTGGGCTGGGACGGGGGATGATATGAGTTTAATAAGCTCCCATGGGGGAGCAAGACCACCCTAGAGTCAGGGGCAGAACGCACTCCCAGACTTGGTCTCCTGGGAGCCCTGCATATTGCCGGGGTGGGAGCCCCACCTGGGGGTCCCCCAGCAGGTGTGCGTGTGGTCTGAGCGCTGCTGCCTCCCCAGCAGAGACCCCAGAGGCAGGGACCCTCCTACAGCTGAAGCGAGCGTTCCGAACCCAAGCGGGGAAGGAGCGTCCCTGCGCGGAGAGGTGAGGGTCCAGCCTCTCCCCAGCTCGGCTTCCAGCCAGGAGTTCACATGACTGCTGCTGGGGAGACTTGCGCAAAGGAAAGAACTCCAGAAACTAATACTCAGGCCCTCCCTGCTCAGGCGATGAGTTCCTCCATGCTGACGCGCAGGGCAAGGAAGTGAGGCAGGCAATTAACGTTCCATTTGCAATCACACAGGCTAGAAAGAAAGTTTTCTATAGTGTCCCGTCAAACAACTAGAAATCAGCTGAACAGGAGCTGCGGGGACACGTGAAGAGACGGGGCGTCTCCCGCTCGCATTTTGCAGTCAGGACCTCAGTGCTTCCCTTAATGACAAGCACTCTCTTTCCCTGGACCAAGCTCGCTGCTGCTGCTGCTCAGTCGTGTCCGACTCTGTGCGACCCCACAGACGGCAGCCCACCAGGCTCCCCCGACCCTGGGATTCTCCAGGCAAGAACACTGGAGTGGGTTGCCATTTCCTTCTCCAATGCATGAAAGTGAAAAGTGAAAGTGAAGTCCTCAGTCGTGTCCGACTCTTAGGGACCCCATGGACTACAGCCCACCAGGCTCCCCCGTCCATGGGATTTTCCAGGCAAGAGTGCTGGAGTGGGGTGCCACTGCCTTCTCCGAAGTTCGCAGTAACTGGAAATTAATAAGACATTTACTCAAGAACCTCATGTTGTGCTTTCTGAGGGCAGGACAGCATCAGGCCTCGCCCCCTCACCTGGCGAGTGTCTGACACGTGGGAGGGCTTTCATTTACAGGGTCATTGTTTCTTTAGTGAAAGAAGTTCTGGTGGTCGTGCTGGGTTAGCTTCTCAGGGGTTGTCTTACGGTTAACTTTTCTCCGCCTGAATATCATCTAGTGTTGGTATAACAGGATTTTCTCTGGAACATTACGCTGGTGAAATGGTGTGTTTCTTGAGTTAAGAAGTTTCTTTGTAAAAATAAATACAGCTTAAAGTAAGATGTCATGATAACCGATCCCTGACAGCAGTTGTGTTTCCAATTAACTGGATGAATGGAGAATTTCGCTGTTTACGTGACAGCTGGATGGGCCAGCGTCCGCTTCTTTCGGGCCCTTCCTGCCCTCCTCCCTTAGAATTTCCTTCTCCCCTTCCCTCCCCTCTCTCACCCTTCTCCCTCTTTCTCAGGGCAGGGAAGTTTTTATCTTTCTTAGTGGAATTTAAAATGCTAATATTTCACTCCGGGGCCTCAAGAAACCCTCGGGCAATGATCGTGTTTTAGATAAATGAAATGTAGCAAATGTTAAAATTGGTTAAATATGCAGCTTAGGAGAGTTTTCATGTAGAAAGCGCAAGGGGTGAGAGTGCCACCCATAAAAAAGCTGGAAAATGAAACATTATAACATCCAGCTCAGACACAACTGGAGGTTTAAAAAACGACTATGAGAAAGTGGTCTGAAGCAGATCTCAAAGGAAGAGCGGAAAACTCAGCGGCCTTGTTCTGTCCCGAACCGGAAAATGAGAGGATACAGAGCAAATGAAGATGCGCTTCTTGCGGCCCAGCCTGGCCTGACACAGCACCCTCGGGTCTCCCTGCATCTCAGCCGCGGGCCTCCGCACCTGGTCTGAACGGTCCTGTCTGTTTCCTGTTCTGCTGCCTGCCCCCTCCCCGCTCTTCCCACCAGGCGTGGGAGATCTAAGCCGCCCGTGGGCGATGGGCAAATCTCCCCACTTGACGTTTGCTCTCAGCTCCTGAACAAGGTGAGAAGCCATGCCTGGGCTGGTGGGCTTGCAGACGGCTGCACAGACAGTGCTGAAGGACCGAGAGCCCTGCTCTGGGGTCGTTCATCTTCCTGACGGGTGGTTGCCATGACCCTCCTGAGACCATGTCCGCTCCCCTTCTCTCTGCAGGCCTCCTCGCTCCTGGAGGAGGAGCACACGTCCCTCCTCACTGAAGAAGCCTCCACCCTCGCCTGCCGCTGCCTCGCCTCCTGGTGTCCTGGGTGTGTCTCATGCAGGCTCAGGGCAGAGTTTGCGCGTGTGCGGTGAACCCACTCGTTTATTCTGCTCAAGGACATCACTCCACTGAACACCCCTTCTGCTCCCTGAATCATTATATGTTTTCTTTTTATTGGACAATTCTCATCAACAAGAAAAGAAAAGGTTTACTTTCTCTTGCCTTCAAGCATCTTCTTAATCACACGCACCCTTGCAGCCTCCCTAAGACCTCCTGCCCTTCTTTGTCACGAGATGGCTGAGGTGACGGCGCCCCTCTCTGCCCCCTGACAGTGGGTACTTTTTGACCCTTACCTCACCGTGCACACGCCTGCGTCAGACCCGGCGGGCCAGCCTGCACCAGCCGGCCCCGTTTGAGGCCATTCTGCCCCTTGGACCCCACTTCTTCCCAGGGCCCCATCTCTCCCCAGGGTGGCCTGCAGACCCCTTCACCCCCTCGCCTGTGATTCTCTCACCCAGAGGCCTGGCCTCCGCCTGCCGAGGACCTTGCCTCCCTCCTCGCTGGACCCACACGCCGGGTCCCGCTCCGCAACCCCGACCCTGGGTGCCAAGAGCCCTCTTTCATGCAGTCTTTCTAAAACCGTGGTCCTGGCCCTGCCCAGCCTCACCGTCTTGCCACCCTAGTAAACGTGTCTGGAGTTGCCTCCACCCACGTCCTCTGTTTACTGACCCGTGTTCATTGCCGTCCCTCATCGTAACTGAACATCCTCAGGCGCCAGCTCACGGAGGGCAGGGGCTGCTCCCTGCTCACACGGGTGTTTCTGGTTCTTAGAACCACGTCTGGCATACAGCATTTGCTCAAGGTGAAGAATTAAGAGAAATATCAGACAAATTGCTGCCGCCAGAGCAAGGGGGGCTTGAGGAGAGACGCACTCAGGTTAGACCTGGGAAGGCCTGGGGGAAGATGGCAGGACGGAGGATATCTGAAGCCGAAGCTGCAGCTTCAGTGTTTGCCAGCTATTGGACAATTCCACGAGTTGACCTGTTATCTTTGATAGAGAGAACGAAACAGAAAAACACCTTTTTATGGGGCAGGGGAGTCTCGTTTTAATAAGAGGTAATATCGTGACGACACCCTGCATTTCCTGGGCTTCCGAATACAGCCTGTTTCAGTGAAGGAGGCTGATGGGAGAACACTTACTGCACAGCAGTTATTGGGCTCCTGCCACTGTCTGAAACCCCTCACTTTTTGCTTTATGATGCGTTAGTTTCGATATTTCATCATGCTTCTCAGTGGCATCTCATAATTTCTCCTTGCACCTGTGTTGGAATCTCAGCAGGAAGCCTGAGGACAGGAAATAAGCAAAGGTTTGGCAGGAGAAGACCCAGCTCAAAGCCACAGTGCCGCCCATGGCTCACGAGCAGCAAGGCCGGGCGTCTGGCCTTGGCCTCTGCAGGCTGGTCTCCAGCCCTGCTGCGCCGCTGAAGAAACACCGCCCATCCTGCAGGCGTGGGACCGCTTTCAACATCTTCCCGATGACCAACTTTCTGAGAATCGGCCCATCTTTTCTCTAACTAGGTTGGACATTCCTTGGAGAGGCTTCTGTTTCCCTTTTTCTCTTGAAAATAGAAAAATAGGCAAACATCTGGGCACCAAGTGCCCCGTGTCTCTGGAGCGGGCATGGGCAGGTTGCCTAGGCGGGGCAGGGTCTGCAATGAGGAGCCTGCCTGCCCCCAGCCTTGCGGAGCCTCCGGTCACCACCTGGGCACACCCGCCGGCCCAGAGCAGCGTCCAGGGGCCAAAACGTGGATTCCTGCTCAGCCTTTGGAACTAGCCTGACAGGTCAGCCAGGCGAGGCCTCTGGTGTCCACAGGAGACCCCATAAGGTGCGCATCCCTGGTACTTGGGGATCTGAGCTGACCTGGAGCAGGGCTCAGCCCACCCACATGTCTCTGGTGTCCGGCGCTGGGGAGCGTAGAGGATCCGCACGTGTGTGTTGTCTGTGTGTATCTGTGAGTGTATGTCTCTGGGTATATATTGTGTCTGTATCTCTGTGTGTGCTATTGTTTGTCTCTGTGTTTGTAGTTTGTGTGTATCTGTGTGTGTGTATATCTGTGTGTGTCTCTGGGTGTCTATTGTATATCTGTTGTGTATATGTTATTGTGTGTGTCTCTCTGTGTGTGTACAGTGTGTGTGTCTCTGTGTGTATACTGTGTACCTCTGTGTGTTTGCATGTATCTCTGTGTGTCTGTGTGTGTGCACGCTGTGTGTGTCTCTGTATGTGTCTGTGTGCACGCTGTGTGTGTAGCTGTGTGTCTGTGTGTGTGTCTCTGCGTGTTTTTGTGTGTGTACTTCTGTGTGTGTGTTGTGTGTGTCTCTGTGCACACTGTGTGTGTCTCTGTTTCTCTGGGTCTCTGTGTGTGTGTGCATGCTGTGTGTGTCTCTGCGTGTGTTACTGTGTGTCTGTGTGCACGCTGTGTGTGTAGCTGTGTGTCTTTGTGTGTGTCTCTGCGTGTTTTTGTGTGTGTACTTCTGTGTGTGTGTTGTGTGTGTCTCTGTGTGTATACTGTGTACCTCTGTGTGTTTGCATGTATCTCTCTGTCTCTGTGTGTGTGCACACTGTGTGTGTCTCTGCGTGTCTCTCCGTGTGTTACCATGTCTCTGTGTGCACGCTGTGTGTGTAGCTGTGTGTCTCTCTGCGAGTGTGCACTCTGTGTGGGTGTGGCCCTGGGGCGCTGTCCCCCGGAAGAGCAATCTGAGGCCTGAGGACACCTCCATTTCTCCAGCTCCCCGAGGCGTGACTCTGGCGACCGGCAGTGTTGCCGCTCAGGCACAGAGCGCTCACCCTCAGTCACCTAGATTCTCTTCTGTGGAAACACAGGGTTTATTATTCTCTGTCTTTGCTTTGGACATATATTCAAAATGCCATGAGGAAATCCAAGTATCAGTAGTTGAAATAGTCTAAATAGCGAATTAGTTTCCATAACATTTATTTCATTTGTCAGGCTTAAAATTTTTTTCTTTCAAAGTATTCCTTTCACCATACTTTTAACAGAAAATAAGTTGGAAAAAAATGAGAAAATTTAAAACCAGATGTTTGGATGTCTTTAATAAAGTTCGGTTAGAAGAAGAGAGCCGCATGCTAAGGAACGAGGCTTGTTTCTGTTTCTCCGCCTTCTGGTGACTGGGCCAGTGGAAGGAGGCCTCCTGGCCTGCTCGGCCTGTGCGCTTCTCCCTGCGCTGTTTCAGCTCCAGGGTCTTTCTGGAGCAGCCCTCCAGGGTCTGGAGCAGATCACGGTCACACGCAGACCAGCAGCCGCCATTCTCAGCTCGACGGCCCCTGTGAAAGTTTGGCGAAACCTCCCCTCCACGCACCAGACACTGAGCCACAGGTCACCCAGAGAAAGCTGGTTAAACGACCATCGTGATGGAAACTGGGAACTCTGGAATCGAACTTGGTTCCTCCATCAGCTCTCATGTACACCAGGGAGAGCGCAGACGAAGCCTCTGAGTCGCGTACTTAACTCATGGACGATCGAGAACATCCTGGTTACTGCTCACCCTCCGTCAGCTCTCAACCACAGACAGGCTGGGGTACAAAGGGCGCTGTGGTTCCCAGGGCAGCTTTAAAGGTGTTCAGGCTGCTTTGAGGGGCTCCTTGTAGTCTGGGTGTGTGTGGGTGTATGTGTGTGTGTGTGGTGTATGGTGTGGGTGTATATGCGTGCATGTGTGTGTGTGGTGTGCGGTGTGTGTGTATGAGTGTGTGTGTGTGTGTGGTGTATGTATATGAGTGTGTGTGTGGTGTGCAGTGTGTGTGTGTGCATGTGCGTGTGTGTGGCGGTGGCGGTGTATGTATATGCATGCATGTGTGTGTGTGCGTGTGTGTGTGTGTGGTGTGCGGTGTGGGTGTATGAGTGTGTGTGTGCATGTGCGTGTGTGTGTGGTGTGTGTATATGAGTATGTGTGGTGTGCAGTGTGTGTCTGTGTCTCTGCATGTGTGTGTGTGTGTGTGTGGTGTATGGTGTGTGTGTATGAGTGTGTGTGTGCATGTGTGTGTGTGTGGTGTGCAGTGTCTGTGTATGAGTGTGTGTGTGTGTGGTGTATGTATATGAGTGTGTGTGTGGTGTGCAGTGTGTGTGTGTGCATGTGCGTGTGTGTGGGGGTGGCGGTGTATGTTTATGCATGCATGTGTGTGTGTGCGTGTGTGTGTGTGTGGTGTGCGGTGTGGGTGTATGAGTGTGTGTGTGTGTTTGGTGTGCGGTGTGTGTGTATGAGTGTGTGTGTGTGTGTGTGTGGTGTGCGGTGTGTGTGTATGAGTGTGTGTGTATATGCGTGTGTGTGTGTGGTGTGCGGTGTGTGTGTATGAGTGTGTGTGTATATGCGTGTGTGTGTGTGTGTGGTGTGCGGTGTGTGTGTATGAGTGTGTGTGTATATGCGTGTGTGTGTGTGTGTGTGTGGTGTGTGGTGTGTGTGTATGAGTGTGTGTGTATATGCGTGTGTGTGTGTGGTGTGCGGTGTGTGTGTATGAGTGTGTGTGTATATGCGTGTGTGTGTGTGTGTGTGGTGTGTGGTGTGTGTGTATGAGTGTGTGTGTATATGCGTGTGTGTGTCTGTGTGTGGTGTGTGGTGTGTGTGTATGAGTGTGTGTGTATATGCGTGTGTGTGTGTGTGTGGTGTGCGGTGTGTGTGTATGAGTGTGTGTGTATATGCGTGTGTGTGTGTGTGTGGTGTGCGGTGTGTGTGTATGAGTGTGTGTGTATATGCGTGTGTGTGTGTGTGTGTGGTGTGCGGTGTGTGTGTATGAGTGTGTGTGTATATGCGTGTGTGTGTGTGTGTGTGTATATGTGTGTGTATGAGTGTGTGTGTATATGCGTGTGTGTGTGTGTGTGGTGTGTGGTGTGTGTGTATGAGTGTGTGTGTATATGCGTGTGGTGTGTGTGGTGGTGTGGCGGTGTGTGTGTGTATGAGTGTGTGTGTATATGCGTGTGTGTGTGTGTGTGTGGTGTGCGGTGTGTGTGTATGAGTGTGTGTGTATATGCGTGTGTGTGTGTGTGTGGTGTGCGGTGTGTGTGTATGAGTGTGTGTGTATATGCGTGTGTGTGTGTGTGTGGTGTGCGGTGTGTGTGTATGAGTGTGTGTGTATATGCGTGTGTGTGTGTGTGTGTGGTGTGTGGTGTGTGGTGTGTGTGTATGAGTGTGTGTGTATATGCGTGTGTGTGTGTGTGTGGTGTGCGGTGTGTGTGTATGAGTGTGTGTGTATATGCGTGTGTGTGTGTGTGTGTGGTGTGTGGTGTGTGGTGTGTGTGTATGAGTGTGTGTGTATATGCGTGTGTGTGTGTGTGTGGTGTGTGGTGTGTGTGTATGAGTGTGTGTGTATATGCGTGTGTGTGTCTGTGTGTGGTGTGTGGTGTGTGTGTATGAGTGTGTGTGTATATGCGTGTGTGTGTCTGTGTGTGGTGTGCGGTGTGTGTGTATGAGTGTGTGTGTATATGCGTGTGTGTGTGTGTGTGTGGTGTGTGGTGTGTGTGTATGAGTGTGTGTGTATATGCGTGTGTGTGTCTGTGTGTGGTGTGTGGTGTGTGTGTATGAGTGTGTGTGTATATGCGTGTGTGTGTCTGTGTGTGGTGTGTGGTGTGTGTGTATGAGTGTGTGTGTGTGCATGTGCATTGCGTGTGTGTATGCTGTGTATATGCATGCGCGTGTGTGTGGCGTGTGGTGTGTGTGTATGAGCGCACGCGTGTGTATGTGTGTGCGCACACATGTATGTGTGTGTTATTCCCAGCACTGGGCTCTGCCAGCTGTGCTCCTCCCACAAAAAAGGGAAAAGCACTTTCCGTCAAAACAGGGAAGAAGGCATGGCTGCTGGGCTGCAAGCGTATGCACCTCCACATAGCTGGCCTGTGACCTGTCTGGTCTTCGGTCAACAGCACAAAAGACATGACCTCGCAGAAACCTACCAGGACTCAGCAGCTCCCAAAAGCTCTGGGTTCAAGGTCAATGCCTGAGACAGCCACCTTGCTGGAGCCTCGTGGACTCAGCTTCAGCCAATGGTGTTTTCTTTGCTCCCTTGAAAAGCAAGTAAATTAAAATCTTGGGATTAATGTACACACTACTACATACAAATAGATAAACAAGGACCTACTGTATGTCACAAGAGAGCTTGATATCTTGTAATAACCTATAAGGGAAAAGACTCAGAAAAAAAAATATATATATGTATAACTGAATCCAGGTTGAAGGACGAGAGTTTAGAGGCTTCCCTTGTAGCTCAGTGGGTAAAGAATCTGCCTGCAATACAAGAGACCCCAGTTCGATTCCTGGGTCAGGAAGATCCCCTGGAGAAGGAAATGGCAACTCACTCCAGTATTCCTGCCTGGAGAATCCCAGGGACAGGAGCCTGGTGGGCTACAGTCCATAGGGTCACAAGAGCTGGACATGACTTAGTGACTAAACCACCATAACTGAATCAGTTTGATATACACCTGAAGCTAATACCACATTGTAGTTAATTATACTTCAACTAACAAGAAAAGTAATTAGAAAAAAGAAGTAAGGGTGAATTAGAGATGGTGGCTATTGCAAACATCAGGGGCCAATTACTAACCAAAATAAACCAAGAACCAAACAAAAACAAAATGCTAAAACAAAATTCTTATCAAACATCTCCCAGGAACAAAGTCTGGGAGGTTCGGGAGATTTTAGGTTACAACCAAATAAGGCAGCCCCTCACCCCACATGTCCACACGGTACTTGGGCCTGAACAACCTCTGGCAGATTCTAACTTTAACAGAGCGTTTTCTGGAACTAATTCTCTGGAATTTGTCTCACCTGCATTAGTCCCTCAGTCTGACCTTTTCCATCCCGTGTATCACAGATGTCTTTCCCCATCATACACTCACTCCCAAAACGAGCTGATTGATTGGAACGGAAGACAGAACGGCCCGGTGTGGCTGCGCTCAAATCCGTCTGCCTTCTCCTCTCACCTCCTTCCCTTCCTTCTCATCTGAGCACGTTCAATTGACTCTTCAGTTACTCTGGTGCCTATGATGAGCCACAATCGCAGTACAAGTGTTTTGCTCAAATGCCAACACCCGTGTCTGTGACACTAATAATTTGCCATTATTAACTCATCAAATAGATGAATTTGTGTCTTCATTGAACTATTCAACTTGCCGCCCTGCGGATTCTGGAAGTAAGGTGGGGAGCCCCAGGCAGCTGGAGGGTGTCGAGCCCCTGCCCGCTCTCTGGACCGGACCTCCGCGGCCTGGGGGCTGCAGAGCGCCAGGCGGATCTCCCTGGACCCTCAGCCTCGCCCTCTCCTGCCTCCTCTCCCTCCGCGTATCTCTCGCACGTCTCTCGGAAAAGCTGACAAAGGCTGCTTTCTTCCTCTGTCCCACAGGGGACCGTCCTGTACAGAAAACACTTGCCTTCAGGGAAGAAGGCCTAGGTTTATAATCACCGACTCTGAGAAAGTCTCAGCTTCCTAAGCCAACTTATTCTATTAAGGATTTGCATACCTTACTGTGCAAGAACCTCACAGGGTGCTCCCACAGGCTCAGTATAGTGATGTGCCGAGTATCACCACCATCGAGTACACCGTACCATTGTGCTCTGTTAACACTCACGCTTGCAGTGTGAACGCTGACAGCTGTCTTTGCTTTAATGCAAGTGCCTGACTGGCTCTGCTCACCCAGGGACACCCTCTGAGGGGCCCAGCTTGTAGTAACATTCTATCGTCCACACGCGAGGCAGAGCCAGGAACCCCCTACCCCAACCCTCACCAGCTCCGATGTTTGAGGGATCTGGGTTGATTTCAGTAACTGATCATTTGGGCCACTTGTTTTTGCTCTTCCTGAGCTTTAAGTTCCTGCTCTTGTGTTTAAATTCACCAACAAAGAGGGATCCCTGGAAACCCAAGCCCCCTCCCACCTCAGTGAAGACAGGCCCCCAGGCCCCTCTCTCTCTGCCGGCGACCCTGGTCTTGCCGTGTGACCTCCAGGTCCTGTCAGTAGAGAGCCTCTGTTCTCAAAGTCCCCCCACGGTTACTGCCGAAGGCGTCTGCAACCACAGTAAGGAACAGCAGGACGGGTATGGCCACACGTGGATAAGTGATGGCCGAGACCCCACAGAGCAGTGAGGACCAGGAATTCTGAGCTCACTCTTTTGCCTCTAAATTTCTCAATCTATTTTCAGTTCGAAAGCCACGATTTCCATGGAGTGATTTAAAATTGTACCCAGTGAATAGTATGTCTCCTGATCTGAAGTCAGGACACTGTGGGCCTCACTAAAGAGGGGCCCTTAGTAACACACAGTGGTCATGCCAGGGCAGCCTGGCTTCCTGGGCCCCAGTGACCCCTGACCCCCACCTCCAACTTACATGAGCAAAGGGCGTGACCACAATGTACACACTCAGCAGGCAAAGCCCTTGGTCGGGAGACAAGGGGTTTTCTCCTGTCCTTCTCTCCATGGCAACAACTTACTCATAACGACCATCTGGTATGGGTAATATGAGACAGTTGCTAACCCTAACACTTTTATTTCTACACCATGTAGAGGGTCAGGACATGGTACAGGAGGCAGTGATCAAGACCACCCCCAAGAGAAAGAAAAGCAAAAAGGCAAAAAGGTTGTCTGAGGAGGCCTCACAAGTAGCTGTGAAAAGACGAGAAGCAGCGAAAAGCAAAGGAGAAAAGGAAAGATAAACCCACATGAAAGCAGAGTTCCAAAGAATAGCAAGGAGAGATTAGAAAGCCTTCCTCAGCGATCAATGCAAAGAAACAGAGAAAAACAATAGATTGGGAAAGACTAGAGATCTCGTCAAGAAAATTAGAGATACCAAGGGAACATTCCCTGCAAAGATGGGCTCGATAAAGGTTGGAAATAGTATGGACCTAACAGAAGCAGAAGATATTAAGAAGAGGTGGCAAGAATACACAGAAGAACTGTATAAAAAAAGATTTTCATGACTCAGATAACCATGATGGTGTGATCACTCACCTAGAACCAGACATGTTGGGGTCCAAAATCAAGTGGGCCTTAGGAAGCATCACTAAAAACAAAGCTAGCAGAGGTGATGGAATTCCAGTTGAGCTACTTCAAATCCTAAAAGATGATGCTGTGAAAGTGCTGCACTCAATATGCCAGCAAATTTGGAAAACTCAGCAGTGGCCACAGAACTGGAAAATGTCAGTTTTCATTCCAATCCCAAAGAAAGGCAATGCCAAAGAATGCTCAAACTAACACACAATTGCACTCATTTCACGCACTAACAAAGTAGTGCTCAAAATTCTCCAAGCCAGACTCCAACAGCATGTGAACCAAGCTTTTCCAGACGTTCAAGCTGGATTTAGAAAAGGATGAGGAACCAGAGATCAAATTGCCAATATCTGTTGGATCAGAGTAAAACCAAGAGAGTTTCAGAAAAACATCTATTTCTACTTTATTGACTACGCCAAAGGCTTTGACTGTGTGATCACAACAAAATGTGGAATATTCTTCAAGAGCTGGGAATACCAGACCACCTGATCTGCCTCCTGAGAAATCTGTATGCAGGTCAGGAAGCAACAGTTAGAAATGGACATGGAACAACGGACCAGTTCTAGATCAGGAAAGGAGTATGCCAAGGCTGTATATTGTCAGCCTGCTTATTTAACTTATATGCAGAGTACACCATGCGAAATGCCAGGCTGGATGAAGCACAAGCTGGAATCAAGATTCCTGGGAGAAATATCATTAACCTCAGATACACTGAAGATACCACCCTTATGGCAGAAAATGAAGAGGAACTAAAAAGCCTCTTTATGAAAGTGAAAGTGGAGAGTGAAAAAAATTGGCTTAAAAATCAACATTCCAAAGAAGATCATGGCATCTGGTTCCATCACTTCATAGCAAATAGATGGGGAAACAATGGAAATAGTAAGAAACTTTATTTTCTTGGGCTCCAAAATCACTGCAGATGGTGACTGCAGCCATGAAATTAAAAGATGCTTGCTCCTTGGAAGAAAATCTATGACCAACCTAGACAGCATGTTAATAAGCAAAGACGTTACTTTGCTAACTAAGGTCCATCTAGTCAAACCTATGGCTTTTGCAGTAGTCATGTATGGATGTGAGAGTTGGACCATAAAGAAAGCTGAGCATCAAAGAATTGATGTTTTAGAAATGTGGTGTTAGAGAAGACTCTTGCGAGTTTCTTGAACTGCAAGGAGATCCATCCAGTCCATCCTAAAGGAAATCAGTCCTGAATGTTCATTGGAAGGATTGATGCTGAAGCTGAAGCTCCAATACTTTGGCCACTTGATGGGAAGAACTGACTCATTGGAAAAGATCCTGATGCTGGGAAAGATTGAAGGCAGGAGGAGAAGGGGACAATAGAGGATGAGATAGTTGGATGGCATCACCAACTCAATGGACACGAGTTTGAGCAAACTCCAGGAGATGGCGACGGACAAGGAGGCCTGGCATGCTGCAATCCATGGGGTTACAAAGAGTGGGACACGACTGAGTGACTGAACTGAACTGATTCTTTAATGTAGTGTTATTTTGCATGGAAGCTTCTTAAATATTATTAGTAGAAACCACTGTCATAATGATGCTGTTTTAGACATCATTCTAAATATAGTTGTATGTTTTCCCACAATTTCTATCTTAGAAAACATATACTAGTTAAGATTAATGGAACATTGAAGAACATTGGGTTGATTCATATTCAGTAACTCAGAACACCTTTTGAAATCAGATCTTTGTAATTCGCTGTTCCAGACCACCTGACCTGCCTCTTGAGAAACCTGTATGCAGGTCAGGAAGCAACAGTTAGAGCCAGACATGGAACAACAGACTTGTTCCAAATAGGAAAAGGAGTACGTCAAGGCTGCATATTGTCATCCTGCTTATTTAACTTATATGCAGAGTACATCATGAGAAATGCTGGGCTGGAAGAAGCACAAGCTGGAATCAAGATTGCCGGGAGAAATATCAGTAACCTCAGATATGCAGATGACAGCACCCTTATGGCAGAAAGTGAAGAGGAACTAAAAGGCCTCTTAATGAAAGTGAAAGAGGAGAGTGAAAAAGTTGGCTTAAAGCTCAACACTCAGAAAAAGAAGATCATGGCATCTGGTCCCATCACTTCATGGCAAATAAATGGGAAAACAGTGGAAACAGTATCAGACTTTATTTTGAGGGGCTCCAAAATCACTGCAGATGGTGACTGCAGCCATGAAGTTAAAAGACACTTACTCCTTGGGAGGAAAGTTATGACCAACCTAGAGAGCATATTGAAAAGCAGAGACATTACTTTGCCCACAAAGGTCCTTCCTGTGATCATGTGTGGATGTGAGAGTTGGACTGTGAAGAAGGCTGAGCACCAAAGAATTGATGCTTTTGAACTGTGGTGTTGGAGGAGACTCTTGAGAGTCCCTTTGACTGCAACGAGGTCCAACCAGTCCATTCTAAAGGAGATCAGCCCTGGGCGTTCTCTGGAAGGAATGATGCTAAAGCTGAAACTACAGTACTTTGGCCACCTCGTGCGAAGAGTTGACTCATTGGAAAAGATTCTGATGCTGGGAGGGATTGGGAGCAGAATAAGAAGGGGACGACAGAGGATGAGAAGGCTGGATGGCATCACTGACTGGATGGACATGAGTTTGAGTGAACTCCAGAAGTTGGTGATGGAGAGGGAGGCCTGGCGTGCTGCAACTCATGGGGTCACAAAGAGTTGGACACGATTGAGCGACTGAACTGAACTGATGGTTATGAAAGAAAAACAAATTAGTGTATAGGAATGCAAGGGATTGATGCAATGTGTTGATTTTATGTCCTGCAACTGTACTATATTCATTGATTAGCTCTAGTAATTTTCTGGTGGAGTCTTTAGGGTTTTCTATGTAGAGGATCATGTCATCTGCAAACAGAGTTTTACTTCCTCTTTTCCAATTTGGATTCCTTTTATTTCTTTTTCTGCTCTGATTGCTGTGGCCAAAACTTCCAGAATGATGTTGAATAGTAGCGGTGAAAGTGGGCACCCTTGTCTTCTTTCTGACTTTAGGGGAAATGCTTTCAATTTTTCACCATTGAGGATAATGTGTGCTGTGGGTTTGTCATATATAGCTTTTATTATGTTGAGGTATGTTCCTTCTATTCCTGCTTTCTGAAGAGTTTTTATCATAAATGGATGTTGAATTTTGTCAAAGGCCTTCTCTGCATCTATTGAGATAATCATATGGCTTTTATTTTTCAATTTGTTAATGTGGTGAATTACATTGATTGATTTGCAGATATTGGAGAATCCTTGCATTCCTGGGATAAAGCCCGCTTGGTCATGGTGCATGATCTTTTTAATGTGTTGTTGGATTCTGATTGCTAGAATTTTTAGGGTTTTTGCATCTATGTTCATCAGTGATATTGGCCTGTAGTTTTCTTTTTTTGTGGCGTCTTTGTCAGGTTGTGGTGTTAGGATGATGGTGGCCTCATAGAATAAGTTTGGAATTTTACCTTCCTCTGCAATTTTCTGGAAGAGTTTGAGTAGGATAGGTGTTAGCTCCTCTCTAAATTTGGTAGAATGGTAGAATTCAGCTGTGAAGCCGTCTGGTCCTGGGCTTTTGTTTGCTGGAAGATTTCTGATTACAGTTTCAATTTCCTTGCTTGTGATGGGTCTGTTAAGATTTTCTATTTCTTCCTGGTTCAGTTTTGGAAAGTTGTACTTTTCTAAGAATTTGTCCGTTTCTTCCACGTTGTCCATTTTATTGGCATATAACTGCTGATAGTAGTCTCTTATGATCCTTTGTATTTCTGTGTTGTCTGTTGTGATCTCTCCATTTTCATTTCTAATTTTATTGATCTGATTTTTCTCCCTTTGTTTCTTGATGAGTCTGGCTAACGTTCTGTCAATTTTGTTTATCCTTTCAAAAAACCAGCTTTTGGCTTTGTTGATTTTTGCTATGGTCTCTTTTGTTTCTTTTGCATTTATTTCTGCCCTAATTTTTAAGATTTCTTTCCTTCTACTAACTCTGGGGTTCTCCAACTCTTCCTTTTCTAGTTGCTTTAGGTGTAGAGTTAGGTTATTTATTTGACTTTTTTCTTGCTTCTTGAGGTAGGCCTGTATTGCTATGAACTTTCCCCTTAGCACTGCTTTTATAGTGTCCCACAGGTTTTGGGTTGTTGTGTTTTCATTTTCATTGATTTCTATGCATATTTTGATTTCTTTTTTGATTTCTCCTGTGATTTGTTGGTTATTCAGAAGTGTGGTGTTCAGCCTCCATATGTTGGAATTTTTAACAGTTTTTCTCCTGTAATTGAGATCTAATCTTACTGCATTATGGTCAGAAAAGATGCTTGGAATGATTTCAAATTTTTTGAATTTACCGAGGCTAGATTTATGGCCCACGATGTGATCTATCCTGGAGAAGGTTCCGTGAGCACTTCAGAAAAAGGTGAAATTCATTGTTTTGGAGTGAAATGCCCTATAGATATCAATTAGGTCTAACTGGTCTATTGTATCATTTAAAGTTTGTGTTTCTTTGTTAATTTTCTGTTTAGTTGATCTGTCCATAGATATGAGTGGGGTATTAAAGTCTCCCACTATTATTGTGTTATTGTTAATTTCCCCTTTCATACTTGTTAGCATTTGTCTTACATATTGCGGTGCTCCTATGTTGGGTGCATATATATTTATAATTGTTATATCTTCTTCTTGGATTGATCCTTTGATCATTATGTAGTGTCCTTCTTTGTCTCTTTAGAAAACAATTCCATTCACCATTGCAACGAAAAGAATAAAATACTTAGGAATATATCTACCTAAAGAAACTAAAGACCTATATATAGAAAACTATAAAACACTGATGAAAGAAATCAAAGAGGAGACTAATAGATGGAGAAATATACCGTGTTCATGGATAGGAAGAATCAATATAGTGAAAATGAGTATACTACCCAAAGCAATCTACAGATTCAATGCAATCCCTGTCAAGCTACCAACAGTATTTTTCACAGAGCTAGATCAAATAATTTCACAATTTGTATGGAAATACAAAAAATCTCGAATAGCCAAAGCAATCTTAAGAAAGAAGAATGGAACTGGAGGAATCAACCTGCCTGACTTCATGGTACTGACACAAAGACAGAAATATAGATCAATGGAACAAAATAGAAAGCCCAGAGATAAATCCACACACCCATGGACACCTTATCTTTGACAAAGGAGGCAAGAATATACAATGGATTAAAGACAATCTCTTTAACAAGTGGTGCTGGGAAAACTGGTCAACCACTTGTAAAAGAATGAAACTAGAACACTTTCTAACACCATACACAAAAATAAACTCAAAATGGATTAAAGATCTAAATGTAAGACCAGAAACTATAAAACGCCTAGAGGAGAACATAGACAAAACACTCTCCAACATAAATCACAGCAGGATCCTCTGTGACCCACCTCCCAGAATATTGGAAATAAAAGCAAAAATAAACAAATGGGATCTAATTAAAATTAAAAGCTTCTGCATAACAAAGGAAACTGTAAGCAAGGTGAAAAGACAGCCTTAAGAATGAGAGAAAATCATAGCAAATGAAGCAACTGACAAAGAATTAATCTCAAAAATATACAACAAGTCCTGCAGCTCAATTCCAGAAAAATAAACGACCCAATCAAAATACGGGCCAAAGAACTAATTAGACATTTCTCCAAAGAAGACATACAGATGGCTAACAGACACATGAAAAGATGCTCAACATCACTCATTATCAGAGAAATGCAAATCAAAACCACAATGAGGTACCATTTCACGCGGGTCAGAATGGCTGCTATCCAAATGTCTACAAGCAATAAATGCTGGAGAGGGTGTGGAGAAAAGGGAACCCCCTTACACTGTTGGTGGGAATGCAAACTAGTATAGCCACTATGGAGAACAGTGTGGAGATTCCTTAAAAAACTGGAAATAGAAATGCCTTATGACCCAGCAATCCCACTGCTGGGCATACACACTGAGGAAACCAGAATTGAAAGAGACGCATGTACCACAATGTTCATCGCAGCACTGTTTATAATAGCCAGGACATGGAAGCACCCTAGATGTCCATCAGCAGATGAATGGATAAGAAAGCTGTGGTACATATATACAATGGAGTATTACTCAGCCATTAAAAAGAATACATTTGAATCAGTTCTAATGAGGTGGACGAAACTGGAGCCGATTTTACAGAGTGAAGTAAGCCAGAAAGAAAAACACCAATACAATATACTAACACATATATATGGGATTTAGAAAGATGGTAACGATAACCCTGCATGCGAGACAGCAAAAGAGACACAGATGTATAGAACAGTCTTTTGGACTCTGTGGGAGAGGGAGAGGGTGGGATGATTTGGGAGAATGGCATTGAAACATCAATTACCAGTCTAGGTTCAATGCACGATACAAGATGCTTGGGGCTTGTGCACTGGGATGACCCAGAGAGATGGTATGGGGAGGGAAGTGGGAGAGGGGTTCAGGATGGGGGACACGTTGATGTATGGCAAAACCAATACAGTATTGTAAAGTAAAATAAAAAATAAATTAATAAAAATATTAATAGGCCTATTGATTAATATTTATACTGTTCTTGAGGTTCTCAAGGCAAGAATACTGAAATGGTTTGCCATTCTCTTTTCCAATCGACCACGTTTTGTCAAACCTCCATCATGACCCGTCTATCTTGGGAGGCCCTACACAGCATAGCTCTCAGTTTCACTGAGTTAGACAAGGCTGCCGTCCATGTGATCAGTTTGGTTAGCTTTCTGTTATGGTAGTTTTCATTCTGTCTGCCCTCTGATGGAGAAGGATAAGAGGCTTATGGAAGCTTTGGCCACTTGATGTGAAGATCTGACTCATTGGAAAAGACTCTGATGATGGGAAAGATTGAAGGCGGGAGGAGAAGGGGACGACAGAGGATGAGATGGTTGGATGGCATCACCGACTTAATGGACATGAGTTTGAGTATACTCCAGGGGTTGGTGATGGACAGGGAATCCTGGCATGCTGCAGTCCATGGGGTAGCAAAGAGTCAGACACGACTGATCGACTGAACCGATTAATATTAATAGACCTCTAGATTTTGCCATTATGATAAATGGTGTGAATCATTCTCATGGCATCACCCACAGGTGCTCTCAACTCGGAACTAGCCTTCAGTCTCCTCGAGAGGAAAGCAAGTTTCTGAGGTCAATGACGTTTCTCATTTCTCCAGAATTCGGTGCAGTGCCTGACACACAGCAGTCCCCCAAAGCAATCACAAAATGAGCACTGTCCCAACCACTCTGAGCAATAACCGCATTAGTAGGTCAGGTCACTGGCATGAGCTGAAGAAAGAGCTGTTAGGAGAAGTTTTGTTGTGTTTTATTTTAACAGCCAGAAGATCAAAATTATTTCCCACAGCCATGACCTCGTTCCGGCTGGAAAGGTCAATGCCCAGCTCCCTCCTTGCATCGTCGACTGTGCGATTGTGCACCCATATTTCTGTCTCTGCTCTTAGCGTGTTTATTGAACGTGTGTCATTTTTCAATGTCGATTTTCATAAGCTTAATATGACACTTTAGGAAATGGCAAAGATAAATCTGCTGTTTAATTCCAGTTTCGCTTGAAGGGAAGGCAGATCATCCGTATTCCACATGCTGTCTTTGTAGGGAAATGGGAGATTTTCCAGAGCAATTAGAGTCAGAATATGATTGGAAGGTCTTGACTCTCTCAAGAAGCCTCCAATTTTTAGACTCTTTGGAATAGTTGAGATGACCTGTGGCCAATGTCCAGGGGACAAGACTGGCCCTGGAAAATTAAAGGAGTTTCCCAGCAGGAATTCCCCTGGGGCCAGCAGAGGACCACATGGTGCTTCAAAGCTGAAGCCGAGAAGCTCGGTCTTTGCTGGAGACCCTGGAGAGGCACACGAGTGCAGACAGGCAGCGGGCGTGCTGACAGCGGGCACTGCCGTGCCCACAGGTGTGCCGGCTCACAGGTGATGCCCTGAGTGGTCCAGGCTCAAAGTGAGCAGCTGTGAAGCTCTCCTGGGAGACCGAGCCAGCAGAAGGCATAGTTGGACATTCCAAAAATATGCTGACAACTTAACATGATCAACTTTGTTGACTCTATATGTCATAACAACCTGGTTCTGGGTGGGGGGCCGGGATGGGGGTGAGGACAGCATGCTTCCCGTTGGGCTGTGCTGCTTTCATGGGAAGAGCAACAAGGAAGGACTTCGTCCTCCAAGGAAGCAGAGTGGCTGGAAAGCTGAGCCACCCCCATCAGAGCAGCCCCACAGCCCAGGGCCACCCTCAGGCTCTTCCCAAATAGCGCAGAGCCTACTCTGTATTCCTTATTATGCGTTAAAATTTCAACAGGCATCCCATCTGAACAGGGTTGCAGTAGGTATGTCGCTGGTCATCCAAGCACTCAAGGGTGAGTTGTTAATTTTTTCTATGTCACTGAGATTCAGTCCAAGTCCTACAATCCTGTATTTTATTATTTTATCACTGAGCTATGATTAATCTCTAGGGAAACATAATAGACTAATTATTTTGTCAATTTGACTTAAATTTTTTGCTGGGTAATTATAGCAAAGAACACCATGTGACAATCTAGTGATTGTGGGAAGTCTGGACGAGGCTTGACAATAATGTCAATTACTTAACATTTGGTGTGATGGGTTCAGACGCAGCAGAAAGGGAGGAGACAAGCATCGTTTTATCCCCCTGGACCAGCCCAGGGGTGCATGATGTTTCACTAGGGAGAGTTCAAAGTTTTCTAAGTCGTCTTTCCATTTCCTGTGAGCTCTGACCCTCTCTGTTTTGCACCTGTATTACAGATTCATCTTCCCAAAGAAGAGATTTGAGCAACGAACCCTAGAATCTGGTGATTAGAAGGGACGGTATGGACAGCCAGCCTCACCCTGAAGCTGGGCACCTGTGTGAAGTGTCTGGATGCTTCCCATGGAGACTTCCTCAGCATAGGACCCTTGACCCACCTGCTTGAGGGTCGCCTGCGATCTCGTCAAAATGTACATTCTACGTCTGCACCCCTGTTCCCCTAACTTGGACACTTGACCATCAGCATTTAATCAGGAGAGTCCTCCGTGGCCCAAAAATAAGGGGAAAATAGCACACGGCAGTCCATTTCATCCTGGGAAACTCATTGTTAGAAAGATCCTGGAATGTTATACTCAAAAATTAAACAACAACCAGAATAGAGATAGAAAGAAAAATCGAAACAGCTGAGCCCCCGTCTCACTCCTGGCCACAGGCTGTGGCCTTGCAGTCTCTGTGGTCCTGCAGCCTGTGGGCCGCGTTGCCCTTGGGTCCTGTGGTCCACGCGCTGCCATAATAAAGCTTGATGCCTTGGCAACAAAGAGCCATATGTCAGAGACTACTGCTGCCTTTCCTCCCATTTAACCTGAAAAGATCAACTCTGGTGAGTGAACCCTTGACCTTTCTTTGGGCTGGAGGCCCTTGCGCTGCTCTGTGCTGCCGTCACAGGGTGCGGTACTTGTGGGCATGTTCCTGGAACGCCTGGGAGTGGTTTGCGTGGATGGAGGGGACGCTGCGGAAGCGTCACCGTGCTCCAGCTCTTCCCTTCACTGTGAGGGGTCACCTCCCTGTCTCAACAGGCCCCCAACTCAGACTTTGCTTGTTTCCACACGGAGAGATTCTCTATCCTCGCTTGCCCTTGGCTCAAAGTTGACGATGAAGCAGCTTGGAGGCTTTTGTGAGTGTAACCAGGCTTCATGTTCTTAAAAGCACTTTTTGAAGTTCATACAGTTATAAAGAGGAGCAGTAGTAGTCTGATGCAGAGGGAATGATGTGTGTGTGTGAGCCCCATCTGTCATCTCAGCAAGTGATGAGGCCAAATTTATAGTTTAGTTTCTAAAGTCTAATAATCTCCAAATGTTCTACCAGACCCGCTTGGCAAGTCCCCTGACGACACAAACATGCAAGTGTAATTCAACGGAGAAAGATGAGGGTCTCACAGCCATGAAATCAGTCCTCTGCTCTTTATCCTCCAGAGAGGTCGCTTAAAGATCACACAACTCACTCTCCCCCAGCATGCTGGCTCTGCACCCAGCGCACGCATTTGCACGCCATGCAGCAGAGACGCAGAGACATGCAGGTGTATGGTGAGCACTGACAGGCAGGGTGATCATACACGCCCATTCTCTTGAAGCTGCAGTTGTATTTGTATCGTCTGGGATGGTAATTGCTGGGTGGATAAATCTGAGAAAAATTAGGCTGGGGATTGTGGAGATGCCCTTTATTTGTTGCCATTTATGTGTTTTTTTTTTCTTTTAAATAAGGGACTTTATTTTTTAAAACACTGTTATGTTCACAGAAAAATTGAGCAGAAGGTAATAGGAGCCCCCAGCATATCCCCTCTCACCCCCGCCGACTGTTTCCCTGTTAGCAATCTCTTGCATTAGTGAGGCACATTTGTTGCAGTTGATGAATCTTTGGTGACACATTTTTATTAAGCAAAGCCCATGGTTTCTAATATGGTTACCCTTTGTGCCGTGTAGTTTTATGAGTTTGGGCACACACACAACGTCACGTATCCATCATTACGTGCCGTGCAGATTAGCTCCAAGACCCTCAATCTGTCTCCATTTCTTCCTTCTCTAATAGTCGTTGTCTCTCTATGTATGTCTGAGCCTCCGGCCTGTATATCCTTCCTTCTCGCTGCAGAAATTCCTTTAGTATTTCTCACAAGGCAGACCTACTGGCTACAAATCTATTTTTCTTTGTCCGAGAAAGTCTTTACTCTTCCTTCACTTCTGAAGAATAACTTGGCTGAGTTAGGCTCTGATAAGCCCTCAAATGGTCAGCCTCCGGTCTGAAGGCAAGCCTCGTGAATAGGACGGAGTACTCCGGGCACGTTTCAAAACGGCTGCTTTCCCCACAGCATGAGGGGGATGTTCTCTGAGCTTCACTGTAAGGACCTGGTAGAGTTCCTGGAGGTAAAACTCACAGAAGTTGGGGGCCTTCCAATGGCTTTTGGCCCAAAGAACCTTTTTTTTTTTTTTTTTTTTGTCTCTCAAGTGTGTCCACACTTAAGCTCCAGAAATTACTCGGCCAGCTGTGAAGTGTGCCTGCAGCTGACGGCGCCAAGGCTCACGCTGTGATTCTCTGCATTCACCCATCCATCTCTTCAGGTTTCAGGGTGACTGCTCTGCAAACTTAATTCTCCAATGAATCTAAATAGTTGTTGATTTTCAAATTATTCAGCGATTTCCTTATTGTGAGGATGGGACTGATAATGGCCAAGCTCTTCACATGTTGGGCTAGACACCAGGATATGCCATTCTCTTTTCCTCTAGGGCCAGCATTTCAAAATTTCCCAATACTAGTCTATCCACGTCCCAATTTTTAAAGATATTTTAGATGGTTTGGTTCATTGTTGACCTTTGCTTTGTAATAAATAATAGTTTTCTTGTGTAGACATTATTTTTATAAATACTTGCATTGTCCTAAAGATCAAGCTGGATTTAGAAAAGGCAGAGGAACCAGAGATCAAATTGCCAACATCCATTGGATCATCGAAAAAGCAACATAGTCCCAGAAAAACATCTACTTTTGCTTTATTGACTATGCCAAAGCCTTTGACTGTGTGGATCACAACAAACTGTGGAATATTCTGAAAGAGAAGGAAATATCAGACCACCCAACCCACCTCTTGAGAAATCTGTATGCAGGCCAGGAAGCAACAGTTAGAACCAGACATGGAACAACAGACTGGTTCCAAATAGGAAAAGGAGTACATCAAGGCTGTATATTGTCACCCTGCTTGTTTAACTTATATGCAGAGTACATCACGAGAAACACTGGGCTGGAGGAAGCATAAGATGGAATCAAGATTGCTGGGAGAAATATCAATAACCTCAGATATGCAGATGACACACCCTTATGGCAGAAAGTGAAGAGGAACTAAAAAGCCTCTTGATGAAAGTGAAAGAGGAGAGTGAAAAAGTTGGCTTAAAGCTCAACATTCAGAAAATGAAGATCATGGCATCCAGTCCCATCACTTCATGGGAAATAGATGGGGAAACAGTGGAAACAGTGACAGACTTTAGTTTGGGGGCCTCCAAAATCACTCAGATGGTGACTGCAGCCATGAAATTAAAAGACGCTTACTCCTTGGATGAAAAGTTATGACCAATCTAGATAGTATATTCAAAAGTAGAGACATTACTTTGCCGACTAAGGTCCGTCTAGTCAAGGCTATGGTTTCTCCAGTAGACATGTATGGATGTGAGAGTTGGACTGTGAAGAAAGCTGAGTGCCGAAGAATTGATGCTTTTGAACTGTTGTGTTAGAGAAGACTCTTGAGAGTCTTCAAGGAGATCAAACTAGTCCATCCTAAAGGAAATCAGTCCTGAATATTCATTGGAAAGACTGATGCTGAAGCTGAAACGCCAATACTTTGGCCACCTGATGGGAAGAACTGACTCAATGGAAAAGACCCTGATGCTGGGAATGATTGAAGACAGGAGGAGAAGGGGACAACAGGGGATGAGATGGTTAGATGGCATCACCAACTCAATGGACATGAGTTTGAGTAAATTCCAGGAGTTGGTGATGAACAGGGAGGCCTGGTGTATTGCAGTCTGTGGGGTTGCAAAGACTCAGACACGACTGAGTGACTGAGCTGAACTGAACTGAAAGATCATGACCATTTTCATGTATGTTTACTATGTTTTGGTTGGTTTGTTTGTTTTAACCCACAGTGACAATCTTAATATTGCCAGACATTTCCAGTCTAAGTTACCCAGTTGTGTCTGACTCTTTGTGGCCTCCTGGACTGTAGCCCATCAGGCTGCTCTGTCCATGGGATTTCCTAGGCAAGAGTACTGGATTGGATTACCATTTCCTCCTCCAGGGGGTCTTCCCCATCTGGGGATTAAACCCAGGTCCCCTGCATTGCAGGCAGGCTCTTTGCCATCTGAGCCACCAGGGAGGCCCGAAGGTGGATTCTTAACCACTGGATCACCAGGGAAGCCCCAGACGTCCAGAAGCATCTTCACACAGTGATCTGACTTTTGAGTCTAATAATAATGAAGAGGGTAAACGTTGGACTCATTCTCTTCTGAGCAGTCCTTCCCACATCTGTAGAAGCCAGATTATCCATTTCAAATATTCTTCTTCATGACTCTCTTGTAGATACTCCCAAAGAAAGACAAAAGTATGCACCTTCTATGAAAATATTGACATTTAATTTGCATTGAATAAAAACTTGATATTTAGAAAATACTGAAACATACAAAATGCTTCAATGACAAAGGAGCACATATTAACTCAATATAAGTGTTATATTTATATTAATTAATATATGGAATAAACATGTATTACTTGTAATAAGTGCAATAAATGTAATAAGCATGCATTACTGTCCAGGAGCCTGCATAAGAGCCGGACATGTGGAGATGAGCAGACTCTGTTTGGCCTTCGAGGAACACACTGTCTGCTGGAATAGTGTGAGTATGACTGCTGACCCCTGGTGATTCTCCAGCATGAGGAAGAATGGCCTGTCAATCAAGGCCCCTCTGGTAGGAAAAGACCTTCCGTGTAGATAACGAAAGACCCCGATTCCAGGACTGCAATGAGGAAGACAATAAACTAAAACAGTGACGTTTTAAGGAACCTACGGGCCATCTCCCCACCACGCCCGTGCAAGGGAGGAATCTGCGAGGGGAAGAGCTGCCCAGCTTCGGCCAGCCAGCGTGCACCCTCCGCAGGCCGGCGGCTCCTCCTCCCAGCCTCTGCCCCCTGGGAGGGCGCCCGCGCCCGGTGCAGGGTCTCGGGTCTGGCCGGTGCGGCTCTGGCGGTGCGGTCTGACTCCTGCGGTGGCCTGCGTTGCCGGAAGTCGGGGCAGTCGGTGCGCAGCAGCCTGGGTGACGGATCAGAGGGCGGCAGTCTTGGAAAACTTAGGAAATGACTTATTAGCAATTTCGGTTGAAGGCACTAACTTACATGGCGACTGTGACGGTTAGTATTTAAGTGTCAACTTGACCGGGCTCCAGGGCACCGAGATACCTGGTCAATAGTACTGTGGGTGCATCTGGGAGGGTGTAGTCAGTAGACTGAGAGGAGCATGCTGCCGTCCCCCCTGCAGGGGCATCCCCCCGGCCTCGTGGGCGCCTGAGGCAAGTGAGGATATGCTGTGCTGAGGCCCGATGCTCTCTGAGCTGCAACCTGGTCTTCTCCGGCTCCAGGTTTGGGCAGCAGCCAACACAACTCTCCTGGTTCTCAGGCCTGCAGACTGAAAACCTGGGGATACTCAGACTCCATACCACAGGTCCTATACATGCATTTACATATGTGTGCACACACATGTACACACACAGGTATGTCTATATATCCTATTGACTCTGTTTCTCTGGAGAACCCTGCCTGATGCTAATAACACTGTATCAGCTTTATGCTAGTACGGTTACTGTTGTTCAGGCGCTCATTCGGGTCTGACTCTGCGACCCCATGAACCGCAGCACGCCAGGCCTCCCTGTCCATCACCAACTCCCGGAGCTTGCTCAAACTCAAGTCCATTGAGTCAGTGATGCCATCCAACCATCTCATCCTCTGTCATCCTCTTCTCCTCCTGCCCCCAATCCCTCCCAGCATCAGTGTATTTTCCAGTGAGTCAGCTCATCACATCAGGTGGCCAAAGTATTGGAGCTTCAGCTTCAGCATCAGTTCTACCAATGAATATTCAGGATTGATTTCCTTTAGGATGGACTGGTTTGATCTCCTTGTAGTCCAAGAGACTCTCAAGAGTCTTCTCCAACACCAGAGTTCAAAAGCGTCAATTCTTTGGCGCTCAGCTTTCTTAAGGTCCAACTCTCACATCCATACATGACCACTGGGAAAACCATAGCTTTGACTCGAAGGACCTTTGTTTGCAAAGTAATGTTTGTGCTCTTTATTAGTATGGTACCAAACTAATAATCAATAGGTACCATATTCAAAACGTGTTTTAGTGAATTCTCTGTAAGCAACAGATGGTTTTGCTCTATGTTCATTCTATTTGCTAATATATGTACTGAGGGAAATTTTTCTTATTTAGAAATGAATCTGGCCACAAGAGAAGTGAACTGTTTAGGGTGAGATGTGATCCCAGTCTTTCTCTGACACATTCACTCTTCTTTACTTTAAAAAATATATTTGTATGTTTTTAAATAAAAATTGTGTGTATTTAAGGTGTACAGTATGAAGACTTGATACACCCGGTGAGATGGTTATGACAGTCAAGCTAATCATCTTGTCATGTCCAGACATAATTATCGTTTTTCCGTGTGATGAGTCCACATCAAAACTACTCTCTTCTCCGTCTTTAGTGACCCCATTTGTCCTACTCCAAACTTGATTTCTAGAAACTCTAATTTTCTTTCCTTTTTATAAGAAGCATGAATAGTTTCCAAAAAATCTCTCAAGAAGTTAAAAGAATAGAAAATAAAGTGGTAATCCATCTTTCAGGATTTAAATGTCTGTTAAAAGCTATGCTTGCATATCTAGCTTCTGGCTTATTAATAGGTATAGTGAAATTTCTAGTTATAGTATACAGTTTCTCCAAAATGCATACCATAGCTACTGCACAGTTTTTCCAAATTTCCTTTTGCTATTTTTTCCAAGCTGGTTCCACAGTGATCTCACGGTTGTTGAGAGCGACAATCAGCCCAAGTGTGGTTTCCCGTGAATGGAGCGTAGTGGGAGCAGCTGCCACGTCTAACTCTGGCTCCGTTTGCAGCTCGGAGCCTCGGCACAGAAGCTCAGTCAGGAGGCTGATGAGAGGCCTCACGAGCTGGGACTTCCTGCGTCAAATGATTGTGTTTCAAGTTGCTTTGCTTCGGCTCCACTTTCTTAGTCAAGTTGATACTGTGGGTATTTTGGGTTCTATGGGCATGCGGCTGTGAATAGATGCACACTCTTCCAGTCCTCAATGATTTTCGTGTTTCTTTGTGAAAATACATGACAGTCACCAGGCACATTTGAAAGCAATGACTTGTCTTGCGAGCAGAGAAAGATTTGCTCGGAATAGAACCTGCCCACCGGCCTCCCACTTCGGAGAATGGGCACCCAAGGACAGCAAGACCTTGACTTCACATCATTCATGTTGAGGTGCTTCTGGTGGGCAGAATTTTCGAATGATTTCAATAGTCTAAGTATAATCACCTTCTTCTATTAAGCATTTTTAATACAAAAATTATCCTAAATTATTTTCCCTGTTTTCTTATCTTAGGAGAAGACAGTTTTGGTCAAAATACAATGCTTGAGTAACTCCAGTGTTATTTCGATCACTAGCTGTAACCTGGAGCGTGCCCTGTGTGGGCCCCTCCCTCTGGGCTTCTGCCCTGGCGCCACCCCTGGGCTTTTAGAAGCGCAGATGCTACTCCACACCACCCACTGCTGTTTAGGAAAATTAAGGGAGATAAAACCTGCTAAGCTGGTAACCCTCATCTTACTAATTTATTACTATCTAACGAAGATGGCAGCTGCATTTTTAAAACCAACGTTAAAACTAATGTTTTGTTCCCAAAAAGTTGGCATTGCCTGAATTGGCACTACCAAAACAAATGAGGGATATTGTCAAGCAAGTAACACCCCTGACAGGAAGATCCCAGACTAAACATCTCAGGATTGCCCATTGGTTGCTGCCAGGCACACAGGCCCTAGATCAGGAGTCCGGAGCAGGAACAAGCCAGTGGACAGCCCACTGTCACAGTGGCGGATGAAGGCTGCCCCGACCCAGGTCTGCAGCTGTCCCCCATTCCATTGCTAGTTGAAATGCAGTCTATTTTTCTTTTTCTGTATCAATTTTGCTATCTGTTATACAAGGAGACTCAACCAGTCCATCCTAAAGGAGATCAGTCCTGGGTGCTCATTGGGAGGACTGATGCTGAAGCTGAAACTCCAATACTTTGGCCACCTCATGTGAAGAGTTGACTCAAAAGACCCTGACGCTGGGAGAGATTGGGGACAGGAGAAGGGGACGACAGAGGATGAGATGGCTGGATGGCATCACTGACTCGATGGACATGAGTTTGGGTAAACTCTGGGAGTTGGTGATAGATAAGGAGGCCTGGAGTGCTGTGATTCCTGGGGTCGCAGAGTCAGACACGACTGAGCGACTGAACTGAACTGAACTGAACTGATGCACAGGTAAGTAACACAGAATCTCTGTTAACCCCTAAAGACACGTGGCGAGAGCTGGGTAGATTTTCACTAAGTTAATGGTGTGACTTTTGAGAGTTATGACGACAAAAGCGTTGCAGGCCTAAGTGTCAGGAACACACTGAAAAGACGTGGGGTGTCCCACAAAGAACCTGCACTTCATCCTCCTGGGAGCCTGAGACAAAGAGACACGTGGTCCCCACATGCTCAGGGGGCTGTGCTGAGTCCAGAGAAGGAAATGTGAAGAATAGCTTTGGTCAGACCTGCAGCCATGGAGAAGCATCTGTCTGCGGGGCGAGGCGTAGAGAAAACAGACATGGGCCCGACGGAGCGGAACTGCAGGCAAAGCCACTGCAAGACTTGGCTCAGGGAGAGCCCCTCGCCCGGACCAGGCGGCCCCTCACCTCGGAAGGGCAGGAGGCCTGGACCGGTCACCAAGGTGCCCGGCCGATTAGTCTGTGAGTGAGGAGGCAGGTTGTCTGCTGAGAAGACGGCGGAGAGTTCGGGGGGCAGCCGGGTCAGGGCTCTGAGGGGGGCGGTGAGCAGAGATGGTGACAGGCGTTCAGCGCAGTCTCTGCTCTAGGCACACAGAGGTGCTTAATTCTTGCAGAATTCCAGGGCAGTAAATACTATTGTTATTATTTTGCAGATGATGGAACTAAGCCACGGAGAAAGTGGAGGGAAAGGTACGCAGGACGCTGCGCACTGGGCTGAGCCAAGGCGGGGAGCCCCAGGAGACCAGGGCGGCAGGGGAGCCGGTGCTCGGGGCCACACTCCTCGCTGCATCTGAGAGAATGTGTTAGAATTTTTTCACATTGGCTACTGACTTTTTCTAAGAACTGACATTTGAGTATTAATTTATTTCCGATATTCTTCGGAGTGGTAACAAACCCCTGAGCAGAGAAAATAGATGTATAGTGTTCTAGGTATAAAGGATCTTCCAGGTCCTCCCAGAAGCTCTACACTTGTCTCATTGACACATTCTACGTTATTTTGCATCTGCGTGTCCCCTTCTGCTAACTGGCCATGTTTATGCCTTTTGAAAGGGCCTACCTGTGCTCAGGCCCTGAAATCCCTGCCAACACACAGACAGTCACGCAGAAGCAGGAGGGAGCAGACTCTAGAGGTGAGCGCAGGGTGGGCTTTTAATGGAACAGCCTGAGGCCGCCAGCACCCTGAGGCAGGAGCCAGGCTGAAATGGGGAAGGGCAGACAGACGGACGGACGGACGGGGGCTGAGCGGGACTCGGGCGGGTGCACACCCCCGAAGCTGCTACAGTGAAGTCTGATTTCTGTAACTGGGGACGGTCATGCCGCGGGGACCTAGAAAGCAGAGCGATGAGGATGGGGAACCTGCGGCTCAGCCCCAGAGTGAGGGCTCAGCATGTCAGGCCCCAATTGCCCCGCAGCAGAGGTGGTGAGGTGAGCCTGGGACAGGGAGTGGGTGGAGAGCATAGAACACACCCCGAGGGCCTCGGGAGGCTCGGGGCACTGGGATGCGGTTTCAAAATATCCACAGGTGATGCGTAGGCTCTGCTGGGTTTGAAAAGCAGGACGTAAAGAATTTCTAATCAGTTCACTTGCGTTTTGGCAAATATGCCTTTATTCATCAGAAGCATGTGGTTTGCGCAGCTTAAGTGATTTTTGCACAAATGTTATGACTGAAATGACAGGGAAATCATCGTAGAACACTCGACAGACTGCAGACGTGACTTACTTTACATCTACCTTCCATTTTACAGAAATATGTTGAATTTTTTTTTTTAATGCTGTGAGATTGCTGTATGGACTTCCTGGCTAAAAATACAAAAGTGAAAACTCAGTTATTATCTGCATTGTTCTGCCTTAAAAATCAACGGAAGAGCCCACCAGAATGTTTTTCCAACTGAAACGTGACTACACACTGAAAGTCACTGCAGCTTGAAGGACACTTACTCACAGCCGTTTGCATCTCGCTCCGGCCCATGACCCGTGTTTCTCTGTTGAGAGAGAGACCCCAGCCCCTGTGTGTGGCCTCCATCCCAGGCGCACCACTGGGGTCCCTGGCAGCATCGGTCCTGCTGTTTCTGAAGGGTTAACGTTGTGCATTAACATTAAATAGAAACGTATGTGTAAGTTTTAAATGCGCATGCGTGCATGCTAAGCCGCTTCAGTCGCGTCCGCCTTTTTGCAACCCCGTGGACTGTAGCCCACCAGTCTCCTCCGCCCATGGGATTCTCCAGGCAAGAATACTGGGGTGGTTGCCACACCCTCCTCCAGAGGATCTCCCGGACCCAGGGACTGAACTTCTGTCTGTACGTCTCCTGCTTTGGCAGGAGGGCTCTTTACCACTAGCATCTCCTGGGAAGCCCTTTAAAAGCATGTGTGTAAACACATATCTGTAGTTATAATTTTGCAGCAGAAGATTTTTCTTGGTTGTAACCCTGTGTTTTCATGTTTCCTTTCAGTTACAGTATCACCAGTAAGGAGAATGAAATTCACCAGATGAAATTTACATGAAAGTGATTTATCAGATGTTTTAAGAATCTGATCCTAATAGTGTATAATTTCTTTGTTGCTCTTCACAAAACACTTTCTGAGAATCCTCTATTAATTATGTCTATATATGTGTATACGTCTTTAAAAAATAAAATACTATAAAATTTAAATTTTCTAATATTCATTCTGGCACCAATGAATTAGTGTTAGATTTACTTTTTCAATGTCTAGATTGCAGAGGCCCAGAAGTGGGTTCACGCAGCCCCCTAGGAGCGCCGTGGAGGAGCATTCTTCGATTCTTTCATTCAGAACTCAGGACTGGCCACGTTTCGGCTTTTTTTATTCCCTGCTTCTAGTTTAAAAACTATTGTGCTTTCATTGAAAAATTTGTGCATCCAATTTAAGATAAAGAGAGACATTAAAACGAAACTTAGCAAGAATCCCACAGCTGTGAGGAAATTTCAGGTAGCACTTGTTCCCTCTCCTACACACAGGTTTCACTTAGAAAGAGGGAGCGTGGAGGCACCATATGGTCAATGTGCTTGGGCTTCCTTAACAAAACTCCACAGACCGGGCAACACTCACTTCTGCCAGTTCTGGAGACTGGATGCCCAAGACCAAGGTGCCAGCCAGGCTGGTTCCCCGTCAGAGCAGGGCAGCGGTTTCCATCTTCTCGCCGTGTCCTCACATGGGTGAGGGCAGCTGGGTCTCCTCTGCCCTTATGACCTCACTTAACCTTCATCGCCTGCTCACGGGCCCCCCATGCACGTTCAGGGACCTGGGGCTCAAGGCTTCAACTAAAGGTTTTGGGGTCACATCCACTCTACAACGCTATACATACTGTTTTATAAGTGACTTATTAGCAATATAATGTGAGTGGCACTACATGTCACGTAACCATATCATTTGTAAGTGACTACCTGGTGTTACTGTGTATGAAAAATACTGCATTTAACTAACTCTTATTATTTCCAACTATGTTTTTCAAATAAACACAATATTTCAGAGCATTGTTATAGATAAATCTTTCTGTTTGTCATTAATTACTCAGCCATTATTATTATTCAGTATTACACATTAAAAGACGCTTGCTCCTTGGAAGAAAAGCTATGACCAACCTAGACAGCATATTAAAAAGCTGAGACATTACTTTGCCAAAGAAGTTCTGCCTACTCAAAGCTATGGTTTCTCCAGTAGTCATGTATGGATATGAGAGTTGGACTATAAAGAAAGCTGAGCACAGAAGAATTGATGGTTTTGAACTGTGGTGTTAGAGAAGACTCTTGAGAATCACTTGGACTGCAAGGAGATTCAACCAGTCCATCCTTAAGGAGATCAGTCCAGGGTGTTCATTGGAAGGACTGATGCTGAAGCTGAAACTCCAATACTTTGGCCACCTGATGAGAAGAGCTGGCTCATTTGAAAAGACCCTGATGCTGGGAAAGATTGAGGGCAAGAGGAGAAGGGGACGACAGAGGATGAGATGGTTGGATGGCATCACCAACTCGATGGACATGGGTTTGGGTGGACTCCAGGAGTTGGTGATGGACAGGGAGGCCTGGCGTGTTGCAGTTCATGGGGTCACAAAGAGTCGAACATGACTGAGCGACTGAACTGAACTGATTATACATGCATTGCATAATTTATTAATGAAAAATGAGAATATTTTTACATTGTAATATATATGAAAACTTTCAGCAGTGTCCCTAGGACTGCCTCTACCAGCAGCCATTGATCAACAATGATTCTATGTATTTTTTAAGAACTTTATAAATATGTATAAAGGTCCGCCATCATATCTGATACCTGAGATTACTTATGCTATTGCAGGTTTTCATGCTTACTGGTTATTTGTATTTCTTCTTTGATGAAGTGTCTCTTTATCTCTTTGACAATTTTTTACAGCTAAAAATATTCAATTTGTATTGCAATTTAATAAGTTACATGAAAATAATTAAACACAATATCTAAGTGGGATTTATTCCAGGAATGCAAGTTTGGTTCAACACCCCAGACTCAATCAGCATAACATACTGTAGGGGCTGAGTACAGTACAGGAGACACGATCTTTTCAGTGGACTGAAAACAAAGCCTCTCCAGCTTCGCGGCTGCTGCAGGAGAGTTCCCTTAATGCTGGACTTGCTGAGCCTTCCTGAGACTCTGCTGCAGACTTAGGCGCCCGTGTCATGAATTTCAGTAACTGCATTTATGGACAGGGGTTGGAGTCTCCCTCAAAGGAGCCTTGGGCCATGCCTGTGGGGCTCAAGGTGAATCTCCTTGCTTGAATTCAGGATGTGTGGTGATCGAAGCTGCCCACAGGAGCAACTGTTGGTCTGTGGCCATTGGCTGTTTGTCTCCAGAGGTGCTGAACCCCGTTCTGGAGCATCCAGGGGCAAGGCTGGCAGCCCGTGCGCCCACAGACCGCCAGGGGCTGCTCAGAGAGGGTGAGCAAACGCCGCCCTCATGCCAGCGGACATTCGCGCCGGGAGCAGCATCCACTGGGTCGCTCCAGACGCGATGCCTCTGCCGCCAGTGCAGACGGGAGCCTCGGGGGTGAGGGAAACGCTCATGGCATCAAGGGCACAGCAAGCAGGTGCCTCAAACCTGCCTCACATCCGTTTCCCTTAAACCCAGAGAAACAACGATCACCAGCAAGAAGGCTCCTGACCCTGCATATGCTGATATCTGAGAGGACGAGCCCTAGAAGTGTGGGAAGACTGGAGGCTGTGTCCCGAGAGTCCCCCTCACGACATGAAAAAGGAAGGAAGGAAGGAGGAGGGAGGGAAGGGCATGCGACCTGGGCACGCAGGAGCAGGAGGCAGAGGTCTGCACTGTGAGCCGCCTGAAGGGCTAGCATCCATGCGCAGACATGTACATGATGGTACGGTATACACTACCGGGCTTCCCCGGGGGTTCAGTGGCAAAGAATCCTCCTGCCAATGCAGAGGACTCGGCTGCCATCCCGGGGTCGGGAAGGTCCCCTGGAGAAGGAAATGACAACCCACGCCAGTATTCTTGCCTGGAGAATCCCACAGACAGAGGGACCTGGCGGCTACCATCCATGGGGTCACAAAGACTTGGGCACAACTTAGGAACTAAACAATAACAATACACAATATACCGGTATAACACAAAGGAAAGATTCAAACGGCTGAGTGGCTTTTGTGGCCTTTAAACAGAATTTCATGAAAAACTCAAAATCTAAAACTCCTGGAGGAAAACATAGGCAAAACACTCTCTGATATAAATCATAGCAGTATCCTCTATGACCCACCTCCCAGAGTAATGGAAATAAAAGCAAAAATAAACAAATGTGATCTAATTAAACTTAAAAGCTTTTGCACAACTAAGAAAACTATAAGCAAGGTGAAAAGACAGCTTTCAGAATGGGAGAAAATAATAGCAAATGAACCAACTGACAAAGAATTAATCTCAAACATATACAACAACTCCTGCAGCTCCATTCCAGAAAAGTAAACGACCCAATCAAAAAATGCGCCAAAGAACTAAACAAAGATTTCTCCAAAGAAGACATACAGATGGCTAACAGACACATGAAAAGATGCTCAACATCACTCATTATCAGAGAAATGCAAATCAAAACCACAATGAGGTACCATCTCACGCGGGTCAGAATGGCTGCTATCCAAAAGTCTACAAGTAATAAATGCTGGAGAGGGTGTGGAGAAAAGGGAACCCTCTTACACTGTTGGTGGGAATGCAAACTAGTTACAGCTAGTATGGAGAACAGTGTGGAGAACTGCCTTATGACCCAGCAATCCCACTGCTGGGCATACACGCCAAGGAAACCAGAATTGAAAGAATACGTGTACCCCAATGTTCATTGCAGCACTGTTTACAATAGCCAGGACATGGAAGCAACCGAGATGTCCACCAGCAGACGAATGGATAAGAAAGCTGTGGTACATATACACAATGGAGTATTACTCAGCCATTGAAAGGAATACATTTGAATCAGTTCTAATGAGGTGGATGAAACTGGAGCCGATTATACAGAGTGAAGTAAGCCAGAAAGAAAAATACCAATACAGTATACTAATGCACATATATGGAATTTAGAAAGATGGTAACATTGATCCTATATGTGAGACAGCAAAAGAGACACAGAAGTAAGGAACAGTCTTTTGGACTCTGTGGGAGAAGGCGAGGGTGGGATGATTTGAGAGAATGGCATTGAAACCTGTGTATTATCATATGTGAAACAGGTCGCCAGTCCAGGGTCGATGCATGAGACAGGGCGCTCAGGGCTGGTGCACTGGGAAGACCCTGAGGGATGGGATGGGGAGGGAGGCGGGAGGGGGGTCAGGATGGGGGACGTATGGACACCCGTGGCTGATTCATGTCAGCGTATGGCAAAAACCACTACAACGCTGTAAAGTAATTAGCCTCCAATTAAAATTAATTAATTTTTTAAAACCTTAAAATCTGTTCTTCACCTAAAGAAAGTAAAGATTTAGAGAATGAGACAGCATATTTGCAGAGTACATGTTTAATAAGGGGATTTTATCCAGGGTTCATGAATAACAGCTGCAAATAAAAATAAAAAACAAGTAATACATTTTATTTAAAATGGGCAAAGGATGTGAGTGGACATTGCTCCAAAGATGATACATAACTATTCGGTGAACATATGAAGAGCTACTCAAGGTCATTAGGCATCAAGGGAATGCGTATGAAAACGCGAGGAGGCTGAAACAACAAGACAAAAATGCCCCTGGCAAAGATGCAGAGAAACTGGATCCCTCACCCTGCTTGTGAGAACGTGAAATGCAGCCGTTTCGGAGAAAGAGCGCAGCTTTGGCTTTTTCTAAAAATGGTAAACTTGTTGCCCTGTGATTCAATAATTCCATTCCTAGGTGTATGTTCAAAAGAATTAAAGTCATATGTCCACAAAAGCGCGCATGCATTATTCAGAATACCCAAAACGGAAAAACAGCCTAAATGCTCAACAGACGACTAACGGCCAGTAACACGCGCTATTCTGTCCAAGGGGTCATCACCCCACAATAAGAAGCGCGGAGTGTTCCTGCGCTATTCTGTCCAAGGGGGCATCATCCTACAACAAAAAGCGCGGAGTGTTCCTGCCAGCTACAGCATGGATGAACTGTGCAAAGAGGCCTGTCACAGAGCTGTATGAGCCCACTGTTAGCCGTCAGATCAGGCCCCTCCGTAGACAGAGAGGTGCCTCCGTGTACGGGGAGGTGGAGAGGGAGCGGAGGTAAGGAGTGCCTGCCGGGGGGTGAGGGAGACGCCCTCACCAGTGAGGGGGGCGCAGCCGTGAGCACACTCAAAGCAGACAGCACCCCGCAGCCGGACCGGGCAGCCCGAAGGGTGGGCTTCGTGGTGTGTGGGTTGTATCGCAACAAAGCTGCTGTTAACAGGAGGACGTGGCGCCGAAGATACAGGAAAAGGGGCTTACTCGTCACTGAGAGACGCCGGTCGTGTGAGAGGGAGCTGCCGCTGGTCTCCTAGTTTGGCCGCCCGGATGTGTGCGGCCTTGGGGAACAGACCCGCAGAAAGAAAGCTGCTGCCCCCTTTTGAAGCAGCGTTCAGCATTTGTCAGCATTACATGTGCTTTTGTGCTCTGATTTGACAATCCCTCTCTCGGGAACTTCTCCTGAGATGACTCTCCAACGACAGAGAATGCAGACACATGGAGTTACTGTCTCGCTGAATCCACATAATATCGACAGCAACCTGCATGTCCGTATGGTGGCGGCAAGCCCAGCAAATTGTGTGTCCACGTAGGAGAATACTCTGAGTTGTGAGACAGAAAGGGAGTGTCACTAAGTGGGCCAAAATGTGTAAAAAAAAAAAAAAATAGGAAGGAAGACGTGTCTCTGTGTGACTGTGTGAAACACACTAGGGGCGGGGGATATCCTGAGAGGCTGGGGAGCAGGTCTTGGCGTAGATTTAGGGGCAGGGACACTTCCCGGAATGCACAGTGTGGCTTATTTCTTAGCAAAGCCTGTCCACGCTAATTTTCTACACTTTTGCCTTGTTCCTGTTCTTGCCCAAATTCTGCCTCTTAATATGGACTCGGTCACATTTCTGTTTTGAACAGGTTACATTAATTATTGGACACCCTATTTTCAGCCAGTCACAGCAGCACGTTTTGGCTGCACATCCGCTCTGCCATCCTCACGCTGCAGTGTTTGTTCTGATTTTCTTAAAGGAATGACACTGGGGTGCCCTAACATGCCATTCTCCCACCTGGAGGGGTCTTTCCAAATATAACAGTCGGCACACACATTTGCACTGGAGTCACGCAGAGGGATTCCTCAGAGTCAAGTTTAAAACCTCCTCCTGGGACTTTCCTAGTGGCCCAGTGGTTAAGAATCCACCTGCCGATGCAGGGGACACGGGTTTGACTCCTGAACGAGGAAGATTCCATGTGCGTGGGCAGCAAAGACCATGCGCCACAGCTGCTGGGCCTGTGCTTTAGAGCCTGGGAGCCGCGACTGCTGAGCCTGCGCTCCAGCCGCTGAGCCTGGGGCCTGGGGCTGCGCTCTGCAGCAGCAGAAGCCACCGCAACGAGAGGCCCGCTTAGCACACCAGAGAAAGCCCACGCACAGCAACAAGGACCCGGTACGGCTGAAAGCATATTTTAAAATTTTAAAAACCTTTAAAAAAAGTCTTCTCCTGAGACCTGCCTGGTTCTGCAGTTTGGGTTGTCTGGCCCCTGTGTGGTGTGTTTGCCCTGCCAATCGGGGCATCTCTGTGGGTCAGCCCCCTCCACGAGCCCCAGGACTGGCAGGAGGCCACCCCGCCCACCTGTGTCTATGCTGTTTCCAGCTGATGGCTCACTCTCAGGGAAAGTGCGTGAGTTTTTGGAAGGCATCTGTCTGGCTAATTCTTTAGCTTATTTTCCCAGGTCATACCAGCCTTGTTTATATGAATAATTTTATTTTCTACTAAAGGCTTTTTTCCTTTCATTAAAAAATTGTCACAATGAATTAATGTAATTTCTGAGTTTTCATTCAATGGGAAGAAGATACGGGAAATGAAATATTTATTACACAGCAGATGATGCTCAGAAGTTGGATGAAAGCCAGGGGCCTCAGTGAATTAGGGGTATTCCTTCAAGTCACCTGTTTAGTTATCAAACTGGAGCCCAAATCAGCAATTCCTACAGGTCTCACCCCACAGATCTACACAGAGGGAACTGACTGTAGAAAGACTGCATCAGCTGCCAAGTTCTCAGCGAGTATCAGCCACTCTCATGAGAATCCCATTAATCCTAACTCTCCGGGCACAAAACACACGTGGCTTTGTGGCCTCAGAGAGGAGGTGATCCCGTTCTGGCTCTTCTGCCGCCACCCAGCCTGTCTCTCCTGATGCCAAACACAGTTCTGAAAATGCGGCTGAAGCAACGTTGCGTCCTCCCTGATGTCTGCTCTGGGCTCCGTGGGCACAGACCCCCTAGCAGACCCCGTGGTTTACCTGCATGAGACTGTGCTGAGGCCTTCATCCTGTGGCTCACTGCCAACGTCCAGCCCATCCCTGCACGCGGCTACTGCCACCCACACATGTATCCACGTGATTTGGGTGAGTAACCTGAATTCTCCCTGGGTGGAATAACAATGGAAACACCTCAGTAGGCACTTTATCTTGACGAGCATGTTCTCTGGGACCCTCTCTCCCAAGAAAGCCTGTGACATCTGGGCCCTGATCCACACTCTGCGTTCAGGGTCGAGGGGCTCCTGCCCTCCTTCTGAGCTGACCTCACCCCACAGCCTAAGGGTCTGTGCTGCGGGCCCCCTCCCTGATGAACAGCATCACTGTCCAGCGAGTGCAGGGCGGCGGGTGGGCCCGCTGGGCCGGACGCTCGTGCCTCCCACGCTGCCCGGGACCGCAGGGCTTCATTCCGGCTCCTCCGCCGTGCGCTTGCCGCTGCTCGTCTTCCTGCTACTCGCTTTTCTCGTGGGTTGCTCCTGATTAAGAGGATGTGACCGTCCTTATTAACAGTGCACTTTTCATGCACTTCCCAGTCAGTAATTACAGCGCTGATTGCAGTGAGGTAACAGGAACAATCCAACGGCGCTGAATTTGTGGCGTTCAGCTGTCAATGAATGAACTAGAGCCACAGGTGTCTACGTGGGCCGACCACAGAGCAACAGCGAGCGAGAAACTGAATAGTCGCAAGATGTGTTCTCCTTGGTCCCCTGACACGTTTATTCCCACCCCAGAAAAAGTTCTCTTAAGAGTTACTGAACGAATTTAAGCTCTTAGGAGGATAAGAGAAATGTTTCCTAGTCAGAATTTACAACAGCTTAAACAAAGTAGGGTTTGACACATGATTAGAATGAATGAGTTGGTGAATGAATGAATGGGGGAGTGAATGAATGATTGAGTGAATGAATCAGTGAATGAATGAGGGAGTGAGTGAATTGATTGAGTGAATGAATGAATTAATGATTCAGTGAGTGAATGAATGAGTGAGTGAATTAATGATTGAGTGAGTGAATTAATGATTCAGTGAGTGAGTGAGTGAGTGAATGAATGAGTGAGTGAATGAATGAGTGAGTGAGTGAATGAATGAGTGAGTGAATTGATTAAGTGAATGAATGCTTGAGTGAGTGAGTGAATTCATGAGGGAGTAAGTGAATTAATGAGGGAGGGAGTGAATTAATGATTGAGTAGGTGAATGAATGAGTGAATGAATTAATGATTGAGTGAGTGAATGAATGAATGAGGGAGTGAGTGAATGAATGAGTGAATAAATGAGTGAGAGTGAATTAATGAAGGAGTGAGTGAATGAATGATTTAGTGAGTAAATGATTGAGTGAATTAACGATTGAGTGAGTGAATGAGTGAGTGAATGAATGAGTGAATTAATGATTGAGTGAATGAGTGAATTGATTGAGTGAATGAATGATTGAGTGAGTGAGTTGCCGGGGGTGCTCCGCAGAAAGAGAGAGGCAGTGGAACTTCCCTCAGCAAAGCCGAGGGGTCCCGAGGAGAGGTGAGCCTGCAGTCCGCCAACCCAGCCCCTTGGCGAGTGGGTGAGTGAATGAATGAGTGAGTGAGTGAATGAATGATTGAGTGAGTGAATGATTGAGTGAGTGAATTACTGATTGAGTGAGTGGGTGAGTGAATGAGTGAGTGAATGAATGATTGAGTGAATGAATGAGTGAGTGAATGAATGAGTGAGTGAGTGAATTAATGATTGAGTGAATGAATTACTGATTGAGTGAATGAATGATTGAGTGAGTGAATTAATGATTGAGTGAATGAATTAATGATTGAGTGAATGAATGAGTGAGTGAGTGAATTAATGATTGAGGGAATTAATGATTGAGTGAATGAATGGGTGAGTGAATGAATGGGTGAGTGAGTGAATTAATGATTGAGTGAGTGAATTAATGATTGATTGAGTGAATGAATGAGTGAGTGAGTGAATTAATGATTGAGTGAGTGGGTGAGTGAATGAATGAGTGAGTGAGTGAATTACTGATTGAGTGAGTGGGTGAGTGAATGACTGAGTGAGTGAGTGAGCTGGGGCACCACAAGTGACTTTCGTGGAGGAGCCCTCCCAGCCTCAGGTTTCCCTCTGAGCCCGAGGAGGGTGAGTTGGCAGGAACTTGTCCTCACAGCATGAACAGAGCAACTGTCCCAGCTCCGGGAACCGGTCCAGTGTGGCCTTACTTCCTTGGGGTTTGGCTGGTGGAAAATGGGTTGAGTGCGTGAACCTGGTGCTTCAGCCCCCTGGGCCGACGGAGCTCTGAGCCACTGTTAGAGTGGTCGCCAAGGCAATGGCATTAAAGATACACAGAAAAAACTTGGTGATGGTTAAAGGACACTGTGAGCAACCTGAGTGATAGTTCCTAGAGCAGATTCCAAAGCACACGCACCTCCAGCCTGAAAGAGTCAGGGGTCCCAGGGGACCACAAGCTCCTCGGTTCCGCTCAGCTGCCTGATGGTGGAAAGGCTTTCTTTCCAGCCTGTTTACCTTTAAAAGTCAAAATTGTGTTTATTTTGAAAAGAAACCATGAGTAGTCCTATATTTTTTAGCCACAAAAGAGAAAATTCTTGGTAGAAATCAAGAAAAGAGAAAAGAATTTACTGAGAGAAAACATAAATTTATGGTCGCCAAAAAAGTGAAAGCACGGAAATGAGGAGGTGGGAGAATAATAAAGGCGTCCATGAGCCCTGCTCCCTCTTTTCAAGCTTTCTCTTACATTTGATCGTTTTTTCTCCTTCACTGTGATTGGGTTCACAATCCCAAAGCGTTCTTTTTAAATTTGTTTATTTTAATTGGAGGCTGATGACTCTACAGTGTTGCAGTGGGTTTCTCCATCCATTGACATGGATCTGCTACGGGTGTACATGTGCCCCCATCCTGAACCCCTCCCACCTCCCTCCCCATCCCGACCCTCAGGGTCGTCCATGTGTCCCAAGTCATTTTAAAATATGCTGTCCTCACAAATCCAAAGAGATTGACACACAGAAGCAATCCCATGAACAGCTGGGTGGGGCAGTCACCAAAAAAGAGGCATTGAGAAGCGGATGTGTCATGGAGGACTGAAAACACACACACTTAGATGTACATAAAAAGTAACGGAAAAATGTTTTTAATAGCTTTTTCAAGTACTATCGTTAACTAAAGCAGTTTTTCAAGGATTTATATAGTTTGCCCCCTTAATTTTTTTTTTTTTTTTTACATTTTAAAATTGTGACTCACAGAGTAAGACATGGATTTCAAAACTTAGAAAATAAATCTCTGTGGAGTATCACCTCCCTGACCACTTGTTTAGGTGCGGCCCCATGCTCACGGATTTCTGGCGTAGGTTTCGCTGCTTTCTGTGTCACGCGTCTGCAACAGCGCCCCTGAGTCCCCACGGGGGAGACGGCACTGTCTCGGAGGTGCCTCCTCTGGCGAGCAGGACGGCCGCCCTCCCCTGGGCCCGAGGTGGCGGGCTCCCCGAGGCGGGAGGACCCCAGGCAGACGCCTTGCGTGTCACACTCTGCTCCGTGTGACATGCCTGTGATGTTCTGGAGGTACCCTGGCTGGGATGAAGGCCCGTCTGAGGGCCCCTGGAAACAGGGTGGAGACCCCTGCGGCGGGAGGCGTCTGCGTCTGTCCTGCGGGTGTCCGTCCCGCGCTGGTGTTTGCAGGCGTCGGGCTCAGCCCGGGCCCTGCGACGGGGACGGGCAGGCAGGGCCGGTTCCTGCGGGGCAGCTGCGGGGGAGGGGCTGGCACCCCCGCCCGCCAGGTGGGTACCGGGCTTGCTCGCCGCGCGCCTGAAGCGGACCCAGGCTCCAGAGCGACTTAGGGGCACGGGCCTGGCCCGAGACTTCAGCTGCGGCCTTAGGGAGTCGCTGCAGCTTTGAGGCCGCTCGCAGAGAAGGCCGGAGCGATCCTGGGAGGCCCGGGCTTCGGGGGTTGGTGGAGGAGGCGGAGGACTTAGGCCCATCACCCTGGCCCGCGGGCCCGCGCTTGTCACCAGCGCTGCGCGAGCTTCTGTCTCCGCTGGGACCGCTGGGACCTTTCCTCCCCAGCGCTTCCCTCGTCGGGGGACCGGCGCCTTTCACTCCGGGGCTGCCCCTGGCCCGTGGTGGCTCGGAGGACGAGGGCGCCTCCAGGCCACACCCCTGCCCTGGGCCCCGCATCCCCTTTCCGGGGCCTCCCTTAGCAGCCTTCCGCTTCTCCATCGCAGAAACTGGCTGAAAAAAATCAACCTCCGTGGATGTGTTGAGGGAAAAAGGATGAAGGGTTCCTAAGAGTTCTCAGGGCTGGAACTTAAATTTTCTTTTTGGTCCACGGATATGAGATGATGGATGATAATTCACCTCATTGTGCTGATTGTTTCACAAATATGAATGAAACCGTCCCGCTGTGCCCTTAAACTGCCGAGGTGATGCATGTCAGCCGCTCGCATAAAACTGAAAGGAGGAGGGCACGGCTGCTGATGTTCCACCAGGCGCCTCCGGAGCAACTGTCGCACAGCTGCTTGCTCCTCACACAGCTGCCACCGGGGCAGGCCTCCTTGTGGACAGAGGAGCGGTGTTTGGGGGTGGGCGGGGTGGGAAGGAGTTTGAGGGTGGGTGGGGGTGCAGGGTGTCGGGGTGCTGGGGAGTCCAGCAGCGGAGCCGTCAGGCCTGGCCCCACATCGCGCCACAGAACCCGACACCCGCTCGTCCTGCGGCGGGTCAGCCCTTCCTGGAAGCATCTCTGCGGCTAGAAACACTTTGAAGAAGGAGAGGGGAAATGCTCTATGCTGGGAAAAGGTCCAAAAAGTCGTTTTCTGTAAGCTAGCTCCCACCTTGTTTCTATTTTTAAAAGCAAAGATGGCTCTTGGGAGAGACGGAGGCGCTGGGACCAGCCCTGGAGGGAGGGGACTGCTGTCCTCACGGGCTTCCACCTCCCCACCCCTGGTCCCCACGGCCCAGGAGAGACCAAGGAGGCGACGTCAGGGCCAGCGTCCGCCGGCAGGAGGGTGGAGGGGACCCGGCTCTGCAGGGCGAGCAGCTTTCCTGTCCTTGTTGGTCTCAGGGACATGCACAGGAGCATCACGGAGGACTTGAGAGCCTCTCAAAGATGAGGAGTAGACGCCTCCACACCATCAGCGTGCCTTGCTTAAACAGCATCAATGTCATGCTCTGATTCTGTGTGTGTGTCGGGGACACAGACCTGAGTCAGTGACAGGACTGGCCTCTTCTGATTTCTATCCCATTAGATGAATGTGCCTTCCAATGACTTGTTCTGGAAAACTACTCTGATTAGAGGCAAGAAATACTATTTATATAAAATTCACTAACTGCATCACATCTACTTCCAAAAAGGTATAGGAGATGGTTTGTATTTAAAATACATGTAACATCGGAACAACCCAGAGGGATGGGATGGGAAGGGAAGTGGGAGGGGAGTTCAGGATGGGGAACACGTGTAAACCTATGGCTGATTCATGTCAATGTATGGCAAAAACCACTTCAATATTGTATAGTAATTAGACTCCAATGAAAATAATTAAAAAATACATGTGACATGAATATGTTGTTTGTCGCTGAGCTTCCCTGGTGGCTCAGACGGTAAAGCATCTGCCTGGAATGTGGGAGACCCCAGTTCAAACCCTGGGTCAGGAAGATCCCGTGGAGAAGGAAATGGCAACGCACTCCAGTACTCTTGCTGGAAAATTCCATGGACTGAGGAGCCTGATAGGCTACAGTCCATGGGGTCGCAAAGAGTCGGACAGGACTGAGCGAGTTCACTTTCAGTAGCTAAATCATGTCCAACTCTTTCGTGACCCCATAGACTGACTGTAGCCAGCCAGGCTCCTCTGTCCGTGGGATTCTCCAGGCAAGAATACTGGAGTGGGTTGCCATGCCCTCCTCCAGGGGATCTTCCCAACCCAGGAATCGAATGCATATCTCTGGCGTCTCCTGCACTGCCGGCAGACTCTTTACCATTGAGCCTCTAGGACACAAACACAGTTTAAGAGAGGGAGATGATTTAAAAGAAAAGTGAGCGTGGAGACTCTTATCCAGAAGACCCAGTCAGCGACAAAGCAGTAAGATGCCTTCAAGCCTTCAGCACTGCGGCTCTGTCCGAGTCATTCTAATACCCGGCCTAATACGCCTCTGCCACAGTCTGTCTGCTTCCAAATCTCAGAGTCACCACTATCTTTTTACACACATATGCGGTCAGACCACTTCTCCGTGTAAATTCACCCAACATCCCCTACCTTCCTACCACTGGATTCTGACCTCTGAGCCCATCCACAGATAATTAATATACATGAAGCCAGAAAGATGGCATTGGAGTGACCTCCTCACGTAGCAAGTTACATGTGCTACTTTTCCAGAACAAAACTCTGATAAAATTCTAAGCTTCCCATTTATAAATTTCATTGCTGTTGAAATTGACATGAAAGTAATGTTATTTTGGAATTTTCTGCGATCTTCAAGGAAAGTTTTCTAGTTGACTCTAAACAAGCAAAAAATGCTGACCTCCTGCCAAGGCTGATACAGCTAAAGCAACAGGCGCCTGCCCTCGTGTCTCGGGGGCACAGTTTCACACAGCATCACACAACTTTACACGGCATCACACACGAGGACGGATACTGCTCATCATCCTTTTTGATTTGTTAATAAAATAAGAAATTATTTAAAATGTGGAAAGGAAATTTGAAGCCCTTATTCCATCTAAAAAATCAAATCTACAAATAAGGCCATGACTTACACTTGGCTCTCTCTGCACCGTGAATGCTCTGTGTCAGGCTGGCCTCATGATCACTAAAGCATATGGTGCCTGTTTCTCAGCAAGGACTGGGTGCTTCCTGAGGCTCTTGCCAGGCTATGTGTCTTGAGATAATACCATTCATCTCTTGTCAAAAGACCATCCGAGACAGGGCTTTTCAGACAGGGCCCTGGGGACAGGCTAATCCTTCATCTCTCTGGCTTCTTTGAGTTCAAGCCGATATCCGCTTAAATCATCAGAAGGAAACATGCTCTGGACGGCATTAACTTGGCTCCCTGCAGAAGCGCCGTTCCCAGAACCGCGATCCAGCCTGTGCTTCTGACCAAGCATCGTTCACTCGGACAGCCGCATCCAGAGGGCGATCGTGCACTCGCTGAGGACCTGGAGGAGCCTCCTCACGTCCTCCGTGCAGACTCCGCGTGCTTTCAGCCAGGATGTAGGCCTGCGATTTAGCCAGGGCCTGTCTGCCTGTCTGTCTGTCCACCCATCTGTGCTTCTGTGTGTGTGCGAAGTCGCTTCAGTCATGTCTGACTGTGACCCTATGCACTGTAGCCCGCCAGGCTCCTCAATGCATGGGATTCTCTAGGCCAGAACACTGGAGTGGGTTGCTGTGCCCTCTTCCAGGGGATCTTCCCGACCCAGGGATCGAACCTGCATCTTTCTGTGTCTCCTGCAGTGGCAGGCGGGTTCTTTACCACCAGTGCTACCTGGGAGGCCCTAAGGATCTATCTGTGCACCTATCCATCACCTGTCTATGAATCTGTCCATCTGTCTGTCCGTCTACCGTCATCGGGGCCTCCCAGCTGGCTCAGCGGTAAAGAATCTGCCCGCCAGTGCGGGAGACGCAGGAGACGCAGGGTCCGCCATTGTGTTGGGAAGCTCCCTTGAAGGAGGAAACGGCGACCCCTGCCAGTATTCTTGCTGGGAAAATGCCATGAACAGAGGCGCCCCTGGGGTCGCAGACAGCCGGACACGACTGGGTGACTGAGCACGCGCGTGCACCCGTGAGCCGTCTGTCCGCGCCTCCACCTGCCTGCCTCGTGGTCCGCTTCTCTCTGACGTCTCTGTGCTCACTCGCTCGCTTTGCCCACACACGTCTGTGGCGCCTCACCTCTGCAAGCCCAGCTGCTGCTCTGAGGACTGGAGATGCCTGGGACTGAAGGACGTCCTTGCCTTTGAGGAGCTTGCTGGCTCCTGGTGAGTCAGGAAGCCACTGAGCTCTGAGTCCGTTACTAGCAAACCAGCTGGCTTGTGGAGCCTGGACTATCGTCTCTACAAGCGTGATGAGGCCACGGCAGGGGAAGGGCGTCCTGACTCCCAGCAGCACGCGGGAAGCTCTAACCTGGTGCATGTGTGCCTAAGCAACTGCACGCTCTTCCTGAGGAATCCCAACACGCATGACTGACAGATCACACAGACAGTTAATATACACGGAACCAGAACATGGCATTGGAGGGACCTCCTCACATAGCATGTTACATGTGTTATTTTCCAGGGAAAAACTCTGATAAAATTCTAAGCATCCCATTTATAAATTTCATCACTGTTGAAATTTACACGAAAGAAATGGTACTTCGGAATTTTCTGAGATCTTCAAGGTAGGCTTTCTAGTTGACTCAGACCCCTATTCAGCATCACACAAATCCTCAGAGATGACAGCTTGCAGGAAGAATGGCCTCTTCCTAACATGCGTGTACTTCTCCTTCCTGCAGAAGCTGTCATGGCTCAACTGTCCTGCTTTCAGCGTATTTGAAGAGAATGAATTATTTATACAGGTGGCTGTTGGAAATGAAACACCCTTCAGAAGGGAAGCTGGGACTGTAAATCTGCCAAGCAGAAGGGACTCCTGTGCCCTCGTCCCAGAGGCCTTAGCTTCTAGTGCCGTCGATTTATGGCCCCGCTTGCGGCAGGGTCCTGGGGGAGCCTCAGAGGATTCAAGAGGCCCGAGCGATTTTCTGAAGGGACCAGTGCACAAAATCTGTCATCAGGAAAGAGAAGTACAATCCCATAAAATCACAGTGTTTCTCATTTTAATCTGAAAAGCTTCCCCCACGTTAACTTTATTCTGTGGACTGTTTTTAGAGAACAAGCTTTCAAACTAAAAACAGTCGTTTCATCTGCCAAGCTCATGCACTCCCAAGCTTCACCCCGGGCGTCCATGCACTCGCTTGATGACCAAGTCAACCTACACAAAACCAAGCTCCTGCCGGCTGCATGGGGCCTCCGCCCACAGCCCTTCCACCCCATTAGACAACCTACACAAAGCCAAGCTCCTGCTGGCTGCACGGGGCCTCCACCCACGGCCCTTCCACCCCATTGCTGGACATTCCGCAGACCACACTTGGTGCCTGCGGTGGGGTCACATGGGCTCTGCTCTGCAGGTCCTCGGATGGGCTGGGGGGCTCCACCACCCACAGCAGCAGGGTCCTCTGGTCCGCGGGAGAGGGAGGACATGCTGGGGAGGAGCTTGGGCTTCCAGCGGCTCGGCCTGGAGTTGAAAGGAGCTGCACCACCAAGGGTCACTGACTCCACACTCATGGGGTCCCTCCATGGATCCGAGCTCTTGCCCTGCTTTGTGAGGCTGTTTTCTTTGAATCTTATTCACATGTGAGTTTGGTAGTGTCTACTCTTTGCCAACAAAGGTCCTTCTAGTCAAGGCTATGGTTTTTCCAGTGGTCGTGTATGGATGAGCGTTGGACTGTGAAGAAAGCTGAGCACCAAAGAGTTCATGCTTTTGAACTATGGTGTTGGAGAAGACTCTTGAGAGTCCCTTGGACTGCAAGGAGATCCAACCAGTCAATCCTAAAGGAGATCAGCCCTGGGTGTTCTTTGGAAGGAATTATGCTAAAGCTGAAACTCCAGTACTTTGGCCACCTCATGCAAAGAGTTGACTCATTGGAAAAGACTGTGATGCTGGGAGGGATTGGGGGCAGGAGGAGAAGGGGACGACAGAGGATGAGATGGCTGGATGGCATCACCGACTCAATGGACGTGAGTGAACTCCGGGAGTTGGTGCTGGACAGGGAGGCCTGGCGTGCTGCTATTCATGGGGTTGCAAAGAGTTGGACATGACTGAGTGACTGAACTGAACTGAACTGAACTCTTGTTTATAAAGACTCAAATTTAAAGAATCAGCAACAGTTCGCCATTGTATTTGCACTTCAGGAGTGTTATATTTGGGAACTTGAGGTCAAACTTCCCCTCCACCATCTGGAAGGTGTTTGTAAGTCAAATTTCTGGAAAGAGCTTCCATTAACAGAAATCTACAGACAGTGTGATTTCTGAAGATTGTATCTTTAAGCTCGAAGTCATAATGTCTCACAAATTCACTTTTCCTCCAAATCAGTCATTCACAAACCTCTCTTTCACACATGCGCACACACACGTTCACACACACACACACAGAGGCACACACACCAGGGACCTGTGAATCACACACACATCAGGATCACTTGTTCCGTTGCCTGACATCTGTCTTCCCCACGTGACTGCTCCAGGAGGCAGAAGCTTGGGATACTTCTGATTTCTCCTGCCACATACTCTATACCTAACACAATGACAACCGCAAAGTGCCGAGTAAGTGGATAGGGCAAGCAAGTAAAGGGACCAACGGGTCCTCTTCCTAATGTTCACAGTGGATTTACGTGTTAAACTGGGGCATGTTGAGCCTGTTGTACACTTGAAATTGAGGCTACTTGTGCAGCTAGGGTGACCTTAGGGGACATGAGGAACCTCCTGGAAGCTCCCCCTCCAGAAGCGAGAGGACCTTCCACATCACAGTCTGTGGGGCCCAGGAACGTCTTCAATCAGGCCACAGTGTGTCCTCAGGGGCACTCACATGCGCTCACTGTCCTGCTTGGTCATCAGTCATGAAGGCGGCCACACCGCAGGTTCCAACGCAGAGCAGGCATCAAACTAGAAGTTCACAGGGTCTCACTAGCGATCCAAGGGGAAAGCAGCCACAGCAGAAGAAAACACACAAAACTGGCATAGATTTCGCCAAACATTTTATTTAAAGATCATCTATTTGGAGAAAGAACAGCACTGTCAGAATGAGCCTCTGACCTGTTGGTGCTGTGACTTCCTCCAAACCCCACTGAAGCAGAGGCTAAAGTAAAACCCAGTCATAACTGTGGAGAAGAAAGAAGATGAAACAGTAGGCAGAATGCCTGGAATTGAAATGGGCAGAGTCTTTCCTCTGCCTCTCCCGTCAGGCCTCACTTGACCATGTGTTTAAAACAAAGCCCTTTCACCTCCTTCCCAGCCCCTTTTCTCCTTAAAATGATGGCGGCTTAAAACTTCCATCTTATAAGATGTCTTTGATTCCATCTCTTAGAAAGCTGCTCACACTTGACTTTGGCTATCGCTGCAGATCAGCCAAAAACTACTCTGTGAAACTCTACTGAGCACAGGCAAAGTTGGACCCACGGCGTTTTCCTGTTCAGTGACTAGGAAGCCAAAACCCACTGGGCAGTCCTATTCCATAATGTGATAAGGTTCATTTGCCTAAATATTGGACCCTGGCATTACTGGTTTAATCAGTGATTGATTAGGAGTCAGGCTCCGTGCTGAGTCAATAGTCCATGTGGAGACTGCTATTACCCCAGTGCATTATGGGAGGCCCAGGCCTGCCTTTTAGGCAGTGATTTGGGAAACAATTGCTTGGTTCTCAACTGCTATAATCTGTTTTTCCCAATGGTGGTTCTCTATCACTGAGCATGTTTGTGGGTGATGCCTGCCTTCTGTCCAGACTGGAAAACAAGAGCCTGGTGGGCTCACACGGGAAATGTCGGGAGAGCTGGTTGGTATCAGGGTCTGCTGACCTGTCCTCCAAAAGTGATCTCCACATTTTTCATCACTCAGGATTCGCTTGGCTATAACTAAGCATGAACACCACTTCTCCTTCAAACTCTGCAGTGGTTTGTGAAGCGGAACTAGCAACAATGCAGAGGAGGAGGCGCAGACTGCCCTGAGGACAGCAGCCCATGGGGTCACTTCCAGCTGCTCCGCGACCTCGGCCCTCCCTGCTCGCCACACAGACGCCGCAGTGACCCCAAAGCAGAGGCTGAGCTCTCATTCGCCCCGTCTCCCTGCCATGATCCCCCCGGAAACAAAGACCCCAAACTGGCTCCTGCTCTGAAGGCTCCACCTTTGACGACCTCTCCCTCATCTCACATGGTCATTTCACTCCTTCATGAGCTTCGTGACCGCTCGGAACAGGAGCACTTCCTCGTCTGCTCAAACCAACCAAACAAGAAAGCCCCTAAGCCTCTCCAGGTCGGAAGACGCAGGGCACAGACCTCATGTAAATGGCGGCGATCCGTTTCCGTTGATCTCAGTTTCAGCTGGCGGAGGGTGGGCAGCTCGCAGGAGAGACTGAGGCCTGGACTTCAGTATGGACGGTCGACTGACGGCTGGCCCTGCGCCTCCCACCGAGGAAACCTGGGGAAGCCACCTGACCCTTAATGGAGACAAGACTCTTCATTCACCTGAAGAATTAAGATGACAACAGTAATAACTCCTCTAAGGCTTCTTCGAGGTTGCAAATCATTGGTTGGATTGAATGTTTAATCCATTGTTGGGACAGAAAAGCAGAAACGCATCAGGCAGCGACAGGAAAACAGTCCCCTCTCTATTCCCCTTTCCTACGACGCCCTTTTCCATTAGACGCTTCATGTTTGGAGGCTTCTGCAGGATCACGCTAGGCGTGGCTGCCCGGGGGGCGTGGCTGCCCGGGGGCGTGGCTGCCCGGGGGGCGTGGCTGCCCGGGGGCGTGGCTGCCCGGGGGGCGTGGCTGCCCGGGGGGCGTGGCTGCCCGGGGGGCGTGGCTGCCCGGGGGCGTGGCTGCCCGGGGGGCGTGGCTGCCCGGGGGGCGTGGCTGCCCGGGGGGCGTGGCTGCCCGGGGGGCGTGGCTGCCCGGGGGGCGTGGCTGCCCGGGGGGCCTGGCTGCCCGGGGGGCGTGGCTGCCCGGGGGCGTGGCTGCCCGGGGGCCTGGCTGCCCGGGGGGCCTGGCTGCCCGGGGGGCCTGGCTGCCCGGGGGGCCTGGCTGCTGGCTGCCCGGGGGGCCTGGCTGCGAGGGGCAGAATAAGGAAACTGATGCTCTTTAAAAGCAACTGTTGGTGAGAATCTGAGAAGAGGCCACAAATTATAAACAGGCTAATGCATGTGTTACACTCATAGTTTTAAAACCCTTTTTCAACAAAGGTTTGTTTGTTTTTTTCTCATTATTAAACAACTCATAATTCAAACATAGTTGTCAGGCAGCCTTAGTCAAATTCAGTGGAGGGAAGCCCTGTGGTTTGGGTGACCTGTGGGCAGTCTTCTTGTTGGGGACTTAGCTGTTAAAGTGTTGGTATAATGAAGTCATTTTATTAAGAGTCAAAACATGATTCCCTCTGAGTTGTACAAAATAATCAGTAATTTGGAAAAAAAGAAAGATGGGAACATTTATAAGGAGAAAAATAGCAGCGTTACTTGGAGATTTGAAGGAAGTGGTGTGGGCAAGAGATAATTTTAGAAATTAGAATCTAAAGTCAGTGGAGAATAAAGTAGAATAATTTATTATATCCACAAAGGTAGATTTTAATGAGTTGATTAATATTCATTACTAATTTCTGACAAAGTAAACCATTTTCATATTCTCTTTCCACCGCTGAGCGTGTAATAACGGCCTGCAAGTTGCATTTCCCGATCGATTCACCTGTTGAGGACACTCGGGTTGTTTCCACGTCGTGATTATTGTGAAAACGACGCTGTGATGAGCATGGCCGTGCAGGGATATCTTCACGATCCGGATCTCATTTCCTTTGAACATGTACCCAGGACTGGGGTTGTGGATTATATGATGGGTAAACGTCTGAGTCTTTGAGGAATCTCCACACTGTTCTTCATCGTGGCTGCAGCAGTTCAGCTTCCCATCAACAGTGCATGAGGGTTCCGTTTTCTCCACGTTCTCACCAACACTTGTCTCTTGTTTTTGGTAATAGCCAACCTAACAGGTGTGAGGTGAAATCTCATTGTGGCTTTGATTTGCATTTCCCTGATGCCTAGATAGCATATTAAAAAGCAGAGACATTACTTTGACAACAAAGGTCCGTCTAGTCAAGGCTATGGTTTTTCCTGTGGTCATGTGTGGATGTGAGAGTTGGACTGTAAAGAAAGCTGACCACCGAAGAATTGATGCTTTTGAACTGTGGTGTTGGAGAAGACTCTTGAGAGTCCCTCGGATTGCAAGGAAATCCAACCAGTCCATCCTAAAGGAGATCAGCCCTGGGTGTTCATTGGAAGGACTGATGCTAAAGCTGAAACTCCAGTACTTTGGCCACCTCATGTGAAGAGTTGACTCATTGGAAAAGACTCTGATGCTGAGAGGGATTGGGGGCAGGAGGAGAAGGGGACGACAGAGGATGAGATGGCTGGATGGCATCACTGACTCAATGGACATGAGTTTGAGTGAACTCTGAGAGATGGTGATGGACAGAGAGGCCTGGCGTGCTGTGATTCATGTGGTCACAGAGTCAGACACGACTGAGCAACTGAACTGAACTGATGGTTAGTTACGTTGAGCACATTTTCATGTACTTTATGGCCATTTGTATGTCTTCTTTGGAAAAACATCTCTGCAGGTCCTTTGCCCGTGTTTTCATTAGCTTTTTTTTTTTTTTTTTTTGCTGTTGAGTTGTATGAGTTTCTTATATATTTTTCTATTAACAGCTTATCAGATACTCAGTTTGTGAATATTTCATCCTGTTCCATAGACTACCTTTTCACCTTGTTCCCTTTGCTGTGAAGAGCTTTTTCATTTAATATAGTCCCACTTGTTTTGTTTGACTTTGTTGCCTGTGATTTGGGTGACATATCCAAAAAATCATTTTCAAGGCCAATAACAGGCAACATTTTCCCTTTGCTTTCTTCTAGAAGTTTTACAGTTTCAGGTCAAGTCTTTCATGCATTTTGAGTTGATTCTGTGTGTGATATAGGGTTAATTTCATTCTTTTTAAGTGGATGCCCAGTTTTCCCAACACCAGTTATTGAAGAGACCATCCTTACCCCATTGTGTGCTCTTGGTGGTCAGTTCCACTCCTCCTGAAGTTCTTTGAGTGGTCATTAGGGAGCATTAAGCTGCCTGTCTTAAAATGTGTTTGTCACACAGTCAACTTTGGATCATAGCTTGGCTGTGCATAGAATCACAGCTCAATATTTCCTTTCCTTCACTACTTACAAGACATTGCTGTGCTGCCTTCTGGTCTCTATGGCTGCTAAGCCAAATTCTACTGTTAGCTTAAGTGTTGTTTCAAAGAGAGGCATAAATAAGCTATATTTACCCTCTAGTTCACATCTAGGCCACCTGATGCAAAGAACTGACTCATTGGAAAAGACTGATGCTGGGAAAGATTGAAGGCAGGAGGAAAAGAGGATAACAGAAGATGAGATGTTTGGAGGGCATCACCGACTCGATGGACACAAGTTTGAGCAAACTCTGGGAGATGGTGATGGACAGGGAAGCCTGGCATGCTGTGGTCCATGGGGTCGCAAAGATTCAGACAGACTGAGTGACTGAACTGACCCGAACCTCTAGTTCTGGTTGCAATTTTCACTTTGCCTTGGATATTCTGAAATGTTCCTACAGCAGTCTTAGGTATGTTTTTTTGTTTTTGTTTTTGTTTTTGTTTTTTTATATACAACCCTGTGCAGGACTCTGTGTGGTCCTTCAATAGTGTCTTTCCTCCTTTGGACGCCAAGCAGCAGGGTCCGCCCCTACCCCTGCGACTCCTCCAGCACGTATTCAATGAAGAGACAGGACCTGTCACCGAATCCTCACCAGCCCCTAACTTCTCCTTCCTGCTCCCCCCATCTCTCTGTTCCACGTTCTGAAAGGTCTCCTCAAATGTAAAGATCTGCTAATTATGGAACTCTCTTTTTCGGTTCTATCTAGAATAAAGTTTATATTTTCTATTCAATTTTTATATAAACGACTGCATGTATATTTTCTAAAATATCTTTCTTGTTCTTTCTCTTTGCAGGAACTTATTTATGTCACAGGGATGTAACGACACTTTGCAGATAAAACCCCACATCAGCTCCTTCTCCCCTTTTGCACTGCTGCTGTCATGGATTTCATTTCTACATATGTTGTAATTCCCAGAGGATACTGTGATAATTCTTATTTCAAACATCCAACTGCCTTTTATAAATACCAGAAAAGAAAAGAACAGTAACACCTCCACACACAGAGGTATTATTTTTGGCTCCCTTCAGTCTTTTCTTGGGTCTGACTTTTATCATTTTCCTCCAGCCTGAACAGCTTCCCAAAGCATTTATTGTGGTTTGGGTCTGGTAGGAACATTCTCTCATCTTTTGTTATCTAAAAATGTACTTTCCCCGCCTCCCTTTGAATGGTGAAGAATTCTAGGGTATTTTTTGTTTTCTTTTTGGTATCTTTTTATTTTGCGTAAACGCTTCCCTTGATGGCCTCTGGCCTCTGAGCCTGGGTGATAGGGGCTGTGGGAGGGTGGCCCCGGCTTTTCCGGGTCCGGATGCTGTCTTCATCCCGCTCTGGCCCAGAGGGGACCAGGCCTCACGGCACTCACAGGAACAGCATCTCTACAGGTAAGTGCTGTCACCCCCAGCAGGCGGCGGGGTGGGGCAACCCCTGATGCCCTGCAGCCCCACATCTCTAAGTGGAGAGTGGTGGCCTCTCGGGCACACTGGGCCAGAAGGGTCATCCTCAAGCTGCCTGCTGGCCCCAAGACCCCCGACAGCTGTTCCACAGTCTCCGGCGAGCTCAGTGCTGAGGGCTGTACTCAGAGAGGTCCTTGCCTCAAGTGACCTCATCCTGAACCTCCCTTGACTGGAGGTGCTGCCTGGGGCCTGCCAGGCTGACTCCCAGGACTGGGAGATGATCTTGTTAAGTTCTAGAGACTGAGCTTCCATCCTAAAGGAAATCAGTCCTGAACATTCACTGGAAGGGCTGATGCTGAAGCTGAAACTCCAATACTTTGGCCACCTGATGCAAAGGGCTGACTCATTGGAAAAGACCCTGATGCTGGGAAAGATGGAGGGCGGGAGGAGAAGGGGATGACAGAGGATGAGATGGTTGGATGGCATCACCGACCCGATGGACATGAGTTTGAGTAAACTCCAGGAGTTGGTGATGGACAGAGAGGCCTGGTGTGCTGCAGTCCGTGGGGTCTCAAGAGTCAGACCTGACTGAGCGACTGAACTGAACTGAACAGAGCCTGGGCTGGGCTTCAGTGCCTGCAGCCTTGCCTGCTCCCTGGGGCAGCTCAGCTCCGGGTGGGTGCCCGAGGAAGGACCCATGGGTTCCTGTGACAGAAAGTCACAGAGGGAAGGAGCAGGAGGGGACTGTGGTCCTCTCATCCAGGTGAAATTCTTCTGACCTTGCGTTTGGCGTTTTGGAGGACACAGTCTCCCACCCCTCCCTATCTTCTTTCTTCTTGGAGAGATCTCCAAACACGTGATTCTCCTCTTAGCCAAACTGAACTGAGGGTACAAGCGGGGCTGGGGCGGCCTCAGTCTCTAAGCCAGTTCTCCGACCTTAGCGTCTCTGGGGAGCACACCTGCGCTCTCCTTTACGGCGCTTTTTGCGCCAGAAACACAAGGTCGGCTTTCCCTTGAAGTCACAGCTGCCGATGGACGAGGAGCCTCATTTCAAACGAGGTTTTAGGGTGTCGCTGTCGCAGCCGACTGGGGTGGAGGTTGGGGCTGGTGTCACGGGTGGACAGGGAAAGGAGGGAACCCAGGGCGCTTGGCGGTTTTCCGAGAGGACGCCCCACCCCTCCTGACCTGCTTGCAGGAATCCACCGTCAGAGCCCTGGAGCAGGGGGTCCAGGGGAGGCAGAGAAGAGCTGTCGCTGGGAGGCGGGAGGCAGGTCAGGGCCGGGGCGGGGCCGGGGCCGGGCAGCGGGCAGCCCCGCGGACGCCACGCCAGGTGAGAGCCGCAAGCAGGGCGTGCCTGCCTGGTAAACCAGGACCCCGGCTGGACGCACGTGTGCTTCTCGGCTGCGGCCTGCGCTGCTGTCTGCACACTTGCACGCGTCCCTGAACCACTGCTCAGCGAGGGTTTGTTCCTGATAACTACTCTCAAAGCCCCACGACTGGCGGTGTTGTCATTGACTCGCGCAGGGTTTAATTTGATAAGAAGGTAAAGGGCTGATTCCATCACAGACACCTGTGTTCTGCTTTGTTCCGTGAAACAGCACTTTCCCACATTCGTGCTGATTCACATTCCCTGCTAACTCATTAACCAGACTTTGGCTGAGCACCGAGTGGCTTCGGGCTTAGCTCCTGGAGTCCTGGAGTCGCATGGACTCCAGGGAGTGTGGACTCGAGGGGGCATGAGCTCGAGGGGGCGTGGGCTCCAGGGAGCGTGGACTCCTCTAGGGAGCGTGGTCGACTCTAGGGGGCGTGGACTCCACTAGGGAGCGTGGACAACTCTAGGGAGCATGGATGACTCTAGGGGGCGTGGGCTCTGGGGGGCGTGGACTCTGGGGGGCGTGGACTCTGGGGGGCGTGGATGACTCTAGGGGGCGTGGGCTCTGGGGGGCGTGGACTCTGGGGGGTGTGGGCTCTAGGGAGGGTAGACTCCTCTAGGGAGCACGAGCTCTAGAGAGCATGGGCTCTAGGGGGCGTGGACGACTGTAGGGGGCGTGGACTCTGGGGGGTGTGGGCTCCTCTATGGGGCGTGGACTCTAGGGAGCGCGGACTCTAGGGACTCTGGGGGTCAGGGAGGTGCGTGTGCTTTGCTGTTGTGTCCTGTTTGCAGGGAAAACGGGGTGCAGAGGTTAAGGAGCTGCCCTTGGCCCCTTCTTGAAAGTGGAAGGTGGGGCTTAGAAATAGGGTGTTGGCCCCACAAACTCATTATTGTAACCAAGATTGTTATAAGAAACGTTAAATATGAAAGTTACTTAGAGGAAGATTGTAAGGAGTCCCCCTGGTGTTCGATAAGAAAGCAATCCATTTACCACGACCATCTCAGTCTGAATCAGCCCTGGTCTACACAGAGTGTCTGTGGGTTGCGTACAAGCCCAGGCTTATGGGAGGACGAGACGGTCTGGGGAGAGGGACGTGGAGACACCGCAGAGCATCTCTGTCACCCACGGCTCCAACCCTGGCGCCAGGCACGCGCCACTGGGCTCTCAACACGAGCAAGGAAAGCACCTCGGACTGCTTCTGATTCTAATCAGCACCTCCCAAGCACCCAGCTCTCTGTCTCTGTCCCTGAGAGGCTCAGAGACCTGGGGCCACATGACGGAGATCAATGGAAAACAAAAGCCCAGTCTCGATGCAACCGCTACCAGTCACTCCAGGCGATACTCAGTTCACCAAACTTCCATGTACATGAGCAGTGGGAAGTGGTTCCAGACACCTGTAGCACAGTCTGCCTTTCCGCATCAGCAGTGCTCCGGGGCGGCCAAGGAACCAAGCTTGGCGAGAAACACGAGGAACTTGGTTCTGTTCCGACGTGGCTGCCAGCTGGGGGGACGGGGGCAAAGGACACTCGCGTGTTCTCGAGGTCTGTGCCACTCTAGGGTGATGTCAGCCACGCTCTGTGAGGGGCAAGCTGCACCCCGGGCTCTTCTCGGAGGAGGGACCTGCCGAGGTTTGTCCGGGCTGGTGTGGACGCACCGCTGTGCCCAGGGGCTCACAGTGTGGTCAGGTTTTAACTCATCTTCTCCAACAGCGGTCATGCAAGTGACAGTGCCATGTGGCCCCTGAAAAGGGCACAGTCCACGGGAATCCTCCTGTGAGAAGGGTGCTAAGTGGGAGCGGAAGCAGGCCCGTGCTGCTCCGGTCCAGATCCCAGTCCACCTGAGGAGGGCGTTAGGTTGGGGGTGGAGGTGGGGTGAGGGTGGGGATGGATGGGGGTGAGGGGGCGTCTGCTCTGCACATGCACGCATGCACACACACACACACACACACACACACACACACACACTTCCCCGGCCTTCTGTCATTTGTACAGTGGAGGTAACAGTGCCCCTGTGCATGAGAGCTGACTCACTAGACATGTTTGGCACCACGAGGCGTGTGTGGGAAGCCCCAGGATGTCACTCAGGGATAAAGGCACAGGCAGTGGGTCAAGGGCCGGTTAGTGGAGGGTCGACACTGCCCTGCTGTGAGCAGCCGTGAACCAGCGAGAAAAATCCACAGTGAAGGGACTGTGCGGTCAGCACCTTTCCTGGAGCTGAGCCAGCTTCACAGGAGGCTCGGGGGATCTGTGCACAGGCCAGGGGGAGGGCCGGGTCTTGTAGGGGCCGGGGGAACAGCTGAGGTCCAGAAGCTGTGGGGTTTCCCCTGAGGATGGAAAGCAGGGGACAGGGAGGCTGCCAGCACTCAGATCAGCTCCTGCTCAGAAGGAAGCTTCACCTCCTCCCAGCTGAATGCACACCTGGAGATTCAGGGACTAGGGTGGGGGGGTGTCGCTCCTCACCTGCACCTCTGTGCAGGCGGCCGAGCCCCTGAACTCAGCTGCAGGGACTGGCAGCACCTCCTGACCCCAGCGATCAGGACTCCTGACTGCGGAGACTCGTCTCCAAGATGGGAGTCTTTTCTCTGAAATGTTTTGTTCTAAAGGTGAATCTTCATCCAGCTCATCAGGAAACCACTTCTGTTGGTACACTGGGGTTTATCTCTAAACCCCTTCCCACCCCTGAAACGCTCCTGTCCCCTTGCTTAGCTCACGCTGGCTCTGCTGCAGAGTCCCCTGGATGCTCCAGTACCCTCGGAAGGTAGCCGACATTTGTGGAAGGACTGTCAAGTTTCAAGGCAGTGAAATGCCTGGGACCCAAATATTTGAACTCAATGGAAAGGATGCCTCCCGATGGATGTGAAGGTGGATCCTGACCACTCGCCCCCGAGCCACGTGTCACGACCCCTGGAAGTCTGCATCTTCCAGAAAGGGACTTCCCTCTTCGCCATGAGCTGTCATCTGAAGTGGCGATTCACTGCCTTAGACCAGGGCTGCTGAGTGGACGAGCTCAGGGGCTCCTGTGAGGCAGTGTCCCCTCCCTCACTGGGCTTCACTTCAGGAGCATGCCTGGAGGCCATGTGATTTTATGTAAGATTTTGCAGGGGTGCTTGGCCACTGACTTCGAAAGAGCAATGGGAAAGATCTTGCCAGTCAGGTGCTTCTTTGTATCACTTTTATTTCCGATTGATTTTGGGGACTTCACATGGGAAGATCAGTTCAAAAGACTAATGATCTTGACATTGATCTTGACACAGGATGAGTTCAGAGCCCTTTCCCAGAGGAAGGAGGGCCCTCACGTGCCTGCCTCATGGGCCCCTGAACTAGGCAGACGATGTGATGGGTGGAACCTTCTCGCACCGGGCAAGTCACGTGCAGTGGATTCCTAGACGCTCACGAGGGACGAGGAGGCACAGGGCCTCTGGAATCACAGGGAGTGTGGACGTTCTGGCACGCAGCCAAAGCGAAAACCAAGCACAGGAGGGGGCTGTGGTTGGCGGTTGCTGGTTTGTCCTGAGTCAGCAGCAAGCGCGTCTCTGCCGATCGTGGCAGCCAGCCTGGAAGCAAGTCACACGTGTGGCATTTTGTTCAAAGTGGGGCAACATGTTTTACAAGAGAAGTGTGATACTAGACTACGTCCAGGATAAAAAAGCAGCGAGACAAGCGCCCTCAGGGCCCGTCCTCTGAGGAGGCGACAGGCGCCCTCAAGGCCCGTCCTCTGAGGAGGCGACAAGCATCCTCAAAGCCTGTCCTCTGAGGACTCGTGAAGGGACTGGATTGATTTTCAATGAGATGATAAAAAGAAAACCAACGCTCCTGAGGGGCAAAGTGAAGGTCACAGTCGGATCAAGAGAACTGCTTACAAATACATGCAGGTATTGGGTAGAGTGTGGCTCGGCTCTGAAATAACAGGATCCAAAAGCGAGAGGTGAGAATGAGCTCAGAGCTGCTCAGCGGGTCGTCCACTGCCTTGGGGTGGACGCGGCCGGTGGTCACACACAAAGACTCATAAGCCACAGATGTTTGCATTCTGACCACCTAACTAAAGTCCCACCAAGTAAGGAAAGATACTCCTTAAACCTGTGGAAGTGGGAAAGTAGTGCCGAAAACGTAAACACACACGCCACACGCATCCGTACTTCCCATAAGCTTCTAGGCCACAGTGCCCGGGAAAGTGCTTCTCTGAGCACATGCCGCCATCAGAATTAGCTGCGGGGACGTTTAGGAGCACGGCCTTTGGGCCAAAACTTCTATCTGGAGCAAGTCTCCCCTGGGTCTGCCACCGACTCTTTGCTCTGGGTTCTGTTGCGACTCTTGTGTCTGTTAACACAGATAATTGCACATGGAAACGCCTCGGTCAATGACCTTCAGAGAATCGCTGGTGGGTGCCCTCAGTTCTGCGCTTTCTCACTTCTGACAGGCAGAGGGGCCCGCGCAGCGGAGAAGCGCAGCCCTTTCCCTCCCGCCTCCGGGGTCCCGGCCTGGGACTCCACACCTGGTGCCCCCCGCCCCCGCCTCCCTGCACACGGCCCTTGCTCTCCGCGTGGGTCTGCTCTGTGAGGGGCAGTTCCTCAATGCACAGGCGTCGGCTACATCTGGGCGACCCGTGTGAGTGGAGGCCAGAGGTATTCTCATTCCTTTAGAAGTGGAAACAGAGGCTGGTGCAAGACCATCTTCTCTGAGGCCAAGGGCGACTGGGAGAGTTTGATACTTAGATGCTGTGACTGATTCTGTGGACAGAACCAGCATAATTGAAAGCAGGCGTGGACCAAGCACCAGGCGTCATCGCACAGCTCCCCCAACCCCCTGAGCTCTGGGCTCCTGCCAGGTCACGTGATGGTCCCGTCCGCCCCGCTCACCAGCCCGCCCTGGAGTGCAGCCTCCTCCTGGTCCTGACTCTGGCGTACTGAGCTTAGCGCTGTCTCCTCCTTGGCTGGTTACCCAGCACCCCCGGGCTTGGCAGCTCGGGGCCCCCAGAAGCCCAGCTCTGTCAGGTGGCGACCAGACATGTGTCCGGAGACCTCACTGCTGGCCACTTGCCCGCTGGTAGGTCAGCACTGGGCCTCATTCTGTGCAGATGCGGCCTCCTGTGCCCACATCTGGGCTGCTCCAAGTCACTCTGCTTGTCCAGCCTCAGGAGCACAGCTGGTAACTGCTGCCCCTCAGCTGTAACCAGAGCAAGTCGGCAGCCATCTTCAAAATCTGTTTTCTGCAACAGGAGCGTGGCCCTAAACTCACTCGGGAACAGTTGGAGACAGCCATCCGTGCTGAGGCGAGGTCACCAGAATCGGGACAGAGGGCGGGGGACAGGGCGCAGGAGACAGGGCACAGGGGACAGGGTGCAGGGGACGGGGGACGGGGGACGGGGGACAGGGGACGGGGGATGGCGCAGGGGACGGGGGACAGGGGATGGGGGACGAGGCGCAGGGGATGGGCGACAGGGGACGGGGGACAGGGGACGGGGCGCAGGGGACGGGGGACGGGGGACAGGGGACAGGGGATGGGGGACAGGGCTCCTAGTTCACGGGGAGAGTGACCGAGCCCTCAGAGCCAGTGTGTTTCGTGGGCTCAGTGTGTGCCCACTTCCCGTCGAGGCTTCAAAGGCTTAACTGAAAGGGAATCTGGTCTCCTGGGAAGTGTCACAACTGGGCGTTTAGGCAGTGGACACTTCATTGTCAGTCCTGGTGATCAGCTGCGTCCAAGTCACCAGGGCGCCCCTTGGACGTGGCAGAACTGTGTCACAGAACTGAGAGTGTTTGCATCCTTTGCTAAGTTTTAACAAAGCCCAGAGGGTTCTACTTCCCTGGTGGCTCAGATGGTAAAGCGTCTGCCAGCAATTCGATCCCTGGGTCTGGAAGATCCCCTGGAGAAGGAAATGGCAACCCACTCCAGTATTCTTGCCTGGAAAATTCCATGGACTGAGGAACCTGGTAGGCTACAGTCCGTGGGGTCGCAAAGAGTCGGACACGACTGAGCGACTTCACATTTCACTTTCAGAGGGTTCTAGCCCCTGGTCATCCAGGATTTGTACTGGCTTTTGTGCCAAACTCGCGCTTCCCTGAGTGCTTTGCTGACACTGGGGTACACACTGAACGTCTGTGTTCTTGATTCTAATGGAAAATGTTGGCAGTGGGGGGCGGAGGGTGCTGAAAGGGGAGAACAGGGAAGCATAGCTCTTATCCGGAGCCTCTGCAGGCACGTTCAGCCTGCATGAGATTAACTGTGAGATTAAGTTAAAAAGCGTAGCCGTTTAGCCAAAACCAGCGCTTTGTGTTTGTTTCTGTTGCATTGGCGATTTGGGGTCAAGTTCAGCCTCAGGACAGTTAGGCTTCCCTCCCTCTGGGCCCCTGGAATGGGGCCAAGAACCTTCTAATTGATTGTTTAATTACAGAGGTTTCCAAGTTACAGCAGCTTGGAGCCTCTCCATGATTTATTCTGCAAAATAAAAACCTCCCTTTCCCTGCAGGTCTGTGCCAGGAGTAAATAACCCTCCTGATTTAGGAGACTGGACACCATCTTCTAGAAAGAAGCTCACAAGACCAGGGCGGGTGTGACTCAGCCATGGTGTTCTTGACAGTAAGTTCCATCTTGTTTGTTTTCAGTTTTGATTCATATATGTATGTGTGTATCTCCAAAGACTCTCTTGCTAAAATACAAATGCATTTGGGAAAAGTCAGACAGTTTTGAGAGGCTGGCCATGGGGAAGCTACAAGGCCATAGGGTCTGGAGTGGATGGGGGCTCTGGCCGGAGCCCATGCTGCAAATACGAGGACTCGGGGGGCAGCCCCCAGGGCCACACGTCCAGAGAGACAGAGGTGAGAGCATACGGAGTCAGACTGTGTGGCTCGTGTTGGCAAAGCACAGGGGTGGGGTGGGGGAGGCTCAAGCCTCACGGGCTAGACCTTGAGGGACCCCTGGGGTCTCGGCAGGCCCAGGGGGACACTGAGCCTCTCTGGGATAAGCCTGGAAGGACTCTGGGGACTCTGAGGGGTTCCCGGTGGCCCTGGGCTCAGGGGTGTGTCAGGCAGGAGGTGACTGCCCCCTGGTGGGAACCTGGGCCGTGCTGATGGGAAGGGGGTGGTCTCACAGGGGACTGGGGGACATGCTGGCTTCAGACAGACCCGGGGACGGAGGGGACGGTCAGCTTTGCCTGTTTGTCTTGGCTTTTTGTCAGCAGGGAGGAGCTGTTTAGAAAAACAAAAGGACGAAACGGGTGAGGAGGTTCGGGCGGAAACAGACAAGAAGCAAGGGGCCCCGCTGGCGTCTGCGGAGGTGGCAGGCTTTCAGCAGAGGCTCTGGCGAGGGGTCACTGGGAGACTGTCCAGAAGGCAGGCCCGCCCCTGGGGGTCGTTTCAGGGAGTGCGTCCCCCGGCCCGGCCTATGTGAGGGCCACGGCTGGCCGTCCTGACCGAGACCACGGGGGGCTTCTCCGGGCAGCAGGAACAAGGCCTCAGCCCGAGTCTGTGTCCACTCAGGGCACCAGGCCAGCCTCGCGCCGACTTGTCTCTGAGCCGGAGTCCCTGAAGGGCTCCCGGGGAGACCCCCGGAGGCTCCAGCCCTTGGGGCCTCCCTGTGTCTGTTGGCAGCTCCTTGTGTTTCTGCCCTAATTTATCTGAGTTGGCGTATGGCCTAGGCTGGACAAAGCAAATGATTGGTTGAGAGCCTGAAAATGATCATTCCGTTTCCCCTAAAGAAAATTGAGAAAGCTGAGTGAAGAGCTATCGTTTCCATGTGAATGTTTGACAGAAAGAAATTTGAAGTTTCTCGTCTAAAATTCTACATTCTCAGGTTAGCTGCGTCCATCTGACACGTAAAATTACACTTTGTTTCCTAAGTTTTTACCAGTCGATAAGTTAAAGGTTAAGCAATATGGCTCGGAGGTGTGAATGTGCTTGCAATTCACTACCAACAGCTCATTAATCACGCAGCTGACACGAGCTTTCCGAGAGGTCTGGAGTGAGCGCACTTGGCAAGTCACAAGGGGGTGATGCTGGTACTTTTTCTTAAACTTTCTTTTAAACTCACAATCAAAGTTTCCTGTGATGAATGGAGCTGAACTGACTCGGAATCCCCTGCACTCGTGGGCAGGGCAGCGCTGGACGACTGTGGTTGAGGCCGCTCGGGGTCCAGGCGGGGCCCCGGGGTGAGGCTGGGGCTCTGGGGCTGTTCAGGAGGACAGCCGGGCGGCTGGTCTGCAAAACACTGCTCTGCTAGGGGAGGGCCGCAGGAAGAAGACAGAAGCCTCGTGTGCCTTCAGGCAGAAAATCCAGGACCCGCCACGAGCCCCCGTTGTGTTAGGTGCTGGGTGTGCAGGGGAGACGTGAACGCGTTCTCATTCCCGAGTCCTGCCCCCTGGCACCGTGTCCAGGGCACTGTGAGCCGCAGCCGGGCTGCCCGGTGTTACACTAGAGGCAGTCACACCGACATCTGCCCCTCCTCTGCCCGCCCCTCCGTGAGGGTCTGCAGGGTGGAGAACGTGGTCACATCGCCCACCATCCAGGAGCCGCGTTGCTCATTCCCAGGGGGTCTGTGTCCTGGTGCCCTGGGACGCAACCTGCCCACCCGGCTGGGTTCCTAGAGGTCTGGTCTTGGGCCCAGGAAGTAAGGGCAGTTTGTGGATCTCAGAGCTGCCAGCATCGTAAGCCGGGCCTGGGAAGCTAGGGCACAAACCAGCAATTGACATTCTCACATTTTTTGCAAAAAGCAGTGCTGATAAAGAAATGATCTTCACCTTCGTAGGAGAAAAAGAGTCTAAGCTGTTACTGTGTTTGGTGATTTGAAAATCCGGGGCCAAGCGTAGAAGACGCCGACCTGCTTGAGCCACCGCCGGTGAAGCTCCGTCCCCTCGCCGCCGGTTCCCGCGCCCCTCGGGGCCCACCGGCGCTGCGCCGCCAGCCCGCCTCCCGTCAGCCCGCCCACGAGCCTGTCAGGGGCAGACTGAGATGGTCTCACAGTTCTGGGCTAAACTCTAATCCTTCCGGGGAAAGCAAAGCGCTTCTGAAGGCCGTCGTGGCAAGGATGGAAAAACGCATCTGTGCGAGGGGTGACCCCCTGCCTCACACCTGGGCCCCTGTGACTCTGCCCTGGACGGCAGGCCGCATCCCGGGGGGCACACGCGTGCTCCTGGTGGGGTCGCCAGGGCCCCGGGGCGCCCCACCCTCCGCCTTCGCCCCGGACGGGTTCTTCCTGCTTGACCGTCTCCAGCTCGCAGCGCTCGGGGAGCCGCTGGAGTCACGAGCCCACAGGACGCTCCGCGCCCCGTCACCTCCGCGGATGCCGAGTGCTCTCGCAGACTTCCCTGAGCTGCCCCGTCACCCCAGGGACCTGCGCCTACGAGAAGCTCCGGGTGGTGGGTGACGAAGCTGGGCCCCGGGTCCCCAGCACCTCCCACCACTCAGCCTGCGCTCCCCCTGCGGCTGGAGCGCAGAGCAGGAAGCCTGGAAATCACAGACGGCCTTGCCACCCCTGGCCCCAGAGCCGTAGCAGAGCCGCTGCGGCGCAGACGGAGCCCAGCTCCCTTCCGAGCCGAGTACAGCCTTCCTTCCAGCCGCTGCTAACCGCGGCTCCACGGTGACATTAGCTGGATGAAGAGCCCAATTAAGTTTTAATTACCCTGGGTGAGGCCCCCCAGGTATGACTCACTTGCTAATTAGATAAGCAACGGGATTTGTTCTGAGCGCCGGCGGGGCAAAACACAGCCCAATCCCATCTCTGTAAAGGTTCAGAATAAATTAAAAAGTCTTTAGAAATAAAATCTCCACGGTTATCAAGGATAAACTCTCGAGGCCTCGGCAAGGTGGGGGATGGAGGCCCAGCACTCTGGCCTGCCCCGCATTCACAGACAGGGGCTGTGACCTGGGAGCTGAAGTGACAGACGACCCCACTCTGTGGGGAGTGCCATTAAGGCAGGCCTCGCTGGCTGCCTTCTCCCAATGAATACAGAAGTTCTCCTTTCATAAATGTGATGAGGAACCAGCAGCAGAACGCGGTGAGGGCAAACCAGGAAAGTCAGGAAGGCGCCTGTTACAGGCGGAGGCACCTCCCCGCCCCGGCTCCTCTCAGGCACACCCTCTCCCAAGCCCTTGGTGCCTTTTTGATGACAGACCCTTAAATCCGAGAGGAGCGTGGAGGAGCAAGCTCTGGCTCCAGGTTTTGCTGGATGTGCCAGGGTGAGGCCCAGCCTGTGGACAGCCCAGGAAGCCAGCCTGGAGGAGGAGGAGGTGTCGTGTCCAGACCAGGTCTGACAGACTCCACATCCGGTGGCAGCTGCAGGCCAGGCCGCTGGGTGGGCACTCTTAGAGGAGCTGGACACATGTCTTCTCAAATGTGGCTGAAGGCATGAAGGCTCAGGATGTGCCAGGACCAGGACCCAGAGGATGAAACCAGGAGGCAGGAGCTGGCTTCAGAGGGAGACTTTTCACCCGAGGTAGATGAAGAGAACCTGAAACCCACAGGAGAGGTCCCAGGGTCTCAAAGGACATCGCTCTCATCTCAGAGCAGGGACACCAGAAACAGTCTGGGCCTCGCTGTGGGATCCACGTCTGCATGCCTCGTCCTGGAGATAAGGGAAAGGAGGAAATGCAGAAAGGCCCTAGTCATTCCGTTCCCTGATTGTATTCAAGCCCTCTGTCCCTTCAGACTGAGGGTATCAGAAGCAAGTCTGTGAAGGAATAACTCAGCCAGAACCTCAGATTATCTCTGAGACGATTCATAAAATCCAGGAGAACAAGAGGTCAGACCCACAGGGAATCCAGGTTGGGATCATCGGACGTGGGCTATATGACGACTATGACAGCAAGTGCAGGAAGTGCAGCAAGTGCAGGAAGTGCAGGAAGTGCAGCAAGTGCAGGAAGTGCAGCAAGTGCAGGAAGTGCAGCAAGTGCAGGAAGTGCAACGAAGGGGAAAGTTTTGGCAGAAAACTGGCAGCTGTGATACAAGAGGCTCCCAGGCCTGAGGCCAGGGGGTGGGGAAGGGTGATCCTGGTACAGACTCTGAGTGACGGAGTTTTGGGGTCTGACGCCCAGCTCGCGGACTGCAGCAAGCAGCACTGCTCTGTGCCCCTGGAATCCACGAGGGAATAAATCTCACCACACCAACAAGGGGACAAAGAACGATGCTGACTACCTGAGGCGATCGGCTGAACAGCTTGACTGTGCTGAGCATTCCAAGATGTGTGTGGGGATCGAAGCATCGCACTGCGCGCCTCAGAAAGACACCGTTCTCGTCAGCTGCACCTCAGTGAGGCTGGAAGAGGCAGACCAACAAAAAGGTGGTGTGCAAATCCTCAGTGTACTGTTTGGCTTAAAAATACATCGTCAGTAACTAACGGAAAAGGCATGCAAGGAGTCAGCAAGGAATGAAGCAGCTGATGTGTGATGGGTCACATTCTTGTAACCCGCCTCGTGAAAGGGCAAAGAGAAATTACATCAGCTGACTCAGGAAAAAGCGTTTGATAAAATACCATGTATATATAAATATTAAAACGTTTGATACATTTGATATGTATATATATATCGTACACACACAATCAACAGCGTCAACGAAAAGGATGTGGCAAGCTAGGAACCGAAGGACACGTAAAAAACCCACAGCAAAGGCACAGTTGGCTGCACTTCTCTTTCAAGGTCAGGAAGGAGACCAGAAAGTCACCATCACTACTGATGTTTAACTAGCATGGGGGGAAAAAAAAGCAAGATGAAAAAAATAATACATGAGAACTGGAAAGGAAAAACACAGCTACCCTTCTATGTAAATAACCTGATTATGTATGCAGAAAATCCAATAAAGTAAACAGATAAACTTGAAAATTGATAACTAAATTTAGCAAGACATTGGATAATGATCAACATACAAAGCATTTTACCTCTCATTTCAGTTCAGTCGCGTAGTCGTGTCTGATTCTTTCCAGTCCCACGGACTGCAGCACACCAGGCCTCCTTGTCCATCACCAACTCCCGAGGTTTACTTAAACTCGTGTCCATTGAGTCAGTGATGCCGTCCAACCATCTCATTCATCCTCTGTTGTTCCCCTCTCCTCCTGCCCTCAATCTTTCTCAGCTTCAGGGTCTTTTCCAATGAGTTAGGTCTTCCCATCAGGAGGCCAAAGTATTGAAGTTTCAGCTACAGTGTCAGTCCTTGCAATGAATATTCAGGACTGATCTCCTCCAGGATGGACTGGTTGGATGTTCTTGCAGTCCAAGGGACTCTCAAGAGTCTTCTCCAACACCACAGTTCAAAAGCATCAATTCTTCGGCGCTCAGCTTTCTTTATAGTCCAACTCTCACATCCATACATGACCACTGGAAAAACCATAGCCTTGACTAGATGGACCTTTGTTGGCAAAGTAATGTCTCTGCTTTTTAATATGCTGTCTAGGTTGGTCATAACTTTCCTTCCAAGGAGTAAGCGTCTTTTTATTTCATTTACCTCTACATATCAGCAATAAATGATTAGAAAACACAATTTAGAAGATACCTTTTTAGGGACACAAAGAGTCAAATATTGGCAACACATCCAACAAAAGATATGTAAGACCTTTATGACAAAACCCAGAAAGCATTACAGAGCAAATTTAAAAAGACCTAATTGAATTGAAAGGCTCAATCATTTTAAATATGTCACTTTCTGCAGTGTTTTATAGGTTTAATATAAAATCTTAGCATAATCTATAAGGCTAAGAAAATCTTGTGGAGGAACAAATTTAGAATAATTGTAGACTTACAAAGCTACAGTAATTAAAAGCTGAGGAACTGTCATAGCATGGATGATAGACCCAGGAACAGAATGGACAGGGAAGTCCACGGCAGCGGGACGCTCAGCTAAGGGCAGTGGACACCTCAGAGAAGCAGTAAAGCACAGCCTTCTCAGTGAACAGGTCGCTCTGAAGAATTATAATGTGGCCCTAGCTCTCAGCATCAGCAAAACTTTCCCAGTGGAGAGCAGATATAAACGTGGAGGCAAACCAGGGCCCCCTGGAAGGTGACAGTCAGACATCTGGGCTACCTCGAGGAGGAACCCTCTATTAACAAACAGAAAAAGAACCAGCCATCAAGGGAAGGAGTGATAAAGGGGCCATACGAAATTATGAAAGTCTGTCCACAAAAACACTGTCAGAAAAGATAGGCGAGACAGTGTAGGAACAGATATCTGCAAAACTCCTGTTTGTATTCTAGCAAGCACTCTCGTGCAACAGTAAGAAAAGACGGGCTCTCCACGGGCACAGTGTGACAGCACTGGCCTGGCCGCTGAAATGGACCTTTGCTAAGTGGAGCACGGAGCGTGGGTTCAGCAAGGACACGGCCACTGGGCCTTGGCAGGCGGCCGTTCTCCCCCAAGCACAGCTGAGCCCAGATGACCACATCACGAGTGTGTGATTCATCTTTACAAGGTTCAAAAATACACAAAACTAGCCCACGATGATGACGACGGAAGCCAACATGATAGTTTAGGGAGGCAGGCGCGTCGTGATGCGAGAGAGTCAGGCTCTGATAACATTTCGTTTAAACAGGCCTTGAGCAGGGCTTCCGTCAGTCACTCAGCTGTCTGTTGGACACTGTCTTGAATGCACGAATTGAATAGTGCTTAATAGCACATGAATTCATGAGAAAAATCAGGAAGCCGAGAAGAAGTACCATCCCTTGTGGAGCCAGAGATGAGGGCCTAAGGGGGCCTGATGGGGTTAGGACCTTCCCTAAAGCCCTCAAGGTCACTGGGACCAGGGCAATGGCTGAGTGGGCCTCAGGGTAGACGGGCTGGGCTGGACGGAGGTGGGCATTGGGCTGGGAGCCGGCCACCGGGAGGAGTTTGTCTTCTCTTTGATGGGAGCGGGCTGCAATCTCCTTCAATCTAACTTTTGACTTTAAGAGTTTGTGCCACAGAATCATTGTATTTATTACCATAATAATTCAAGACCTTAGAACTGCTGTGAGCTGACATGGTGTATATATTTTTGTCTGAAACAAAGGAACTTAGTTTTTGCAAATTGTTAGAGACTTCAAAAAATGCATTTCATTTTCAGATGTATTGTCAAGGGCAGTGACTCACGGCTCAGGCTGGTTCAGAAGCGATCTCTAAAGAGAGGCACGATTTTTCCTGAATTTCATTTGCAAGGAGGCGGTGGCTGGCTCTGGGCCCCCACCCAGAAGGCCGGGTCTGACTCCAAGAGCCCTGAGTCAGCTGGCCCAGGAAGGGCACCATTGCTCACCCAGGGACCCAGGCCGGCTCGGGTCAGAGGGGCAGGGGGCACAGTGCTGGCCCTTCTTCTGCTGAAGATTGTGATTGGGTTTGAGAGTCACCCTTTGGCCACTGAGCGAATTGCCTCACCTATATTGCATTAAAGTACAATTTCCAACTTTTGCTTGAAGTCAATAGATGAGTCAGCCCAGTGATTCACTGTGTCTCCTCACCTTCTTAATTCTGTTATATCCTGGAAGAATCATGCTTGAATATTGATGGAAACCCTTTGAAGTCCTGAGACATCGTGCTTTCTAAAATAAGGTCACTTCTTTTTGCTAATATCTGACCTATGAAAAGTCTCTCCTCAAAATCTGTACAAACGGAGATGACAGGGTCGTTCGTCACCTTCTTGGGCAGGTGTGGGCTGATTCCGGGAAGCTGTGGCTGCGCACGAAGCTCTGATGAGGCCTAGGGGGTGGTGAGACCCCAGGTTCGGGGAATCCAGGCTGGAAAATTCCGGCTTGGGGGGGGGGTGGGCGGGCGGGATCTGTGTCCTGGGCCAGCTGGTCTCTCAAGTACACCTCAGACCAGCACAGGGGCTGAGCTGAGTGCAACACACCGCCCCAGGGCACACGCCAGGGTCGCAGCCCTCTCAGCCTTAGCGATGAGAGTGAGCAGCTCTGGCACAATCCGTTCAGCAACAGGAAACACAGGCCAGCCCATTGAGCTTCTCCACTCAGGAAGGGAGTGGTGACTCTAGGCCTGACCTAGGAGGTCGGCTAAATCACGGCTTCACAGCTGGTCAGCACTAACTTATTGTAGGTAATTCTAGCAAGGTCTGCATGAGGTCTTCCCATTGGCGGCATGCTTGGTGACCAGGAGCGGAACTCTCCGGAGCTGGCTTATGCAGAGACGGGGACTTATCTGAAGGTTTGTTTCTGAGGCACTGGGGGACATGAGTCTGAGTAAACTCTGGGAGTTGGCAATGGACAGGGAGGCCTGGCGTGCTGTGGTCCATGGGGTCGCAGAGCTGGGCGTGACTGACGATGATGTCCGTGGGGTCGCAGAGCTGGGTGTGACTGACGGTGATGTGCGTGGGGTCGCAGAGCTGGGCGTGACTGATGACTGAACTGACTGATTGGACGTGTGATGCACCAAACAGTGCTGGAACTGAAAGATAAGCAAGAGCCAGGTTTCAGAGATGCTTATCCACTCAAATCCTTTTCCCTTTAATTCAAACTTTCATAAAAGACATTGGTTTCTCTTTTAGACAAAACTCTTTTAATATTCATCTGCAGCAGCCTTCCCTCTCCTGACTCAGGCAGCAACCTCACAAAGGCCAAGGGGTTAAGAGGTTGAGACCACGGTGAGTCTCAGTGGAGCAGCTCGCTCTACGCGGGCCTGATGTGCATGGAAATGCTGTGCTCAGATGCGCCAACTGAAACAGCTGCTCCTGAACTGGTAACATCCTGTGGCCGCTAAGTGCTCACAGCAGAAGGAGCACTGGGCCCCCACGTGGCCAGGTGGGGCCAGTCCCTCGTCTCCAAGTGAGGGATCAGGGCACCCAAGGAGAGGGACCCAGGCAGATGCCAAACACAGGATTTTTTCTCCATATGTTAATTCTTCCCCAAAATGAAATTACAAGTTTAGGCAAAGCATACACAAAATCTGGAGAGGCAGCCCCCCTTTAAAAGTGCAGAGGGGCTCACCCAGAAAAACCTTGCAAAATGTTTGATGCCATGTAAGAGAGCCTCAGGCTTGTTAACAGAAGAGAAAAATCTGAATCAGTATTTATTTCCTCTGAAACTCTCTCTGATACTTTTTCTTATGTTCGCTTAGTGTGCATGGAGTATGTTGCAAGACTGTAACACTAACACAAGTTGAAGGCATGGAGACATTTTCTCTTTGGAGCTAAAACCCTTTCCACAGCAAGTCAATTACAGATCCAGGTTTAGCTGTACCTCCCAGGGTCTCCTTGCCACCCAGAAAACAGAGGAGACATCCCAGTCCCTGTGGAAAGAGGGTTCTCACCTCTGCTGGGGAGTGTGTTATCACCCCGCTTTGCAAAGGGTTACATGAAAGCTCAAGAAATTTAAGTAACTCGGTCAGCTCACCTCCAGCAGCCACACTGTCTTAGCACGGGGCCAGGTGTACGTGTAGTCAGTCATCACTGAGAAACACCCCGTGATGGGAAGGCTGTGGGTGAACCTGAACCCAGAGAAGGTGAGTGAAGACCGTGGAAGGGGAGAGAGGACCAGAGGAGGTGAGAGAGGACCAGAAAAGATGGGCTAGGAGACAGGCCAGTAGGCAGTTTGGTGCATCAGCTGACTTATTTCATTTGGATGCTCTGATCAATTAAGTTTCTAGAAGAGGTGAGTGTTGAGACAAGGGGATTGGAGGTTAAAAAAAAAAGTTCTGGTTGTGGGTCTGTGGTTGGGAGTTTATGTAAGTCTTGATCCCTTCACGTTAAGGGTCTGACGCTCCTTTTGAAAGGAACCCTCTGGACATCAGTATGGAAGCACCATGAAGATCAGGTGCAGGTTAGACAGTGTAGATGCCCTAAAGCCGAGAACTGGAGAAAAATCCCAACAGTGCCCAACCGAAGGCCCCACGGTCACATGTGCAGCTCCCTGCTGGAAAACAAGGAGATGCCCACCAACCTGTCAGGGCTCAACGGTCCCTGCCCCCAGACAGCTGGGTCCTCCTGACCTGTGTAGGAAGCAGCGTCACACACGCCAGGGAAAGCATGAGCTGATCCAGCATCTGCTCAAAAGTATATTCCCTTATAAAATAGAGTAACATCTTTGACTTGAAAAGTTATGGGGTGAGGTTTCATCAAAGCTCACTGAGAAGTCAATTCATGCCTAAGTGGACCAAAGGCTCAAGAAGAAGCTAGGTTCTGCTCAAGCAGGTTCCACTGTTGCTTTAAGAAGAAACAGCAAAGTTAGGAAGATGTGCTCACTTGCTCTTGTTTGCTGAGGAATAAATAGATGCACTCTCTCTTGACTCTGACTACACTGGGCTTACAAAGGGGTAAGAAATTGGATCATTTGCCTGGTGCCGAATGACCACATCCTTCTTCTCAGCCCAGAGATCCGAGCACACGACTCTGAGTCATCCAGCTGCGCTGAGTCACGGCCACCCCTCCGGAAGCAGTTCTCAGGATAGCATGTCCGGCAGAGAGAAAACCTGTCCACGTCGTCAGTAAAGGCGACAGAGGCGAGAGTAAGGCTCCACTCTCGAGTGCTGATGTCTGATGGAAAGAGGTCGGATGCCCGAGGTGAGGCAGCTGGAGGCTGGGTTGTTGTTTTAGTCACGGAGCCCAGGATGCTCTGGCCTTCTCAGTGCTGCTGACGTTCAGTCGCCAAGTCCTGTCCAACTCTTTGTGACCCTTCACTGCAGCACATCAGGCTCCTATGTCCTCCACTACCTCCCAGAGTTTGCTCAAATTCATATCCACTGAGTCAGTGATGCTACCAAACCATCTCAGTCTCTGTCATCCCCTTCTTTTGCCTTCAATCTTTCCCAGAAGCAGGGTCTTTTCCAAAGAGTCAGCTCTTCACGTTAGGTAACTGAAGTATTGAAGCTTCAGCATCAGTCCTTCCGATGAATTCAGGGTTGATTTCCTTTAGGACTGACTGGTTTGACCCTCTTGCTGAACAAGGGTCTCCTTTTCTCCAGCATCACAACTTAGGTGCGTCGGTTCTTTAACGTCCAGTCTTCTTTATGGTCCAACTCTCACATCTGTACACGACAATCGGGAAAACCGTAACTGTGTCTATATGGACCTTTGTCAGTGAAGTGACATAGTTTCCTCCCAAAGAGCAAGCATCTTTTAATTTCATGACTGCAGTCACTGTCCGCAGCGATTGGGAACCTAAGAAAGTGAAATCTGTCCTTGCTTCCCCTTTCCTCCATCTAATTGCCATGAGGTGATGGGACCAGATGCCATGACCTTAGTTTTTTTGATACTGATTTTCAAGCCAGCATTTTCATTCTCCTCTTTCATCCTCATCAAGAAGCTTGCTACTAGTCATTTAAATTACCTGGTGAATAACAGCATTTGTCCCTTAGTTTCTGCTATGATCATTTAAACCCACCTCAGTGAGGACAAAGGTCATACCTGCTTTGATGGAATTGTGTCCTGAGGTCCAAGTATGACATAAATGTTTAATAATGATTTGCAAGTGAATGAATTGGCATATTGTCAGTGTCCTGTTGGGGTATTAACTCCCTGACTTATCTAAATTCTCTCTTCTGCGTTCTTATTCCAGCTAGTATTCCTTCTTGTGACCCGCGCTTCTGGCATAATGATGGTGACAGCTGACACTTACTGTCCAGCCCCCAGCTCACCGAAGCCCAGGAGGCAGGCGTTGTCATCATGCTCCTTTCCAGTGGCTGCAGAGGCTCTGGGAGCTCAGTTGACATCAGCGCAGCCTGTTCCGTTCAGCAGCGTGAGAGCTCAGCTTCCGCGGGCCTGACTCACACTAGGTGCTCCTCTCACTCGCCTTCTCTGCTCCCACTCTGCTTGGTACTGTTAGGGCTACTGCTATGTTTAAGCACACTGTTTCAACAGCAAGGCAGCACCACACGCCTGTTAGGAAGCCCAAGTCCAGAGTCCCGTCGGCAGCACGTTTTGAGAAGGGTGTAATGCAATAGGAACTCTCGCAAATGGTGCAGCCACTTCAGAAGACAGCTGGATGGTTTCTTACACAGTAAACATGCTCTTACCACACAGTCCAATACTCACGTTCCCTGATACCCAAGGAAAAGAGATTCTGAGAAGAGATGTTCACACAAGAACCTGCACGCAGATGTTTATTGCGGTTTTATCCATAACTTCAGAACTTGGATGCAACCAAGACGTCCTTCGGAGGGTGAACAGGTAAAAATAAACTCATGTGTCCAGACACAATAATGGAATATTATTCAATGCTAATAATAAAGAAATCTGAGCTCCAAATAACTGATGCTTTTAAACTGTGGTGTTGGAAAAGACTCTTGAGCGTCCCTTGGACTGCAAAAAGATCTAACCAGTCCATCATAGTGGAGATCAATCCTGGGTGTTCACTGGAAGGACTGATGTTGAAGTTGAAGCTCCAATACTTTGGCCACTTAATGCAAAGAGCTGACTCATTGGAAAAGACCCTGATGCTGGGAAAGATTGAAGGCAGGAGGAGAAGGGGACAACAGAGAATGAGATGGTTGGATGGCATCACCAACTCAATGGACATGAGTTTAGGTAAGCTCTGGGAGTTGGTGATGGACAGGGAGGCCTGGCATGCTGTGGTCCATGGAATCGCAAAGAGTCAGACACAACGGAGTGACTGAACTGAACTGAACCGAATAAGAAATGAGTTATCTACCATGAAAAGACAGGAGGAACTTTAAATGCACGTTACTAAGTGAAAGAAGGCATTCTGAAAGATTTACACACTGCATAATTCCAACAGTATGACATTCTGGAAAAGAGAGAACTATGAAGATGACAGAAAGGTCAATGGGTGACAAAGGTTTGAGGGGAAAATAGGTGGGACACAGAGGATGTTCAAGGCCGGACTCTATTCCACGTGATATAGTACCAGTGGCCATGTGTCATTATACACTTGTCCAAACCTACAGAATGTCAGCACCAAGGGTGGTGGTGATGTGTCCTTGAGGTTCATCCACGGGAGAAAATGCACTTTCTGGGGGAGATGCCGGCAGTAGGGGAGGCTGTGCATGGTGGGGGAGGGAGGGGGCGGCAGGAGCTTTATCTGAGCTCTCTGTACATTTCTCTTCAGTATCTGTGAGTCCAAACTACTATAAAGCTGAAGCCTAAAACAGAGGCCTGCTGCACGAGAACAGAGCGTTCCATACGCTCACTGCATGTGCATAAATTCCATTTGCTTCGTAATCTACAAATACACATCGTCACACAGATACACAGACATGCACACAGACGAGCTGATCTGCAGGCTGACAAGTGAAACCACGTGCTGAAGAACGACACTGTGAGAGCTCCATCTTTGGTGCTGCAGCTATACTGCTCGCATCTGCTTAGAGACAGAAAGGGCCATAGTAACTTTTTCCTCAAAAAAGTACATCTTGGTTCTTGTCCACCTTATCCCAGGATGTGAGGAAGTGTTCTCAGGTGCAAAAGTGAAGCGGGCCCAGGCCTGCCGCTCCCAGCTCGGATGCCGAGTGGGGCCCGCTCCCGGGCTGTCTGCATCTCTGACGCGTCATCCGCGTCACGCGTGCTGATCTGGAGCCTCGCGGCGTCCTGATGCCTCTCTGGTCATTTGCACATTGTTTGCACACATTGTGCTCATGCAGCTGGCTCTTTATTCACAGGAGCCCAGCTGGCAAAGCAAAAATACACCCCGGCTACGTGGATCAGCTCCTCACTCCCCTCAGCCTTGGCTGAGAGCAGCCCGAGGAAAGAAATGCTACCTGTGAAGACCAGGCTGGGCCGGAGGAGCACGGGGAGCTGAGCCACCCTGGACCTGGGGCCTGTGGATGCGGCTCAGCCCAGGCAGAACCTGTGCACAAGCCACGGCCTCCGCAGGCTCATCCTTCTGAGGTCAGGGTGCAGAGGAGGTGAAACCAGGCAGTGGTTGCCACCATCTAGGGGGAGAAAGCCAGGGGGCTTCTGCCCATGTGGGAGCCCCCTTCTTGAGGCCTGGGGACAGGAGACTCTGCAGCTGAGTCAGCGTGTGGGCTTGCCCACCTCTCTGTTCATCTATTTCAGCATCCTTGACAAACAGCTCACCTTCCTGGTACATGTGTTTTCTGATTGCTTGGGTTTCACTTCTGTTTCCAGCTCATTTGATCTAAGGGCACGGTGACAAATATGCAGTAATCATCACTGACAAGAAATATTCTCACACCCGGAAATTGATCTCAGGATCAGGCTGACCTCAGGGAAGAATTGAATTATGCCAGGTTTCTATGATTTCTGCCTCAGAATCAGTAACTGGGTGGATACATTTTCCATTCCTCACAGTGAGAGATGAGTGAAGGTGATCTCTCTCTCTCTCTCTCACATGCACACACACACACACACACACACACACACACACACACACGTGTCCTACAGCACAGAACAGCCTTGTTTGTGAAATGCATGTGGACGACCACAAGACGGGGGATTTCCTCAGTGCTTTACCCCTGCCTCAGACCACAGCACACCATCACCTTCCCCTTTCAGATGTGAAAACCAAGCATTACCCCTCTTCTTATTCTAAGCGTGTAACTACCATCTTGATCTCCAAGCCCCAGACAGCACCGGACCCCCAACCTTCATCTTCTATTGCAAGTGGCCCTTATAACACTTTCCTCAACAAAGGAGTTCTTGTTCTTCTTATTAAACAAACACAAGAGCCAGTAGAAATGTAAGAAAGTCTAATTATCACTAGATTTCCAAAAATGAGAGTTCAAACAACAGTCGTCTGCTCTTCCCTTGCAGCCAAAACGGCTGAAACAGAAGGGAGAGCCGCTCCCGGGCTGTGAAGATGGGAAAGTCACTGTTCTCTGTGAGCCTCAGTGGGATGTCAGGATGAGCTTTTAGAAGGATCTTTAAGAATGTGTGCTGATAATTTTAAAAATATATACAACAGTGTCAGAAAACTTTTGTAAGGAAAAAAAGAAGCAAGCAAATGTGTATGCTTAAAGAATAATTTTTACAGAAGTGTTTAATTAAACCTGGAAACAGAATAAATTGCAATTAGTAAAAGAGTAACTAAGTGAACTATGATAAATCCACACAGTAGAATTCTCCTGGCACTGGAAATCATAATTAGAGTTTGACTTGGAAAAATGCCAACAATATACTTTTAGGTGAAAAAAGTTTACAAAAGAGTAAATATAATAGAACCCTACTTTTGGAAACTATAATGCATACACACACTGACAGAATCTGGAAGAACACCCACTACAATGTTAAGAATAATTATTTCTGGGTGATGAGATATGGATGATTTAATTTCAGTTTAGTTTACTTTTATTTATTCTTAATAGTCAATAATGAATATAAATTACCTCTGCAAGGAAAAAAAAAAGTATGATTCTAGCAAACAGAATCCAACAACATATTAAAGAGATCATACATCTTGACCAAGTGGGCTTTATCCCAGGGATGCAAGGATTCTTCAATATCCAAAAATTAATCAATGTAATACACCACATTAACAAATTGAAAAATAAAAACCATATGAGTATCTCAATAGATGCAGAGAAAGCCTTTGACAAAATTCAACATCCATTTATGATAAAAGCCCTCCAGAAAGCAGGAATAGAAGGAACATACCTCAACATAATAAAAGCTATATATGACAAACCCACAGTAAACATTATCCTCAATGGTGAAAAATTGAAAGTATTTCCCCTAACGTTAGGAACAAGATAAGGGTGCCCACTCTCACCACTACTATTCAACATAGTTTTGGAAGGTTTGGCCACAGTGATCAGAGCAGAAAAAGAAATAAAAGGAATCCAGATTGGAAAAGAAGTAAAACTCTCACTGTTTGCAGATGACATGATCCTCTACATGGAAACCCTAAAGACTCCACCAGAAAATTACTAAACCTAATCAATGAATATAGTAAAGTTGCAGGATATAAAATCAATATACAGAAATCCCTTGCATTCCTATACACTAACAATGAGAAAACAGAAAGAGAAATTAAGGAAACAATTCCATTCACCATTGCAATGAAAAGAATAAAATACTTAGGAATATATCTACCTAAAGAAACTAAAGACCTATATATAGAAAACTATAAAACACTGGTGAAATAAATCAAAGAGGACACTAATAGATGGAGAAATATACCATGTTAATGGATCAGAAGAATCAATATAGTGAAAATGAGTATACTACCCAAAGCAATCTACAGATTCAATGCAATCCCTATCAAGCTACCAACAGTATTTTTCACAGAGCTAGAACAAATAATTTCACAATTTGTATGGAAATACAAAAAATCTCGAATAGCCAAAGCAATCTTGAGAAAGAAGAACAGAACTGGAGGAATCAACATGCCTGACTTCACGCTCTACTACAAAGCCACAGTCATCAAGACAGTATGGTACTGGCACAAAGACAGAAATATAGATCAATGGAACAAAATAGAAAGCCCAGAGACATATCCATGCACCTATGGACACCTTATCTTTGACAAAGGAGGCAAGAACATACAATGGATTAAAGACAATCTCTTTAACAAGTGGTGCTGGGAAAACTGGTCAGTGACTTGTAAAAAAATGAAACTAGAACACTTTCTAACACCATACACAAAAATAAACTCAAAATGGATTAAAGATCTAAACATAAGGCCAGAAACTATAAAACTCCTATAGGAAGACATAAGCAAAACACTCTCCAATATAAATCACAGCAAGATCCTCTATGACCCACCTCCCAGAATATTGGAAATAAAAGCAAAAATAAACAAATTACACCTAATTAAATTTAAAAGCTTTTGCACAACTAAGGAAACTATAAGCAAGGTGAAAAGACAGCCTTCAGAATGGGAGAAAATAATAGCAAATGAAGCAACTGACAAAGAATTAATCTCAAAAATATACAAGAAGCTCCTGCAGCTCAATTCCAGATAAATAAATGACACAATCAAAAAATGGGCCAAAGAACTAAACAGCGATTTCTCCAAAGAAGACATACAGATGGCTAACAAACACATGAAAAAATGAATCACCAGTCCAGGTTCGATGCATGATACAGGATGCTTGGGCTGGTGCACTGGGATGACCCAGAAGGATGGGATGGGGAGGGAGGTGGGAGGGGGGTTCAGGATGGGGAACACGTGTAGACCCATGGCGGATTGATGTCAATGTATGGCAAAACCAATACAATATTGTAAAGTAATTAGCCTCCAAAAAATAAATTAATTAATTAATTTAAAAAATAAAAAGAAAAAAAGTATTTTTCCCTTAAAAATATAAACACATATCGCAGCATGGTACATTAATTTTGACACATTGTATCAATTTTTCTAACATTATAACAAATATTAAAATAACCTGAGTCCTCCCTTCAATATCATAATTTTCTTCTATGTTGTCTAAAGGAATAAAAGTTTAAGGGTCACATTTTAGGACAGGCCAGTGTAGATTAACTCACAATTTCCTTTCATATTTACAATTTGGGTTCAGAATGTCATACTATATTTCTTCAGTATCCCTAGGGATTTGAATTTGACAGAAATCAGGGTTTCAGACTCTCAAGTTTAATTGCTTTTTAAAAATGTACTGTTTTAAATTGAAGGACAATTCCTTTACAGAATTTTGGAATCGGTTTGCAGCATCACCCCCAAAACCTCCAGCTGTAACACACAAAGCTTGAGCTTTGCAGAGGAATCATTCTGCCTTGTCCTGCCTTCTTTGAGTCAGTGTGCCAACTAAAGGTTGGCACCTGTCATCTCCTCTCATCAATTAAATAACAAGCTGTCCTGACCACTGGCCTTCAACCCCCTGAGAGGAGTTCAGGGTGGAGATCAGGAATGAGGCCCTCTGTGCTCTGGGAAAAACTGGCAGAACAGTCCTTCAGATTGATAGATATTTCCAGAAGAAGTAAGGAGCCTAATTCTTGCATCTTCTCATGTCTAGAAAAGCACTAAAATCCTTCATGGTGATGTCTGCTCCTTGTGACTAGCAGCAGCCTTCTGAAAAAACAACAACAACAACAACAATATGTTTGATTGCGTCTATTTCCCACTTCACCAAAATCCTGTTTATATTGACCCCTGCCCTGCCTCTGTAGGGCAGTTCCTCAGAGCTTTCTGAAATGCTGTCTCCCAGGCTATAGCCCTCATTGTGCCCCCAATAAAACTTTACTCGCAGCTCTCACATCCTGTGCTTTTCCAGTCGACAGCGGGGCATCTGCAGGGTTCACTCACGTCCTGCCAGCGGTCATTATCATTTGTAGGATGAGGCCGCAAGCAGCAGAGGAGCTAGACGGACAGTCCTGTCACAGGGGCAGCTCGGGGCCTAGGGAGGAAGCGAGACACCCACAAGTCCTGCGACTGTGGTCTGTAATTGGTTGGGGGTCCAGGGGAGAATTCCTGCATCTGCCAGGAGCCTAGGATGGGGAGTGAGGCGTCTAGGGGGTGCCCACAGGGTCGGGGAAGGTGCTGTGCCCAGGACCACATGTTCCAGGGACCCCAAGTCTCAGAAGAGAGGCACTGCCCGGAGGTGGGGTGGGCGTCCGATTTCTCTCTGTGTGCCTCCAGCCCGTGAGGTCAAGGGGACACTCAGCCTCAGGCCTGGGGTCTGAGACTCGGCCACGACCCCAGGGGCAGGGGGCCGTGGGACCCCACCAACAGGGGGACAGCTGCCTATTCTTCTCTCTCTCTCCTTTTTTTCTTAAAGAGACACTTTTCCCTCTGCACCAAGAAGAAAGAACTTGTGGTTCTGGAAATAATCACCACCTGCACTTTGAAGGTCTGCACTTCATCAAGCCTATTATGTTCCCTTTCGTGAAAACTGTTAGTAATTTTGCATTTGATGAAAAGTTTAAAAAGTCACTTTAAATGGAAGGGTTTTAATTCGCATAATATTTAGGAGTGGAAACTTCCTTGTAAATTATGGATGGAACTTGGAAAGAATATGGGCTTTTTGGTTTTGTAGAATATTCTTCCTTCTTTTAACTGAAGAGAAATTCAGAATCTTCTAGTTTTCAAGATTTTTCAGTATTTTGTGGCTCCAGCACAAGCAGTTGAGGGTGTGCTTAGCCCTCAGCCTCAGATGGATGTGGAAGCTGAGAGGTGAGGAAGGGGGCAGCTCTGTGCTTTAACATAATGAACAAAACATCGTTCCTAGACGTCCGCTCCCTGGGTCTGGTTCTGACAGAGGGGCTGCCTGGGGACAGAAACAAGCCTGTAATTGGGAGCCTCATCGAAAAGCTCTCAAGAAACAAACAATTCTGCCTCCTCAAGATTTCTCTTGTTTTGTGCTCAATTTTGGAAGACATGCAGATCTGTAAAAACCAAGTTTTTAAAATGTTTGGCAAAACGTGCATTTCTTGCAAAACTACTGGAAAGGTCACCAAGACAAGGAAAAGCCCTGGAGCTCCCTGTGGGCCACATCTGTTTTGTTTTTCTCGCTTTCTTGCTTTCTTTTCTTTTTCTTTTTTTTTTTTAGTATTTTGAAAGTTGTTTGGGCGGGCCGGTTGTTGCGTCAGGATACTCCCCTGAGAAGATGGCTGTTAGCTGGCATACGGGGTTGAGGACATGTAGAAGTTTGATGTTCATGGCACGTTCGTGATGGCAGAACCTTTTCCATCCAAGCTGTCTCGGGGACTGTGGTGCCAGCCGAGGGGCAGTTGGCAGGCCTGGCTGGCACAGCAGGCAACCTCTGAGGCTAGGGCCCTGCCATCCCCTCTACCTGCTAAGGATCAATTTCCTTCACTCTTTTATAAGAGCTTGAATATTGTTTTTGTCTTTGAAATAATGGCGAAACCCCAAGTGAAAAGGGCAGGAATCAAGACAAACAAAATTGGAGCCGCTCGGATGTGTCTCCCAAGCGCTGTGGCCCCCGCGGCCTTGAGCAGAGCCACTAGCCTGTCTCAGACAGGATGCGTCCACACGGCACCTTCATGAGGGCCTGAGTGTCTGCATTTGCTGTTCTATTTAAAAGTAACACTTCTGGTTCACTGGGAGAAATATTAAATATAAACTCCATGGGGTAGGTAGGTAAGAATGTTTGCTCCCTCACAGGGACACAGAGAAATGAAGGCTGTTTTATTTATTGCAACTTTGTTTTATTCCCAACTCCAGTGGCTCCATGAACCATCGGGTACACGGACTGCAGAGACAGGAAACCGTCCCTTATCAGGGTTAGGATTGTGCTAATGGAAGTGACCTCATCCACACCCAGGGGCTTACCCCTTTGTGAAGAATAAATGAGAACTGCCAAAGCCAAGCTACTAGCAAGTCAAAGCAAGGAGTTTGCGTCTTCCTCGTCCCTGGGGCCCTGGAAAATCTCATGTACTCTGGCAGGACAGGCGGGCCCCTCAGTGCTGGGAAGGCAGGCACATCACTGACTCACGCTGGGGGGAAGCAGGAGGCGGGGTCTCGGAGGAACTGCTGAAAGCAGAGAGCCCTTCTTTCTGCGCTTCCTAATCTGTGTATTTTCTTTGAAAGACGCCAAGAACGACACAGCTGCATCCTCTTAAGACATTTAAGTCCATGGAAATGAGGGGGCTTTCAAAGTTTAATTATGGAACTAGCTGCAGACACATCTAAATAAGGGGAAATGAGTCTTCTAAAAAAGACCTTCTCTAAAAGGTTGTACAAATGCAAAATTGTGTTCTTCAGACACAGGAAGGCTGGGGTCTGAGGCAAGTGGGCAGCCTCAAGGGTGCATGCGTCCATAGCTCCTCACAGGTGACCAGGAAGGAGGCAGGTCCTGACTCAGCCAGGAAGAGTCCAGGCGGCAGTGTGACCAGGGGTGTGGGCCTCTAGGGGCCACTGGACTTCATAAACGACCCCCTGATATGTGGTGGCAGTGCCCCCTCAAGCATTAGCAGGAGGAGCCAACAACAGAGTGTTCCAGAGGGAGCTTGACAGTGCTGCCGCTGCTCTGCTGTGAGTCAGTGGTTTTCTGGCCCCTGATTTCTCCAGGGAGATGCTGGGCCCCATCACCACTGTCCTGAGCAGGAGAAGCCAGGCTGGCTTCCACACACCATGCTCTTCATTCCTCACCAGGCGTCCATCCAGGGCAGCACATAGCCTGGGAGCACAGGGACTCGTGGGGGTGGGCCCCCTCACGGCGAGGGCGCGGGTGGGCCCCCTCACAGTAAAGTACATGGGTCCCCTGATGCCTTTACCCATGCCGAGCACAGAGTTCCACAATCCTCTCAGAATCTGGGGAGCCAGGGTTACTCCTCTGAGCTCCTCGGGGATGGGAAGGGCCCCACTGGTTGTTGACCCCAGTAACTGGCCTAGATCATTCAGAGAGAGATGCACAGCAAGCATTCATAAGCCCAACACATGATCATGAAGGGGCTGCGTCACGCCCGGCAGTTGCTCAGGACTCCGCACGGCGAGGGTGCAGGGGTGCTGGCTGACCACCTGCCACCTCCCAAAGGAGGCCCGGGTATCAGAGTAGGAATTAATACAGCTATAAATATTTGTGATTAGTTTGTGCTAGAAATTATAAAACAAAAAATTTAGAAGTGGATTGGAAGCTTGAAACGACTATTGGAAATTCTAGGATTAAAAATTCAATACCTGAAATCAATAACTCAATAAACTAGCTAGAAGAAACAATGAAACAGATGTCTAAGAGGTGACACCAAGAGCAAAGCGCAGAGAGAACCTAGGAGAGACTCATAAGAATAACAAGCGAGAGCAGTCTCGGAGCAAGTGCAAGGCCACTGTACTTCTAATCCGGACTCTGGAAGCCAAGGAAGGATGGATGGAGAGGAATGAGTATTTAAAAGATGAAAATTACTCAAAACTGATGAAAGACATAAAACCACAGATTCAAGAATCCCATGAACCCAGTCAGAAGAAGCATGAAAGGATAAGCAATAAAGAGGGCACATCGAAATAATATTCCAAAAAGCAAAGATGGAAAGTCAAGCAGAAAATCTTAAAATTGGCCCTGGAAAGAAAAGACCTTTTTCCATTTTATAAGAGCAAGACTGAAACTGAGAGTTAACTTTTTAATAGAAGCTAGAAGACGTCCTTCAAAAATCAGATATATACGGTTGCAAATCCTATAGGCCACTTGGATATGCATTTCTGAAATAAAGACAACATAGCAGGGTTATTTAAAAATAGAGGGAGGGATTGAAAGAGAGTACAAAAAGTTACAGAAGACTTGTCAGTTGCCAGAGAGACACTGAATCCCAGTAAAAGGAGGTTCAGTTCAGTAACTCAGTCATGTCCAACTTTTCACAACCCCATGGACTACAGCATGCCAGGCTTCCCTGTCCATCACCAACTCCTGGAGTTTACCCAAACTCATGTCCATTGAGTCAGTGATGACATCCAACCATCTCATCCTCTGTCATCCCCTTCTCCTCCCGCCTTCAATCTTTCCCAGCAACAGGGTCTTTTCCAGTGAGTCAGTTCTTCATATCAGGTGGCCAAAGTATTGGAGTTTCAGCTTGAACATTAGTCCCTCCAATAAATATTCAGGACTGATTTCCTTTAGGATTGACTGGTTTGATCTCTCTGCTGTCCAAGGGACTCTCAAGAGTCTTCTCCAACACCACAGTTCAAAAGCATCAATTCTTTCTTTATAGTCCAGCTCTCACATCCATACATGACCACTGCAAAAACCATAGCCTTGACTAGACGGACCTTTGTTGGCAAAGTAATGTCTCTCCTTTTCAATATGCTGTCTAGGTTGGTCATAATTTTCCTTCCAAGGAGTAAGCATCTTTTAATTTCATGGCTGCAGTCACCATCTGCAGTGATTTTGGAGTCTCAAGAAATAAAATCTGCCGCTCTTTCCACTGTTTCCCCACCTATTTGTCATGAAGTGATGGGACCAGATGCCATGATCTTAGTTTTCTGAATGTCGAGTTTTAAGCCACACTCTCCTCTTTCAGTTTCATCAAGAGACTCTTTAGTTCTTCTTCACTTTCTGCCATAAGGGTGGTGTCATCTGCATATCTGAAGTTATTGATATTCTTATGGCGATCTTGATTCCAGCTTGTGCTTCAACCAGCCCAGCGTTTCTCATGATGTACTCTGCATATGAGTTAAATAAGCAGGGTGACAATATACAGCCTTGACGTCCTCCTTTTCCTATTTGGAATCAGTCTGTTGTTCCATGCCCAGTTCTAACTGTTGCTTCCTGACCTGCATACAGGTTTCTCAGGAGGCAAGTCAGGTGGTCTGGTATTCCCATCTCTTTCAGAATTTTCCACAGTTTATTGTGATCCACACAGTCAAAGGCTTTGGCATAGTCAGTAAAGCAGAAATAGATGTTTTTCTGGAACTCTCTTGCTTTTTTGATGATCCAGCAGATGTTGGCAATTTGATCTCTGGTTCCTCTGCCTTTTCTAAAACCAGCTTGAACATCTGGAAGTTCATGGTTCACGTATTGTTGAAGCCTGGCTTGGAGAATTTTGAGCATTGCTTTACTAGTAGGTGAGAAAAGGAGGTTGCTTTGAGTCAAATGCTGGGAAGGAAGATGGGAGATTACTTACTGCAGAGAATCAGCATTCAAAGTAGAGAGGATCAGAGTGTGTTAAAAAGAAGTGTTTGGATAAAGCTAACAGTGCAACAGCAACAGAAATCTCTCTGCAAACCAAATGACCGTCTTACATGGACAGAACCGAGAGAGAAAGAGATGAGCCAGTGACCACCTCAAAGCCTGGTGGACACATAAATACAGCACAGGTGAGTGAAAGGCGCTCAGTCGTGCCGACTCTTGGTGACCCCAGGGACTGTACAGTCCATGGAACTCTCCAGGCCAGAACCCTGGAGTGGGTGTCCTGTCCCTTCTCCAGCGGATCTTTCCAACCCAGGAATTGAACCAGGGTCTCCTGCATTGCAGGCGGATTCTTTACCAACTGAGCTATCAGGGAAGCCAAATATAACACAAAACAGATGACAAAACTGAGATTAATTTGCCTACTTCAGTAAATGTAAATGTGCTCAATGCACCTATTGAAATACTTTAAATTGGCTAACAGAGAAAACTTCAGTGCAACTTTGTATGTAAGAAACACTCTTAGACCAAAAGATTCAAAAGGAAACAACTGAAGGAAGGGTTGGAATAGAGCAGGCTGGCGTCACGACCGCTGTTCCCAACTTCCAGGGTTTTCCGCATCACCAGGAGCAGCTCATCACAGCCCCCCAGATGCACCAGTACCTGCTGCAGCCCTGCTCTCCCTCAGGGCCTGGGTCCTCGTTTCCAGAACCCCAACTTCTTCCCCTGTCCTCCCACCCCGGGGGTGTGTCTGCTTCCAAAGCTACGACCTCTGATGGCTCACTGATCTCTTCTCTACTTTTCTAATATGATTTAGCCTATTCCTTAAATTGCATTTTCAACCCCAAAATAAACAGAAAGCACAAGACGAGATTAAGTAAAGAGTTAAGAGGAGATTAATTAGAACACAAAGAGCAGACTAAATCAGAAACACGTGCTTGTGGAAAGTCAACAAAACATGCAGAAATTACAAGCTAGCTTAACCAGAAAATAGAAGAGAGACAAATAAATTAAATTAGAAATGACAAGAGAAAAATAACCGCAAATCAGAGGAAAATTTAAAACTCCAAGATAACAACACTTGGTGCAATTTTATACATGTAAAATGTGAACACCCAAATAAACTAAAAATTTCACTTTATAGTTTTATAAATTTGACTATAGTAGAGTCATTACGTTGAAGTCAATATCCTCAAAAGAAACTGAGCCAATAAAGAACTCTTCTAGAGAAAGCAAAACATCCAGATAATCTAACAGGCAAATTTCAGAAAACTATAGATTTGATTATTGCACTGCTATCTGAATTATTTTGGAGTACAGGAAAAAAGGAAAACCTCCAAATTACCTATATTAGGAGTAAAATATTGATTCCAGAAGCAAAGAATGAAACAAAACAAGTATAAATCACGTTCATTTAGTAATAATAATGCAAAATGTAAAAGATTTGCCAAAGTGTGTAACACGCATTGAAATGTGATGCTCCTTTGACACACTAACTTTGCACAGAGTGGTCCCTAAACTGCAGGGCTGCATCCAAGGGTCCTGAGATTCCTGAGGGATTCTTGAGGCTGAGCTATTTTTTAGTATAAATTTATTTATTTTAATTGGAGGTTAATTACTTTACAGCATTGTATTGGTTTTGCCATACATCAACATGAATCCGCCACAGGTATACACGTGCTCCCCATCCTGAACCCCCCTCCTTCCTCCCTCCCCGTACCATCCCTCTGGGTCGTCCCAGTGCACCGGCCCCAAGCATCCAGTATCATGCATCGAACCTGGACTGGCAACTCGTTTCATATATGATATTATACATGTTTCAATGCCATTCTCCCAAATCATCCCACCCTTTCTCTCTCCCACAGAGTCCAAAAGCCTGTTCTATATGTCTGGGTCTCTTTTGCTGTCTCGCATACAGGCTAAACTATTTTTAAAAGAGTACTCGAGCATATTTTTCCTACTGTGTTGATATTCACACTGATAGAGAAACAAGACCAAGATCAAGCAAAAGCCAGCCGCATGCTGGTGGCCTGGTCCCTTGGGGCCACCAGGGACCCTTTTCACGGAGGGTGATTTTCCCACAAACCAGGGTGGGGGCTGGTTTGGGGGGGATTCAGTCACGTTGCATTTACTGTGACTATATTTCTATTGTCATTACATCAGCTCCACCTCAGATCAGCGTGTGTTAGACCTCAGAGGTTGGGGACCCCTGCTTCGGGGACCCTCCACTCCAGACAAAGACCAGGTTTTTATGAGAGGAGCTGTGCTGACTACCAAGTGGTGTGCTCTGCTGGTTCGAGAGGAGCTCAGAGTTGGAGGGGCTGACGCCTCCCCCTCCCCCAGGGTGACGCCCCCCCACCACCACCACTCCACCCTCCAAGATGGACTCAGAAGGTGACGGCCCGGAGGAAAGGCAGCTCCCATTCCTGACCACAGGAAATCAGACAGAGCTGAGGCTGCAGACGCAGCCCTTGTGGTTAGCAAACTTTCTTCCTACCTACAAATTGAAAGCAAAAAAGAATTCAATCATGCAGAGTTTCTCTGCTCGGGGGCCTGCCACGGGAAAGCAGCGTGTGTGTCTGGGCACCTGACCGCAAAGCTGCCTGCTCCCTGGAGGGAGAGAATTCTCTGGAAGACCAGAAGTGGAGAGGTGACAAGTGGAGACGTCTGCGTCGAGGACATTTGCCCCTGGACTTGGGTTTGGGGCCTCTGAACAGTCTTAATAGAGTCAGTAATAATCTGGAAAAGGTGGTGATCAGCTGGCTGATGTCATTTCAGCAGAACTGACCTTCAGAGGGGCCACCCCCCCGGAGAAGGGTGAGGACGCAAACGGCTCAGGAAAGTATAGTCGTTCAACTGAGAAATTACAAAGAACCCCGTGAAAAGAAAACAGGAGCTCATTTTAAAATAAACAGCTCCAGTCAACTTATAGAATGAAGTGTCAATTTATCTTGGAACCGTGATCATCGTCAGAGACCTCAGCATGCGTGTTTACAAGAGGAAAGCAAACAAGCAAACGGACGTGAGCGGCTCTGTTTTCCCTCTCGACTCAGAGGAAAATGAAAACTGTCCTTGATTACCTTTTCTACAAGCTGGTGTGGGACTAGACTGACTGCCTGGAGACAGTCTCCAGGTGCAGACACCCTGGCTTCCAGCTCCTTGGGGTGCAGGCCTCACTGGCCAGTATCCTGGGGACCAAGCAGATGCCCAGGCTCATGGTTCCCTAAACATGCAGAAAAGCACCATTTCGGCTGGAGGTGGGGCCAGTTTGCCTGGATTTATCCTGCGGTCCTTGCGGTCCTTAGTGACTAAACAACGGCAGCAACCCAGTGTGACTATTGCGCCGTGCTGCGCTTAGTCACCGAGTCATGTCCGACTCTGCGATCCCGTGGGCTGCAGCCCACCAGACCCCTCTGTCCATGGGGCTCTCTAGGCAAGAATATCAGAGTGGGTTGCCGTGCTCTCCTCCAGGGGATCTTCCCAACCCAGGGATTGAACCCAGTGTAGTTATTACTGGGGTCCTACTTAACTCTTTAGGGGTCCTGATTTGAGTAGAAATTGTGTTAATTCAGAAGTTAAGGTTAAGGGCCTGGACGCTGCACCAGCCCCTGGTTCTTCCACCTGCATGGTGTATAACGTGGGGTGAGGGGTGGGGGTGGCCCCCCTGTGTCTTTCCTGCCTGATAAACTGGCCAGTAGGAGACCTCCTGCTATGGGGTCCACAGCACATGCCTCCCGGGGTTGCCCTGTGCAAGGAGAGCCCTGCAACTGCTCTTGTCCCAGGAGCAAACCAGCCTGGGCCCATTCCTGCCAGGGGCCCTCCTCCTGGTAAAGCCTTCTGTGGGGAGAGAGCTTGGGCGGAACAGACTGAGACAGCAGAGTCCTTGAATGGACCCTTTCCTTTCCAGCAAAGAGCAAAGCTGCATCTTTATTCTGCCACCAGTACCTGAAGGAACCTCGATGCCTACCTCCTGCAGGGCAGATCCCCCACGTCAGCAGGGCAACGCCTGTGGGGAATGCAGTCTCCTAAAAATCGTATTTGTTGCATCATTCGGAGGTATCTGGGGAGAGAGAAAAATGGTCCCTAAGGACAAGCAAGTGTCCAGCTTTCACACCGTCCGCTCACAAAGCCGGACGAGCCCGGGTGACACCGGCAGCCACATGGAGTGCAGGGCAGAGGGCAGAGGGGGCTCCCTGGTTGCCCAGGGCATCACAGCAAGAGAGCCAGCTTCTGCCCAGAGAGCACGCAGGCTCCAGGTCCTCATTCCACGGCTCTGTGCACGTAGGACACAGGCCATTTCCTCATGCTGCCTGACCACCTTTCCATTAACACGACCGTTGTGTTTCATTGTAAATGACCAGAGACTTGACGTAAACAGACCATGGGGCACCCCCAGGCACCAACATCGTATATTTATGGACTTTTCTCAAATCCTTCCAAGTGCAAGAATGTCCATTTCCACAGCCTGGACGCACTGAGTACAGCAGAGCTAACCCCGCACCTTGAAGAGATGGCATGCATTTTAAAAAGCTGGACGTCTTTTATTAGATGTTAAAGTAAAGCAAGATTGTGAAAGCCACTTCATCACTTCAACACAAAGGGCAGTGTCAGATGCAAACGAAACCTCAATTCGCCTGGCTTCTCTACAAGCCTCACAAAGTTAATTTTCCTCTTTCACCAGAATGAAGATTGCAATGCCTGCAATGCTACTTATGTGTTCTTGTCACCGAATGGCTGCAAGCAGAATAGCTCCATGGCCCCGCAGGTTACTAGGAAGGTGCTTCAGGTTTTGATTTATTTTGATTTGCACCTTGTAAGGAGCACTCAAGGGTCTGCTGCTGCTGCTGTTAAGTCACTTCAGTCGTGTCCGACTCTGTGCAACCCCATAGATGGCAGCCCACCAGGCTCCACTATCCCTGGGATTCTCCAGGCAAGAACACTGGGGTCGGTTGCCATTTCCTTCTCCAATGCATGAAAGTGAAAAGTGAAAGTGAAGTCATTCAGTCGTGTCCGACTCTTCGCGACCCCATGGACTGCAGCCTACCAGGCTCCTCTGTCCATGGGATTCTCCAGGCAAGAGTACTGGAGTGGGGTGCCATTGCCTTCTCCCTCAAGGGTCTGAGGGCATGGCAACCCCCTCCAGTATTCCTGCCTGGAGAATCCCATGGACAGAGGAGCCTGTCGGGCTATAGTCCTTAGGGTCCCAAAGAGTTGGACACGCCTGAGTAACGGAGTGCGCACACGGATTTGGGGCTTGAGGTTCAGTCTCTGCAGCTGGACGGGAGGAGGCACCACTTCCTGTGGGCACAGAGTCTGAGCATCTCGCCAGCAAGCCCAGCCCTGGCCCTTCCCACCCTCACCGGCCACACACACGAGTGTTAGGAGCTTAGGGGCCCAAAAATGTCTGAGGCTAAAATGGAAATCTAATCTATATTTCTTTTGGTCTGCTCCGTCTGAATTCTGTCTTTATGAGACCCAGGATTTGCATTCATGGCCCCATGAAAGGTCATTTTCTATTCCTGGTGATCGTTGCTTATTTTCCTTGTTTCAGACGAAAACAAACTAGAAATGAGTTGGTAGGGGAAATGCATTTTGATTCTTTAACAATGTTACATAATAAGATCAATCTTGGATTGTATTTTATTCATTTATACAGAGTCTACTCATTTATAAAGGTCAAATGACATTAACTCGATAGAGACATATTGTAAAATACCCAACAGGAATATTTGATAAAATAATATCTCTTCAAATTTGTGCTAAGTCATAATTTAAAGCTGAAGACTGTATTTTGCCTTGCTCTAATATGGGCAGACTTGGTAGTAACATCCCTTGGATATGAAATATATATATGTTTAAGGCCATGACGATGTGTGGGAGAACTTCTCTGAGCTGTGTTCTGTGTGACCTTGGTGACAAGGCCATGATGGCGGTCCTTTCAGTGGAGGAGACCCAGGCTGGACAGCACTGCCCCTGCGCCAGCACGAACCCACCCGACTGCCACCTCTGCAGGGAGGACGAGGCCCTGTGATGCAGGACGCGCCCCCACTGGGCAGGAGAATGTGGGAAGCATGTTGGTCTCTGCTCCAGGAACGGGCTGCATTTGGTAGAGAAAGCCCCCAGCCTCCTGGGATTCTCATGACGATGGGCCCCCCTCTACAGGCAGCCAGGGCCGTGGTGGAGGTGGCACCGCTGTCACTTGGCTGGTGGCCGGGGCCCACACCTGCACGTCATGGGCAAGCCCTGGTGACATGTGGCCTGGGGTGGGGGTGTCAACCTCAGACGAGGAGGGGGCTGCTGCTGACGTCCACGGGCTTCTTCAGCCAAAGGCAGCCCTCCTCCTGCAGATCTCAGGGTGGCTGAGTCACCTGAGGTTGGAAACTCAGGAATCCTGCCAGGTCCGCTGAGGCTAAATTCCCTGTTTGCTTCCTCTTCCCAGGAAGTGACATTTTCAGCTGCTGCCTGTGGCAGTTTCTCCGCAGCACGGTCACCGGGGGTGAGGCAGCCCCCACCCTCCTAAAGAAAGAGGCTGGCGGGCCTGCAGGTGGAGGGGCGCCCTTCCCCGGACCAGCCCAGTGGCAGGCGCACTGTCCAGGCGCCTGGACCCCTCTAGCACCCTCGCTTGCGGGAGGGTGGAGTGGCGGGGTCAGAGCGGGGCGCAGAGGTGCGGCTGAGCCTCAGATCTCTGTCCCCTAAGCAGAGGTACCCGATTCACGTTGTCCGGTTGGCCTGGGGTGGGTGGATGAGTCCTAGGACTTAGACACAAGACTTGCCCAATTCACTTTGTTTATTTTCTAATTTCATTTGGTGACTTTACATGTTACCACAAAGCCTAAATAGCACAGGACACGGAATTGCGTTTGCACAGAAGTACAGAAAACAGTGGCAGTCAAGTTTCCCCAGCCCTCCAGAGTATTAATTAGATTCCGTTATTTACCAGCTAGATGCTGACGGTGGATCAGCGATGGGAAAGACTAATTGCGCTGTCAGAGGCCCTGCTAATTGCGCTGCGGTAACAGGGTTGCACCTCACAGGAGCCGGCAGCTCAGCCCAGGCAGCTTGTCTGGGAGTATGGCAGAGGCGGAGGGGAGGACCAGAGGCCCGGAAGCAGGCACTGCCATCCCTGTCTGCCAGCACCAGGCCTCAGCACCCCCGACAGCCCGCCAAGAGCTCCATGCGCAGAGCAGCCCCTCGCCCTTCAGACGTGTGCCCCTGAGAGCTCTTGGCCCCCACCGCCCCACGTTTCCTTCCAGAAGCCACCGCGCTTCACGCCGTGACCCTCCATTCTCTGATGCCGGCACCGAGGACACCACGTTGCTCCTCCTCCTCCCTCCTCATCCCGGTCGGAGCTTCCTCGCCTCCTAGGAGCTCCTCCCTGGACCAAACCCAGGCCTACACCTCCCTCCACTGCCTCCCAGGATCCTGTTGCCATCGGACCCGAGGGAAGCCTACAGAGCTCCAGGGTGGGTGCCCAGGCCCCCTTCCAGTTCACACCCACTCTCCACCCAAGAACGCAGTCTAGTTTATACTATTCACAGCTCAGACCCTCCACGTGGTGTCCGCTGACCATGGAAGAAATCCAGGGCTGCCCTTTCTCCCTCAGCCCGCGGGCCCTGCCTGAGCAGCTCGCTGTGGGCCCCTCCCTTTGCTGCCCATCCCCTGCAGCCCAGCCCCACGGCCTGCCTCTGCGCCAGACTCAGGGGTCTTCACCCCTCTGAAGCTCTTCTACTTCTCACTTCTTCTGCCAGGAAGTCCTCCTAGACTTGCGGATCCCGGGTCAAGGGCTGCGTCATCAGAAGGGACTTTCCCGACCACCAGGAGCACACTCACTGGTGCTTCTCTGAGTCCAGGACTGCCACGCAGTTGTCTGGACCTTGGTCACACCTGTGCTCCCTCACGGATCAGAGTCCAGGAGACAACAGAGCTTCCTGTACAGAAAAAGATGGCCACGGCGTGCTCGCCTCTGAAATCTTGGTGCACAGAGTGGGCATTTAACAAGCACTTGTTTAAGGAAAAGGCTGGGTGTGGAGATGAGAACAGGAGCCCCAGGCGGAGGGGCCCTGACCTGCTCTTCGAGCACAGAGCCCAGGAGTGAGGGCAGCAAGCTCCATTCTCCAGGGCTGTTCCCACCACCTCACATCTTTCTTCCTTATCTGCCGGGGTCCAGCCCCGGTAGATCCAGGATAATTCAAAGGGGAGACAGAATTGGCGTCCTAGGAAAAAACTTATTTAATTACAGATATAAAGAGAGATTAGAAAAGAATAGTGTAATAGGAAAATTAGTGGAGAAAAAGAGGCTGAATAACTTGGTTTATGTGGAATACCAATAAAACTCCAAGACAAGGAATTTGTACCACCTACGTAGACCACAGGCGTCTTTCCGTTCTGAAGGAGAGGAGACGCTGAGGCCTCCCCGATCAGATCTTAGAAGCCCAGGCAAAATCAGCAGGCTTGGCGAGGACCCACACTCCAGATGGGAATTCAGCCAGAAGGGGAAAGAAAGATCGACACGGGGGAATCAATCTTTCCAGAAACTGATCCGATTTCTTTATTTTCAGGTTTGCTTATATAGTTTTTCTTATACATAGGGATGAATACAGAGTCACATGGGGTCAGCAGACCTGACCCTTGTCAAAATCAGGTGCTTCATATAAAATTATACAAAGGTCTTAGGGGTTTTACATTATCTTCTGGCCATGAGTCCTGCTGACATTTTATGGCCCTTTCTGATAATGGTCAGTCAACCAGAAAACTTATTTTTTCCAGGGGTGATTTTTTCTTAAACTAGGCGCCACCCTCCAAAGGTACCAGATAAAGATGCATTCCTATAGGGTGAGGGTGCAAGGGGTTATAATCAAGAAAAGGAAAAATTCTCCAAGCCAGGCTTCAGCAATACGTGAACTGTGAACTCCCTGATGTTCAAGCTGGTTTTAGAAAAGGCAGAGGAACCAGAGATCAAATTGCCAACATCCGCTGGATCATCAAAAAAGCAAGAGAGTTCCACAAAAACATCTATTTCTGCTTTATTGACTATGCCAAAGCCTTTGACTGTGTGGATCACAATAAGCTATGGAAAATTCTGAAAGAGATGGGAATACCAGACCACCTAACCTGCCTCTTAAGAAATCTGTATGCAGGTCAGGAAGCAGCAGTTAGAACTGGACATGGAACAACAGACTGGTTCCAAATAGGAAAAGGAGTACGTCAAGGCTGTATATTGTCACCCTGCTTATTTAACTTATATGCAGAGTACATCATGAGAAACGCTGGACTGGAAGAAACACAAGCTGGAATCAAGATTGCCGTGAGAATATCAATAACCTCAGATATGCAGATGACACCACCCTTATGGCAGAAAGTGAAGAGGAACTAAAAAGCCTCTTGATGAAAGTGAAAGAGGAGAATGAAAAAGTTGGCTTAAAGCTCAACATTCAGAAAACGAAGATCATGGCATCCGGTCCCACCACTTTATGGGAAATACATGGGGAAACAGTGGAAACAGTGTCAGACTTTATTTTTTGGGCTCCAAAATCACTGCAGATGGTGATTGCAGCCATGAAATTAAAAGACGCTTGCTCCTTGGAAGGAAAGTTATGACCAACCTAGATAGCATATCCAAAAGCAGGGACATTACTTTGCCAACTAAGGTCCGTCTAGTCAAGGCTATGGTTTTTCCTGTGGTCATGTATGGATGTGAGAGTTGGACTGTGAAGAAGGCTGAGCACCGAAGAACTGATGCTTTTGAACTGTGGTGTTGGAGAAGACTCTTGAGAGTCCCTTGGACTGCAAGGAGATCCAACCAGTCCATTCTGAAGGAGATCAGCCCTGGGATTTCTTTGGAAGGACTGATGCTAAAGCTGAAGCTCCAGTACTTTGGCCACCTCATGCGAAGAGTTGACTCATTGGAAAACACTCTGATGCTGGGAGGGATTGGGGGCAGGAGGAGAAGGGGATGACAGAGGATGAGATGGCTGGATGGCATCACGGACTCGATGGACGTGAGTCTGGGTGAACTCTGGGAGTTGGTGATAGACAGGGAGGCCTGGCGTGCTGCGATTCATGGGGTCACGAAGAGTCGGACACGACTGAGCGACTGAACTGAACTGAACTGAACTGAAGGTTTAACATGATTAATATCAAAGGTTAATACTTATTTCTCCCATGTGCTAGTTATATTCATTATAAGGGCAGGGAATATGGAGATTTAGCAGCAAACATTGGCTCAACAAATGAAAAACCCTTCACCAATATAATTTCTAATCAACCCACTATACTATACTAATAATTTTCTAACTTCCCAAAAGAGTCTGTATTTAGAAAGCTTTAAAGCATCTCATGCCTCTCATGGTTGGGAGGCTGTAAACAATCACATGTGGCTGGACGAACCTGCTCAGGCAGGCTAGAGAACCTTCAGAAGAGTTTGTAAGTTGAAACACTCTTGTCATGCCCAGGAATTTTTATTGACTGGAGCTGCAAGTTAACTCCTTCTCCGAGAGAGGTGGTGGTGGGGGCAGCCCCCCATAAAGTCAGAGGTGTAGGTGAGAGCATAAAACAGTAAAGTAGGCAGACTCTGGTTTTGGGGGTAGATGCTCGGGAACAGGGGGTCTCCTGAGGCTCGATCCTGCCTTTGCGTAACGCCAAGCCTCCTTCCTCGTGACCTTTGCCACGGGCAGAGTTCCTCACGCTGGCTCCCGGCACTTATCTCTTTGTGTCCTTTCTGATTCTTATAAGAAATATATATTTGATTTTATGTGTTTTATATTTAATATGCAGCATAACTTTTCTACCATATATACTATACATTACATAATTTTTCTGTATCTTATAGTCCTTATTAGCACTCACTAGGGTCCAGACACTAATATAGGTGTGTGCCTCTGTGTGTTCAGTTCAGTTCAGTTCAGTCGCTCAGTCGTGTCCGACTCTTTGCGACCCCATGAATCACAGCACGCCAGGCCTCCCTGTCCATCACCATCTCCCGGAGTTCACTCAGACTCACAGCCATCAAGTCAGTGATCCCATCCAGCCATCTCATCCTCTGTCATCCCCTTCTTCTCCTGCCCCCAATCCCTCCCAGCATCAGGGTCTTTTCCAATGAGTCAACACTTTGCATGAGGTGGCCAAAGTACTGGAGCTTCAGCTTTAGCATCAGTCCTTCCAAAGAAATCCCAGGGCTGATCTCCTTTAGAATGGACTGGTTGGATCTCCTTGCAGTCCAAGGGACTCTCAAGAGTCTTCTCCAACACCACAGTTCAAACGTATCAATGCTTCGGCGCTCAGCCTTCTTCACAGTCCAACTCTCACATCCATACATGACCGCAGGAAAAACCATAGCCTTGACTAGACGGACCTTAGTCGGCAAAGTAATGTCTCTGCTTTTGAATATGCTATCTAGGTTGGTCATAACTTTTCTTCCAAGGAGCAAGCATCTTTTAATTTCATGGCTGCAATCACCATCTGCAGTGATTTTAGAGTCCAGAAAAAGTAAAGTCTGACACTGTTTCCACTGTTCCCCATCTATTTCCCATGGAGTGATGTGTGTAAATACCTTCAAATTGCCTCTGTGCTCACCACGTGCAGGTCCATGCAAAAGACACACTAGGTGAGTGAATTTGGTGAGTTTTGTGGATTTCCACAGTCTGTCCCGTTTCTGAGAGGAGAGACTCCTTCCACAGATGGTGAGCACCTTTGGGCAGAGGCTCTGAGGTGGTGGTGCTGCAGGAGGTGTGCCGGCAGGCATATCCCAGCAACAGCAAGGGCCTTCGGAGTGGCCCCTGTGACCCTCAACACTGTCCTCAGGGGGGTGTGGGGACTGTGACCCGTGGAGCAGCTCCCTGCCCTCAGTTGGCTTCTTCAGGAGCCTCAGGCTGCCGTGTGGGCCACTGGACCCCAGTACCTGCAGTGATGGACGGTTGTCTCCATCTGTGTGTCTGCAGACACCACCGCTCTGCCCCTCAAAAATCACCATCATCACCAGGCCTGTACGAGTCTCCAAGCAAGATATGTGTGTGCATGTGAGCTATTCTTAAAATCAATCCATTTTGAATTTTATTATTCCACACAATAGTATGAAGCCCAAGCTGAAATCAAGATTGCAGGGAGAAATATCAATAACCTTAGATATGCAGATATGCAGATGACACCACCCTTATGGCAGAAAGTGAAGAGGAACTAAAGAGTTTCTTAATGAAAGTGAAAGAGGAGAGTGAAAAAGCTGGCTTAAAGCTCAACATTCAGAAAACGAAGATCATGGCATCTGGTCCCATCACTTCATGGGAAATAGATGGGGAAACAGTGGAAACGGTGACAGACTTCATTTTCTTGGGCTCCAACATCACTGCAGATGGTGGAAATTAAAAGACGCTTTGAAATTAAAAGATACAGCCATGAAATTAAAGGACACTTTCTTCTTGGAAGAAAAGCTATGACCAACCCGACAGCATGTTAAAAAGCAGAGACTTTACTTTGCCGACAAAGTCTGTCTGGTCAAAGCTATGGTTTCTCCAGTGGTCATGCATGGATGTGATTTGACCATAAAGCAAGCTGAGCACTGAAGAACTGATGCTTTTGAACCGTGTTGTTGGAGAAGACTCTTAAGAGTCCCTTGGACAGCAAGGAGATCAAACCAGTCAATTCTAAAGGAGATCAATCCTGAATGTTCATTGCAAGGACAGATGCTGAAACGGAAACTTCAATACTTTGGCCACCTGATGCGAAGAACTGACTCATTTGAAAAGACCCTGATGCTGGGAGGGATTGGGGGCAGGAGGAGAAGGGGACGGCAGAGGATGAGATGATTGGATGGCATCACCAACTCAATGGGCGTGGGTTTGGGTGGACTGTGGGGGTTGGTGATGGACAGGGAGGCCTGGCGTGCTACAGTCTGTGGAGTCACAGAGTTGAACACGGCTGAGAGACTGAACTGATTCCACACAAACATATACTTATTTTATAGTACAGTCATAGTAAAGCTAACTCAACATTCATTAAGACTGAAGGGTATTGGGTGAAGACCAGGGTCCATGTGCTGGGCACGTCCCCGGGAACGACCAGAGAGCCATGTGTTCTTGAGAACTGTGCGTCCTCAGTGCTGGTTTCACTCTGGTTTAAACCACTTCACTCAGACATGCCATTTGCTATCATTATCAATCAGGTTTTCACTAAGTGTTTAGATAGAGGAAGAGTACAGATGTGGTTGACACAGATGTTTTGTTTCCTTGAACCAGTTTTTGTTTGTATGACCTGGAGCAAAGGATTTGAGAAGGACTTTAATAAAATATTGAAGGAGGAATAGAATTTTAATATCATCTAAATAAAATATTAATTGTGCAGGTGAGAAAACTGAAGCTCAGGAGGAAATGTGACCTCCAAGGAAATGGTCATAAACCATTTCAGCTCCTACCAAAGCCCGCAGCCTTGAAGGACAACACCGTGAAACTGTCTCTAAACTCCCAGAATCACGCTGTGAGGACTTTAAAGCCTGCAAGAGCGTCTTCTAATGTCTAAACAACTCCTCTTGGGCAGAGTTGTCCCCTCGCCCGCTGCTCCTGCTCCTGCGGAACGCAGACACTGTGACTCTCAGAAGACTTCCTTTTCCTGTTCTTGCTGCTGCTGCTGCTGCTGCTGCTGCTGAGAGGATAACTGATGTAATTTTTTTGGCTTTCAGCCCAAAAATAAGTGGAAGCAAATGGTGCTGGCAGGTGGCTGTCTTGCTGCATGCTTGTCACCACTTTGTCAGATTAGGGAGCTTCTGCTCTGACCAGGAAGCCACGGCCCCTGAGAACTGGGCAACTCAGCAAGAAGAGCAAACACCAGGCACACACTCCAGGCGAGATTTCCCTGGTGACCGTCCTGTCTTGAGATCAACCCACTTGTATTAATTACACCTTACTGACCCTCTAGCATAGTTTTTATCATGCTCAGAAATAGACTATTAATGATTACTAAGCAAATATTCTTACACTTTGCTAGTAAGCATGGAGTGTGTAAACACTATGATTGTGTTTAGGTTTATTAACTGAACTTCCCTGGTGACTCAGATGGTAAAGCGTCTGCCTATAGTGTGGAAGACCTGGGTTTGATGCCTGGGTTGGGAAGATCCCCTGGAAGAGGGCATGGCAACCCACTCCAGTATTCTTGCCTGGAGAATCCCATGGACAGAGGAACCTGGTAGGCTACAGTCCATGGGATCGCAAAGAGTCAGACACAACTGAGCAACTTCACTTTCTTTCTTTCAGGTTTATTAACTAACACAGCAGAGGTTTTACTCTGAGTTTTGAATTCTTGATGGAAAAAATCTTGTCACATTGACTACTTCCCAGGAGGGCTGAGAGCACACCTGGATGGGGGTCCCTGTGGTGGGGGCAGCGGGGGCTGTGGGGAGAAAGAAAGTGACCCCCGAGTCTGCCTGGGGCACCGGCCCTCACGCCACCCACCCGTGCGAGGCTCTGCTGTTTATGTTTCAGCCATTATCCCCGAAGCCTCGGCTGATCCACAGAGCTGAGCCTGGTGTTTCCTGGTAATGAAGGTCTGGGAGGTTTCCAAGCTGTTTTGTAATAAGCAGTTCCAGAGAAGATGACCGTGTCCCAGCAGCAATGATAGTGAGGGTCAAACATTCAGAACTTCCCGAATCGCAACCCCTGCTCCTGGGTTTTGGTGAAAAACAAAGCAGACGTGAATCCCAAAAGGCGAGAGGACGTGTGACGGGAGCAGATAATTCCTGAATCTTCATGGCTTGCTTTATTACTTACTGGTGCTTTCTTATGAGGCATTAAAAATAAATAATACAAGCTTTCCAAGGCCTTTTGTTACTGGGACACAAAACTATAAAATTCATGAGCCTAAACTGATTTTATGCGTGCAGCTGTGAATAATCCAACTGTTCACTGAGAATTATTCAAATGGGTCTTTGAGGTATTTCTTTATAGCAGAAAAATCCAGAGCAATGGGATAATTTAACCACATGTTATGTTTTGAAACAACTTGAAAGTTTTTTGCTACCCGTCATATAAATGTTGAGCATAGATTACTTCTGTGAATACTGATACAGAGAATTTACTTAACAATCATAAATACAGAGAAGATTAATATTTATAATATATAAAGTGAAAGTGAAGTTGCTCAGTCATGTCCAATTCTTTGAGACCCCATGGACTGTAGCCTACCAGGTTCCTCCATCCACAGGATTTTCCAGGCAAGAACACTGGAGTGTGTTGCCGTTCCCTTCTCCAGGAGATCTTCCCGACCCAGGGATTGAACCCGGATGTCCTGCATTGTAAGCCGACGCTTTACCGTCTGAGCCGCCAGGGAAGTCGATATATATAAAGATGTCTGCAAATAAACAAGAGGAAGATTATAAGTAAGCAAGGCAATGATTAGCAAACGCACCAGGGTTGTGGCTGAACTCACAACCAGTGGGGTGGAGGAGAAAGCCCCACCCACTGGCTGAAAGGCGTTTCCCTCTGAGTTCTGATCAGACACCTGGGACTTGCAGTTAGGATGGTGTCTGCAGGGGATGCTGGTGTCTGGGCAGGTTTGGGGATGGCTGACGTGTACTAGATACAGCCAAAGAGTAATCATCTTGAAAATATCAGTAAAATGGATAAATTTATGAAAAAAACACAACTGGCCAAAGTTCATTTAACATTTTTAGGTAGTCGCTCAGGCGTGTCTGACTCTTTGGACTATAGCCTGCAAGGCTCCTCTGTCCCTGGAATTTTCAGGCAAGAATACTGGAGTGGACTGCCATCCCACTCTCCAGGGGATCTTCCCGACCCAGGGATCAAAACTGAATCTCTTGCATTGCAGGTAGATTCTTCACCAACTGAGCCACTAGAGGAGCTCATTTTTAAAGACAATATAAACATCTAATGCAGAAAATTTTAAAGTAATGAATAATCATCAATGTTTCGGGAGTTAGAAAGTTATGCTCATGAGTTCTTTCAAGATTTCAAGACTTAACCCTGGGAAACCCACATAAAATTTCCAGATCCTGCTCCAGGACTGACTCACCTGCGCCCCCGCCCTGCCCTGTGAATTCAGCACCAGACTGACCAAGACCATCAGGAGGTGTGTCAGAAGGACAAACCCACCACAGGACGTTTTCAGAGAATCGGAGCAGAGCTCTCTTCTTTACAAGGAGGCTCAGTACTAGGGAGCCAACCCGGGGCTACGAGACAGCATTCAGGATGGTGAGCTTTATCTGATCATCTCAAAGGTTCCAAATAGAATCACACCGTACGCCCCTTCCTGACAGAAAGCCATCTGAAATCCACCACAGGACCCACACTCAGAGGAAATTCCATCAGTAACTGCAGCAACCGCAATCGCCTCTGGAAGTTTTGATCACTCCTTTATCACAGTCTTTCAAACTCCTTCATGCAGGAGACGCTCACCAAATACGCCAAATAAAGGCCCCATTGAGAAGACAAGAGATGGTGTTGTGTTGACTTGCGTCGCCATGTGACAAAGTGCCTCAGCGCTGTGCCGTGCACCTCATGCGTAACGGAATTTGGGCCTGATTGACCTTGGCAGCCTATGGCTGCTCCTTGTTGAAATTATGACAAAACCCCTCACACAGGCTTGTCTGACCCCAGACTGGCTTCTGCACTGGAAGGCCGAGCCAACTGAAGGGGAGGAGGCAGAAGGGCCTGGGGTGTCTGGAGGGCTCCAGCCGGGTTGCAGCCAGGAGTGCCAGGAAGTCCCCGCAGGTGTGATGAGGCTGGAGCATCGCCAGCACCAGAGGGTCTTCTGAGAGCCGACACCGAAGCGGCCCGTCAGGCGAGCGCCGAGGGGACTGGAGACAGCAGGAACCGGGCAGGTTCACCGGAGTTCACGCCTCCACGGGAGGATGGCTCCAGGGCATCCCACAGTCGCTGCAGGCCTCCGGGACTGTCACCCGACCAGGCAGCGGGGCTGCCCAAGCCAGCGGGAATAAAAAAGTGGGCGCCTCAAAAGAATCTTGAAATCAAGTGCAGTTATAGGGCATTTCATTTGAATTAGCCAACTGTTAAATGTTAAGACTGTAAATATATTTTTAAATTTTTAATTCACGTGCAAATTTTTAATTCTAATCTCCCAAGGTTACAAAGCCATGTGATTTTCAAATTTGTTGGAATTTGTATATTGAGAATATTTTCAGAAAAATATATACCTCGAGTCACTTTTTTAGTTATTACAAACTCAACCACAGTAAAAGATTATAATTTCATAGTCCAGTGTTCCCAGCAGGATGTTCAGGAAGGTGTCAAACATGAAGCTAGAAAAGGTGAGTTTCTTTTTATGAAATGTTTACCAATTATCTTATGCCTTAAATAAAGCAAAAGCACTGGAAAACTTCAGTTACTGATTATTGATGCTTTAGTTTGTAACTAGCTTTAAAATTCTAGGAACTAGATAATATATTGTATCTTTCATCTATTAAATCTATACTTTATATGTATAAATGTATATAGATCATTTTTCAGTATAGCTATAATTCTGTATCTCTGCTCCCCTTAACAATAAACTTCCCCAAGAAAACTTGCTTACCACCTGCTTATGCTTTTAAAATGTCCTTATGGACTGACTATGACTTGGAGAATTGGCATAAAATAATATTGCGATGGCTTTGCACCGATCGCATCTTATTTCTTTGACCAAGAGCAGATGAGTTTTCAACACACTCCTCGTCTATAAGCAAACTGTTTTCCACAATGACCAGCAGACAAAGTAAATAATAACGGGGAAGAAATGCAGCACTTTCTTTCCTATGTTTGAATCAATGTCCTCAGTTTTTAAAATGACCAACCTCAAGTTGATGTTTGCCTCCTTCCGTGTACACGTGTTACACACACAAACCCCTAATAAAGCAGGGATTGGCAGCTTGCTACAGGGAGACTGGCGGCTTTTGGGTTCAGCGGCTCTTCCATGCTAATACATGCGGTGGTAGGAATTTACTTAAGTGCTGTAAGCAAACCCAGGAATGCTTGTTCCCCTACTACGTGCCTGAGGGAATTCTGTGATAAGGAAAACAGGCAGAGTTCTTAGACTTCTGGAACTCAGTCTCCTAGGAGGAAAAACCCATCAGCAGCTAAATACAACCTGTCTGATTGTGACTATGCAAAATCTTCTTTATACTAATAGTTAAACAGTGTTTATCCTCAAACCATGCTGGAAACTTTTGCTAGAAATAAATATCTCTGATTATTAGAAATATAAGTAATACGGTATTATGGTTATCAAATAAAATTCAGCAAAATGACTTCATATTTAAAGAGTTGCAACTCTCAGGTTTGGAAGTGGCAAAAAAAAAATAGTTTAACTAAAAGAGATGTTTTAGAATAGCAGTCCATTAAAACTAAGGGATGAGAAATATGTAGAGAAATGATTAGAGAATAAACACAAATAAACCCAGAACAAATCATAAAAGCTTGATAACAGAGTTAGTATTGCTTAAAAGAAAACAAAGGAAAAATGACTGTTAAGTACACACATTGGAGAGATAACTTAGCTTCTGTGGTTCATGATGTTTAAGGGTTTTTCATTTTGTTTTTGTTTTTTTCCCAATAACAGTGAAGAGCATCTTTATTGGGTAGAAGGTGTGATCTGTGAAGAAGACAGGATCACAGATTTTGATGCCAAGCAGGTATCATTGAGCACTCATGGTCTCCTCTTGCGCGCACAGGCAAACCTGACCACTCACGGTCTCCTCTCCCATGCCCAGGCAAGCCTGCTGACCTTGTTTAAAACTTTGGGTGCCATCAGTTGGTCCAGGATTTGCTAAAACTGATTTTAAAAAATTCCCTGCGATTTACTCCAAGTGGGACCTACATTTTAAGGTGCTAGATTTTCTCATTTCAAACACTATAAGATTAGGAATATTGGTTTGGTTTGCTTGGATTTTAAGAAAATTGAAAGCACAGAAAATATCTTTATTTCATAACTGTAGAGTGGGGAGGGGGTTGTGGGAGAGAAGAAAAGGAAATCAATTTATTTAAGAGGAAAATGCATAAAACAAATACTTTTGGTAGGGACAGAATTTTAAATTATGATAATTTGGTATCTTGAAATCTTGAAGGATCCAATTAGGATAACTTAGTTTCTTTAAGAAAAAATACTCCCTAACTGATAATAAAATATTATGGCTCTCTGCAAAGGGCATAATGCAATATATTTTTCCATTCTCCTATAACGGTCCCTGACATTTCCAGTGTTTCTCTTTTACAAATAACCTGGCCATGAAGATGATTTTATGTCCCCTTGGGATTTGTGTGATAAATTCCTCAAGGTGCAGCCGTGGGGGAGATGGGCAGATGCTCACTGTGTTCACTAGTTTTGAACGGCTGTCTTAGGTGTTGGGGGGAAGCTTTCCTGGAGGCTCAGTGATAAAGTCTGCCTGCAAAGCAGGAGACTCGGGTTCAATCCCTGGGTTGGAAGATCCCCTGGAGGAGCAAATGGCAATCCACTCTGGTATTCTTGCCTGGGAAATCCCATGAACAGAGGAGCCTGGTGGGCTACAGTCCACAGGGTTGGAAAGAGTCAGACATGATTTAGTGAATAAACAATAAAAACAGGTGTTTGGGACATTTACCCTCAACGGAACACTTCATGATCTCATGTGACCTTAGACGCTGACCAGAATGTGGTACTTCCAGGCTGTATTTTCTAACCACTTGGTGAACGTAAGTGGCATCACAGAGCTTTATTCTGCACCATCCTGATTACTGGTGAGGCTATCTTTATTTCAGTATGTTTATCATTATACTCATTGGAAGAACTGATGTTGAAGCTGAAGCTCCAGTATTTTGGTCACCTAATGTGAATAGCTGACTCACTGGAAAAATCCCTGCTCCTGGGAAAGACTGAGGGCAGAAGAAGAGGGTGTCAGAGGATGAGATGGCTGGCTGATGCCACCAATGCAGTGGGCATGAACCTGGGAAAACTCAGGAGACAGCAAGGGACAGGGAGGCCTGGCATGCTGCAGGCCATGGGGCTGCAAAGACTTGGATACGGCTGGGCAACTGAACAACAACAAAATCATTATACCTATCATAAGCACTTTGATGCTTAGTAGGAAATGCCACCATTCCACTTTTCGTTTATAAATTTTTAGGTGCCATTTTCAAGGTCCATGTAAAAACCTGTTGGGATTTTTATTAGAACCAGAGCGAATTTGTAATTCACTTGGAAGCAGAAGGCATCTGGTTGCTAACAGGTGTTCCTACCCATGAATGTTGTCTATGAATCCTGATTGTTCTACAATGTCATTCAATAAAAAGGGGTAGTTTTCTTTCTTATAATCTCTTGGTTTTACTGAGTAAACAAATATATCATCTTCAAAGAGTAATAGGATTTTTTAAAATCTTTACAGCTTTTATTTGTCTTCTTGGACTTTTACCTAAAAATAGTACAAAGGAGACATTACTTTGCCAACAAAAGTCCATATAGTCAAAGCTATGGTTTCCCAGTAGTCATGTATGGATGTGAGAGTTGGACCATAAAGAAAGCTGAGGATCAAGAAACTGATGCCTTTGAATTGTGGTGTTCGAGAAGACTCTTGAAAGTCCCTTAGACTGCAAGGAGATCAAACCAGTCAATCCTAAAGGAAATCAGTCCTGAATATTCATTGGAAAGACTGATGCTAAAGCTGAAGCTCCAACACTTCGGCCACCTAATGTAAAGAACCGACTCCTTAGAAAAGACCCTGATGCTGGGAAAGATTGAAGGCAAGAGGAGAAGGGGACGACAGAGGGTGAGATGGTCGGATGGCGTCCCTGAATCTATGGACGTGAGTTTGAGCGAGCCCAGGAGTTGGCGATGGACAGGGAGGCCTGGCGTGCTGCAGTCCCTGGTCACAAAGAGTCGGACACGACCGAGCGACTGAACTGAACTGATATGTATAATTCTACATGTCTTCATTTTCCATTTCAGATGCCAAAAAGTTCAAAAGTGAATCTCAACCAGATGTTCTCCCAGCTTCCCCTCACGTGAGGCTCCGGCACCTTGTTCCCAGACCCAGATGGATGTCTCCATGCCTTTGACTGTCAAGCACCTGCAGTTCCTTCCAGGAGGGAGTGAGGCCCAGTGAGCTGGAGGGAGGCAGCAGAGAGCGCGGGAGGTGAGCATCCCCAGGAGCCAAGGACGCGGTTCCCGTGCAGCCTGCCATCCTGCTTAGCGACGCCCAGGCCCCGCAGTCGGGTTTCAGACCTCAGTAAATTCCTGATAAAACCGCCTCCCCCACTGCAGTTCACACTGACATCCTCAATGTTCTTGCTGCTCTTCAGTCGCTAATTTTAATTTAATTCCATTCTGTTTTGGTTGCCTGACCTCAGGATTGTATGGTGTCCCTGTTCCAAGTCTTGAGTCTTTCTATTTGTTTCTACTCACATTTTTAGAACCTGCTGAATTAAATGTCAAGCCAGTTGCCTTTATCGCCCTCTCAGTGTTGTGTGAATGAGTCTGTTTTCTGGCAAATGCAGTGTGAGGTTTATGCAGGCCGTAATTAAGGAATAATGGTGCCCTGAATGCACACATCTGGGTCATAAGGAGTCCCACCCTCCCCCTTCCCGCACCCCTTCCTGAAGGGTCCAGGTCTCCTGTGATATATGAGGTGCTCCTGAGCATTCATTGCAACAAGAGCAAAATGCATACCAAACACCTCACTATAGTAACTGCAGAGGGTTGAGATTACCTATTTAGATGAAGTACCATGAAACAATACATTTAAAATCAACTATATCTGTATTACTAAGACTTCAAATCTGCTACCTTGAACATCTGTCATTGACACAGTAAGTAAACTGAATTTTAAAGAATCACAACCTTACATTTATGTATTATTTCACAATGACTAAAATCCCTGTTACTCTATGAAATTTGTTTTAATTATTTTACGAATATAAAGAGCTTTGTAATCCTATTCTTACATGCTATTTTGGCTTACTATTTAAAATTACAATTTTAGCTGTAGATGAATGTAGTTTTGCTTCACAAAATTAAAGATCTTAGAAATATTTCCTCATGTCTACCACTCGGCCTTTTCCTACTACATGTATGTTATTTGTGTGTATCATGTAATATGCACACATGTATTTAAAATAAAGCCAAAGAAATCATACTTTTCTTAGCAGCTGTTACCAGTTTTCAAACCTCTCAGCTCCGTGGGGTGTTTTCCACAATTAATGCTATGGTTGGGATTAAGGCAAGGATTTTCCTGACTGATGGATGAATGGTCTTGTTGGAATCAAGAGTCTGAGAGAAGAAAATCAGATGAAACGTGGCTGATGGTCTTTCCAGCAAAGCCTGAGTCCTTTATCCTGGAGGCCAAGGTGAGGTGCTGGCCCCCCACGCCCCGGGCTTCCATGTGCCCACAGGACACGGCCATTCCTGCAGGAGTGAAAGCCAGGCCGATGTGGGGGCTTTGGAAGCAGGTGGTGGGGGTGCAGGCCACCTGGGTTCTGATCAGGGGCCTGGCTGGGTTGGGACTCTAGGAGCTTCCAGGCACCCAGGAGTGGCAGGAACTGCTGGTCGTAGGACCCCACAGGGTCAGGCATCTGCACTCAGGGCCTCGTTCCCACCCTGATCTCTCAGAAAGTAGCTTCATTACAGGAGGTCTCCCCTTGGAGAAGACGGGGACACGTGATGCTCAGGTCTCTGCAGGTCTCTCCTAGGGGCTGGCTGTCGACAGGGCAGGAGGAAGCACCAGGTTTCAGGGAAATGAAACAGCTCTGCCCAATGACCCTTCATCCCCAGGTGGTGAGTCCACCTCCTCCCTGGGGGCTCTTATGTTCTGGAGGGAGAGGAGCCTCTCTGTCTGCACGAGGCCCGTGGCGTCATCACTCTGAGAAGAGGTGGGGGGCAGGGAACTCAAGTGAGCTGGGTGGTTTATCACTAAGGAGGCAGGATCAGGCAGGAGGGCCTTTCATCTGGAGGGGACTCTGTGACCAAGGCTGAGGGTGAGAAAGATCAGGCAGCTGTTGGGGACTCATGCCAACGGGCAGAGGGAGGTGGGGTTCCCAGACTCGAGGAGCCCTAGGAGGCTGGACAACTGACGACTGAAATAAAGACACGGAGTGTGTGGCAGCCACCAGACCTGGAGGTGGTCACAGGGCTGAAGAGTGACCAAGGAGGGCCCGGGGAAGGAACGCCCGCAGGAGAGGGTTCCACAGAGGAGACAAAGAGAGAAACCAGAAAACGCCCACCTGGGACCCAAGAGAAGAGAACCATCTGTCAGACCAGCCGTGTGCGAGAGAAAGGAGCAGAGACTGGGGTAGAGACTAAGGAATAGAGACGGAATAGAGACTGGAGGAGAGACTGGGGTAGAGACGGAATAGAGATGGAGTAGAGATGGAGTAGAGCCTGGAGGAGAGATGGAGTAGAGAATGAGGAGAGATGGAGTAGAGAATGAGGAGAGATGGAGTAGAGGCTAAAGAATAGAGACGGAATAGAGACTGCAGTAGAGACTGGGGTAGGGACGGGGTAGGGACGGAGTAGAGACGGAGCAGAGTGGAGTGGTCGGAGCTCCCCCTGGATCCACCCGGCCTGACCACTGGGTGGGCTGAGGGGGCCTCTCCAGGGCACCCCCATCTGCCCCCGGCCGCGACTCCCACCCGCCTGCTCTCCAGCGCCCCCTCCACGTGTCTGTGTTGTCCCGACTTCGTCCTCGTGGCTGCACTTCCCTCCTTTCTGCTGGGACAGAAACCCGGGTCCCTTCATCCTAGAAGACCTGCCAAGAAAGACTCTGAAATCACCGAACAGAGGAGAAGGAGCGGAACGACCCGAATCACAAATTCAAGCTCAGGGATTTTAGAGCGGACTCGACCCTGCAGAAAGCCTCAACTCAAGGCAAACAGAGGAGACGGTCTCGGCGCGGCAGGCGGAGGCCGCGGCGCTCCCCGGCAGTGGCGGCGGAGACGGGCTTGGCTGCCTTCAGGGACCTCCCCGATCTTTTCCGGGGAAGTGGAAAGCTGCCCCGGGTTTCTGCAACTTCACCCTCGCCCGCCAGGGTGGGGGCGCGCGCCCGGAGCCTTGCGGCGGGGCTCGCGGGGACCGCCGTCCCGTCGCCGCGGCTGGAAGGAGCGGAGCCGGGCCCGCAGCCGCCGGCCGCGGGGGGCCCGTCACGCGAGGCCTGCGGCGCCCCCTGCCGGCCGCGCCCTGAACGGCCGCCGCTCCGGCTTCCGGAGAGGAGCCGGGCCCTGCGCCCAAGCCGCTCAGCGAAGCGGGAGCCGCGAGGCGGCCGCCGGGTCAGCAGGGCTGCGCTTCAGGCGAGTCTCAGCAGATGCTCCGAGGGCCGCTCCGGCCCAGACACCTGCCTGAGCATCGCAGCCCTGCGGGCTGGGAGAGCCAATCCCTCAAAGCCCAGAGCCGAGCCCTTGGTCCGCCTGGGCCCTCGGGGTCTTGCAGCGCAGGCCTCCTGTGCTTGAGCTTGGGAAACGCAGACGGAGCTCCAGCGAGGTGAGCCTGGAGCCCGAACCCAGCGCGGAGCTGCGCGGCTCCGGCTGACCTCACGGCCGGCCGGTCCGCGCCCAGCTGCGCCCTGACGGTACAGCCACGGAGAAGCCGCCATCGTGAGTGCCGCCTCCAGGCTCGGCTCAACTACAGGTTACGCCTGTGTGTGGAAAGCGAGCTTAAAGATGTCATTTAGAGAAACAGGAGTCAGTATCTTTCAATACCCAGCAGAGCAGGCGTGCTTGGAGTCTGGGTTGATTGGGTTTCTTCCTGCAAGCCCGTGGGTTACCAGGTCTGAGCCCCTTGTCACAGTCAAGACGGTTGACATCCCTGTTGTTGCAAGTAAAGTACCAGAAACGTGCTGACAGCAATCACAGTAGTTTCAGTGATGGATGTGTGAAACAGCTCAGTGAAGTTTTTATTTAACCCCACCAAACCTCTTTGCTTTAAATTTCTCGCACACCGACCTCTTTTTTTCCCCAGAAACACAGCTATCGCCTTTTTCTTCCTCTCACTGGACCGCAGCCGCGTCCAGCAGCCCACTGAGGGCAGGGCTGCCTCTCTGTCCGCCCTCTGGGCCAGCGTCTCTTGCAGCACTGACCCACCCGGTGACCACACCCTAGGGATTACTGGGTGCAGCAACAGCTGAATGAAGTGAAACAAGCTCCTTACATTTTCACTTCTGACACCAGATTCCAAGCGGTAGGGCGCTTCCTCGCAGCAAGCAGACCAACATAATCAGACACTGGCTGCCTGGAGTAACCTGGGGCGAAGGGTCCCGGCCACAAGACGACCCCTCCCTTAGCTGCCACTGGGCTTGCAGGTCATCTCCTGGGCTTCCCACTACCTGGCAGGGCTCCGGCTCTACTTCAGCTCATCACAATGCTACACCAGGTCCCTACAGTGGTAAGGTGACTGGGGAATCTTGACCATTATCTGTGCAAATGAAAAATGCTGCTGCTGTGTCAGTAAACAAAGGAGGCTGCAGCCATCCAGCCCCGAAAGCCGCCAAAGGTGAGGCCTAAGGAGACTCAGGGTGGAGAGGGGACACCCCCATCAAACCGTCAAGTCACCCCAAAGGGCCTAGGATGGGCAGACACAGGCCACTGGGCCCTGGCAGCCGGGGTGCAGGTTGAAAGAAAGGTGTCAGTGAGCCCGGACTTCACACCTTCTCACACATAGAAAAGGGCCAAACTCCTTACCTAGAGATGTCTCGCTTCCTTTTGTGAATAGTGATCTTTTGATGTTGCGACTAGCTGGTCTTTGTTGCAAAAACTCCTTCAGATCCTGGCTTCCCCCCCCCCTACCAACCACCACCTCTTAGGAGTGGTCCCTCAGAACCATCTGAGAGGCTGTGTCCAGGGCTCAAGTCCTCAGTTTTGTCCTCCAAGTGAAGCATCATTCTCAGCTTTAAGGCTGTGCATTTTTTTCAGTCGACATCCATATGCACATATTTGTATAATAAGCACACTCACTGGAAAAGACTCTGAGGCTGGGAAAGATTGCAGGCAAAAGGGGAAGGGGCAGCAGAGGACAGGATGGTTGGATGGGATCACCAACTCGATGAGCAACCTTCCAGAGAGATTGTGAGACAGAGGAGCCTGGTGTGCTGCAGTCCATGGGGTCTCAGAGTCAGACACGACTCAGTGAGTCAACGGCAACAATGCGTGTCACGCAGGTCTACAAGTCACAACTGATACTCTTTTCTGATATAGATTTGGCCAAAAAAAAAAAAAAAAAGTAAAGAAGAGGAGGAGCTCTGCGCGGAGCAGGGGCCCAGGCACTTCAGAGACGGGTGATCAGAGGAGCTGATGGTGAGGCTGCTCCTCCTCTGCCCGTCTGCCAGGTCCCACAGGATCCGCAGGTGGGGCTGCATTCCCCTGGTCAGTGGGCTCGAGACTGTGCAGGTCACACTTCCTGGCAGCCCCTGCTCACATCGATGAGGTAATATTTTCTAAAGGGCTCTGAAATGCATCTCTAATGAATTAAGTATAGCACACCTGCGGACGATTGAAGTAACACATACCTTTCGGCGCAATCTCGGGCTCTCAGAAACCACACATTGTTATGGGAATCAATACCCTGGTCGTTTTGTATTCCCGAAATATGGGCTTTGTGCCAGGCACATCTGTCTTGGTAGAAACAAAATCATTTTCTCCAATTTTCATGCCTTCGCCTTTGCTAAAATGCCCTTTTGAATGTATAGTTCAGTGCAAACACCTAATTTTTTTCTGTAGACTTCATACTTCTATAGGACCATCCAGAAAACAAATGGGAAGAACTACTTTAACTCTTTGGTAAATATTTACTGGACACAACTCCAGCTGCCATGGAAATGTGCGTGTGTGTTTATGGCACACATACACAATGCCACAAGTCCTCGATCTTAACTAGAAGCGCTTTCCATTTGAGTCTTTGTATAATCTGGTCCATTCCTTCATGGAAATTGTTACCTGGTTAGATAATATACAAGCATTTAAAGAGATGATTAGAATCGAAATGACGTGTGCTAGCGTTAGATGAGCAATGCCAGAGTGCTGCAGCCCAAGGGAAATGTGCGTGTCCCACGATGTTCCCCAATTTCTGCTGAAACATGACGGGTGGGCATTGGCCATCCCTTTCCCAGCTGAAACTTAGGCCCAGACAAGTCACCTCTGACAGATGGCCCAGCTTCAGGAGGAGCATCAGCAGTGGTGGCGGGGGGTGAAGGCAGAGGGGCAGGCGGGTGGCATTTAACCTAAGATTTAAAGACCCAGGGTGTAGTGAGTGTGGAAGGGTTCTGTTGGGTCCTGTCCGGTCTGGCTTGGTGCTGCCTGGGTCAGCCCGAGGGACTCGGGCCCTGGCCCGGCCACCTGCAGCGCCCCGGCCTGCGTCTCTGCAGAGATCTCGGCGTCTCTCCCAGGGGAGCCCGGCCTCGGGAAGCTGGAGCCCCCGGGCCCCACGGGCCTCCCTTCGGGGGGCCAGCCCGTTGCCGTGGGAGTGGGAGCAGCAGTCTCTCGTCGATGGCGGGCGTTTCCTCCTCGGTCCCCTGTGGCTGCGGGGTCTGCGTCCACGGCCCTCACGTGGACAGGGAGGGGAGTGGGCCCTCTCCCTCTAGGTCGTGATCATAAGACTGTCCAGGGGGCCGACCAGACCCCTGACCCCCAAAGGCTGGACTCCACCGAGGGTGTCACCCTGCACCCGCCTCCCGCAGCCTGCAGGCACAGTGTACACGGCGCCCCAGGTCGTGTGGACGGCCATCGGGCAGTGAGCCCGGGAGAGCCTTCCTCTCTGGGCACCGTCCGCAGAGGCTGCGGGGAGGACAGCTTCCCAGCACGGCTGCTGTCCCGTCTTCCCTGCTCTGAGCCCATTAGAGGTTCGCATGATACCAAATCATGGGAAACTCTAAGTGTTCGGACGATTTGTTTACGTGGGTGGATGCAATCGAATCGATAGCAGGTGTGCCCAGAGTCCGGGGAATGATTTTCTGGAATGGATTCTGAAATTTCTGCCGCCTGGGGGGTGGGCGTTGTCAGGCCGTGTGATGAAGTGTGGGTCAGTTAGAGAGCTCGGTGCTCTAAATCAATGCCACATGACCGTCTGCTCAGGCCGCTGAGCAGCGCATGGTTCTTAAAGGGCCTTGACAAATGGGACTTAGCGGCCTGTTTCCCCTGCCTCAGGCCCAGGATGAAAAGATGATTCTGCAGAGTCCAGATTTCACGCCAGTCATGCTTTGGCCCTGGGGCTGCAATGGGTTTAGCTTCTCAGGGGTGCACCACCCACTCCATGTGTTACCAAGGGACCCCGGGGGCTGGTTCTGTTCCCTTCAGACTGCTCCGAGCAAAGAACCTGGCAGTGTCGACAGAAAACCAGGGTTGAGCTAAATAACTGTGGGGAAAGCAAATTAGCCAAGATGGTCGGCCTCTCGCCCCGCGATCGGTCAGTGTGGTTCTGCGACAGCTGGGATCACTCACAGTGCTGAGCGTGTGCGTCGCCGTGTACCCCTTCGGCCACGGCCACCTCTGTCTGTAAGCGTATATACGCTCCACTGAAAAGCCCCTGAAGCTGCGTTCCGTCTGTGTCCACCGGGTCAGCCCCGAGAGGCAGGAACGCAGCGTGTCCGCTGCTGCGGCTGCAGCCCCAGTTGGGAGAGTAGACGTGCCTGCAGCTCCCACGGCCCCTCGAGAGTTCTCCCAGCTTCCCCGCTCGTGCCTGCCTGCCCTGCTCAGCAAGCAGTGTGAACAGGGAGACAACTGGCATAGTCGGCAGGACCAGCGAGACAAGAACCAACACTTATCTCAACTCGAGAATCATCCTGGGGCCCGCCGAGTACTAGGCCTTCTGACCCTGCTCAGACTTGTGTCCGTGCAGGATGAACAGCGGGAGGAACTTTAAGGGGAGATGGACCATGAGACCCTCTCTGGCCCCAAAGTCCAGAGCTTTCCCACGAGCCTTCCCTGCTGAGACTATTTCTCCATGTGCTCGGAAAGGCTTTGCTGGTTGTTGAAAGTGTAAGTTGCTCAGTTGTGTCCGACTCTTTGCGACCCCGTGGACTATACCGTCCATGGAATTCTCCAGGCTAGAATACTGGAGTGGGTAGCCTTTCCCTTCTCAGGGGGATCTTCCCAACCCAGGGGTTGAACCCAGGTCTCCCACGTTGCAGGCAGATTCTTTACCAGCTGAGCCACAAGGGAAGCCCGGTTGTTGAAGGGATTTCATCCAAAACAATATAAAATAAGGCCGGGTGAGGAGATGCCACTGAAGACTCAGACTTAGCTCGTGGGGTGCAGAGCCAGGACCCCACAGGGTGCAGAGCCCCTGTGTTGCCCTCTGAGGGCCCTGGAGGGTGAGCCAAGGCGGTGCTACCAGGGTCCTTCACAAGGCCCCCCCGGAGGCAGGACAGCCCTGTGAGAACCTGGCCGCAAGGCAGGGACAGTTCTGAGGCAGGAAATGGGCCGGTGGCTCACTTTCCATTATGGGGCCCAGGCTCCCAGTCCACTTGGCCAGACCTGAGCACGCCACAGGCCCCTGGGGGCTCAGCGCTTTGCTCCGAAAATCAGTGTCCAGGTGCCTCACAGGACGTTGCCCGCGCTGAGCCTTGTGCCGCCAGAAGCCCTCGGCTGGGGTCACTCAGACTCGCGGGCGGGTGGCCCTCCCGCCTCCTGGGCACAGGGAACCGCCTTTGCGTGTGGCCCCTTTCCTGATGCTGCTTCTCACACCAGAGACCCTGCGCCCCTCTGTCCCTGCCAGCACCCACCTTCTTATGGACCTGGCGGCATCTCTTCCAGAGTCTTCAGCCGGAGCCCTGGCCCTTCTGCTTCCTGCACGTGGACCCTTGAGCATCTGGGCTGCGCTGGAGCGGCGGGCACCAGGGACATTCCTGCCAGGGACGAGCCCCAGACAGGCGCCGACTCCCTCAAGCACCCGCACCTAGGAAACGAGAGGAGCGGTGTCCAGGCGCAGGCACGTTGTCTGAAGGGCGACTGGGCATTTGCTGCAATCCTTCCACTGCAAACTATGGCTTACTTGACATTAAATGGGATTTTTTTTCTTCAAAGTTGAACTTGGCAGAAATTCACTAAAAATGCTAGCTATACTCCTAAACCACAGGGCACATAAATCATTGAAATCAGAAGTGTTTCCAAGGAAACTGCAATTTAATTTTCTGAAAAGCAAGAGAAATACAATAACAGGTGTGATTTCCCCTTCAGTCAAAGGGGGTCAGTGGTGGGGAGACTGGGACCCTTCAGCTTGAAGGGGACCCCCTCAGGATCAGGCTGCACTGGCCTGTGAAGGGGTCTGTGGAATCAAGGCCTTGTTGGGGGCGATACAGTGGGTGAGCCTGACTCATCAGGCGGGACTCCAGGAAGCCCTGAGGCAGCTAGTGGGGCAGGGGGACCCCGAATCTGCCACCAGCCCAGCACACAAGCATGGCGACACCGGGGCCTGGATGAGACCCAGCCTCAGGACCTGAAATGAGACCCGGGCACAGCTTTTGGAGCTCACACCGCAATGTCTGTTTTGCAGAGAAGCCTAAAGTGAAGTTGCTCCGTCATGTCTGACTCTTTGCAACCCCATGGACTGCAGCCTACCAGGCTCCTCTGTCCATGGGATTTTCCAGGCAAGAGTACTGGAGTGGGGTGCCAGTTCCTTCTCCAGGGGATCTTCCTGACCCAGGGATTAAACCCGGGTCTCCCACTTTGCAGGCAGACGCTTTACCCTCTCAGCCACCAGGGAAGCCCAACTAAGGCAGTTGCTAAAACTTGAATTACCTGCTGTCATTTCCCAGCAAAATTCTCTGCAACCGCTGCAGTACAAGCGAGAGCTGTGTGTTTGCGTCAGGGTGGCCGTGCTGTCCCTGGGCCGCCCTCGCGGCACAGGCCTCTAATGAACCCCTGGCTCGGCCACACCCTCCTGGTTCTCCGAAGCCTCATCCCGACGGAGCTGGGGCTGCGGGTTTTCCAGCCAGGACTACAAGAGGAAGGGAACTGGAAAACTACAGACCGCGTCGTTGGGTTGCTGTGGGTCCGAGGAGGCCAGGGCTGCAGAATTTAGCTCCAGCGTGAGAATGAGGCGCAGGGACTCAGCGGGCGGAGGAGAGGGCGAGAGGGGGTACAGAATCCCAGCAGCCCTGCTCACGGCGCGCGTCCAGAACAGGCAGCATTAGAGCGGTTGGGCCGTGAAAGCAGGACGCCGACCCCTCTGAGGGCAGGGGGCTCCTGAGAAGGCAGTGCACCCCTTCCAGGAGCCCTCTCCTGGGAGACCGTCCTTGATGAGGACAGAGCGGGGTCGGCTCTGGGGACGACAGTCAGCGCGGTCTCGCTCTGAGCTCATAGGACCCCTGAGGCCCCTGGAGTCTGGTGCTGAGTTCACATGGCCTGCACCCCAGGTGGAGAGGAGGCCCCTCGCCAGTCGGCTGGGGCTCCGCACACAGGCCGCGTTAAATCTCCGGGTGTGCAGTGACGCGTCTGCGCCGCTTGCTTGCTCCTGTGTCCTCGGGCTCAGCATGAGTCTGTCTGGCCGTCCGCCTCGCCCTCCGCCCGGAGAGAGCTGGCCCTGGGCCCGCCCCTCGTCCTGAGGGAGAGGCCGCCCTGGGCGGGAGCGGTGGGCACAGCCAGGCCTGTCGGAGGAGCTTCCAGAAGCAACAGGTCATTGTCCAGGGCGGGGCAGCTTCAGCACCGGAGTAGACTCCAAAATGCCCAAGCAAGCCAAAGACGAACACAGCGAGACAAGCTGGCGTGTTGTGTGCTGTTATGGAGACACACTGCTTTCTCCCCAGCCTGCAGCTTGGGTTGTTACCCACAGCAAACTGTATGTAAACTGAATTTCTAGCCCCTTTATTGTGACACGAACAACTAAACCAGCTTTTACTATTTTTTGAGGTTGAATCTTGGGAAAATTCCAAATCATATTCTCTTTTAGGGTTGATCAAACATTGTACGGTCTTTCCCTGCAGTGACAACTGTTTGGCATCTAAGGCGACAGCGGCGGGGGGTGAGGGCGGGGGAGGGTCTGCGGCTCCGGCGACTGTGGCCCCCCCTCCTCTGCTCGCTGGACCCCTGGGCCACGGCTGCGCCCCTGCTCCGCGAGCCCCGCTGGCGGAACAGAGTCAGGATTCAGGCGGCGTCGCAGGTGCGCCTGCGTCTCTGCAGCCTGTCCTCTGCCTCCACGGCTGCTTCTCACCCACTAACAGTTCCAACTGCTGGCCTGCCTTCCAGTTCTAGCGTAGAAAAAGAAGGGCAACTGTGAGCGTCTCTGGGCGGGAACTGGACTCCGAACGCGCGGAAGCGGTTCCCGGGGCCCAGCTGACAAGTGCTGCAGCGCCCCCTGGAGTCGCGCGTGCAGACGCGCCCGGAGCCTGGGACCCGCTCCACCTGCCCTAGGCGGCGGGACCCGCGGAGCCCGCCAGGCCCGCGCCTCCTCTCCCCCTCGCTGGGCACCCGGGAGCGGGGAGGCTGAGAATTCAGACCGCCCGGCGTCTCCGCGCGAGTCTGAGGAGTAGACAAAGCCATGTACCAGCAGCCGAGCGAGAGCAGGGCGGGGAAGCTTCACACCCAGCGGGCGTCTTGACCCTTGCTGTGATCTTATAAATAAGGCAGGTATCTCACAAGGGTAACAAATCCAGAAAAAGTCAGTGCGCTGGCCGGACACGCACGCCCCCAGACAAGTTCAGAGATCCAGGAGTCAAGCCTGCCTCTGACCCCAAAGACCCTGCACACTGGGCCCTGCTTCCCAGGCAGGGCCGCGGCGTGCGGGGCATGCGCGTAAGCAGGCCTGCGCCCTGGGAACGCCCTGTGCGCTGGCCGGGATCTCACAAGGCAGGGACCCTCCAAGGGCGCCCGGGGGCTGAGACGCAGCACAGCAAGGCCCCACCCTGGGCGCACGTCCCGCACGCACGCGCCTCCAGGAGCACCCAGCGGTTCATGATCACGTGCTCCTCGTTAGCCCCTGTGCAGTGATCGCCACAGCAGGGTTCTGCGGCTCTTGTTCCTGATTATAAGTTAATTGTGCAAGAGTTTTAATTTGCTGGGGGCAGAATCCACCGCTCAGCCCACATGCACCCCAACTTGCAGCCTCTGTCCGTTTCCCGTGTTTCGGTTGTTCCAGCCGAGGAGGAGACTCCAGGCGGTACAGGTGGGTGCTCTGCACTGGTCAGGCACACCCCTCGGCTGGCAGATGGGTCCCCTGGTCACTAAACCCAACCCGAGCAGGCCATTAGTCACAAAAGTGAGGTGACAACTGGGCGTTCTGCTGCAAAAAGGGAACAAACCCCTCCCTCCCCACATTTCTACTAAATTATGTCAAAATTTTAAATCTTCATATAATACATCAAGCATGTTTTCAGAGATTCTTGGATAAACTTTTATGCTGCCAAAATATAAACTGCCTGAATTTACAGCTTTGATTCTGCAGCTTCTACCATTAAATGCTTGTAACTTCAACACTGAAGTCTGACTTCCCTTACACTGAATCTACTATTTTGTTTAAATAACTGTATCAGTAACGGCTTGCTGAGCATAATTTAAAGAGCGAAAAGCCTGTCTTGAGTAACTTCATGGCAACGCCTTGTGTTTCCCGTGGTTTGCACGACGATGCTCAGCAGGCAAACCTGTCAGGAAGACACTGGTCCTGGCGTCCCATCCATGGGTGCCTGCTGATGACAGTGTAACAATATGGTTAACTTTGGTGTTAATGACTCATCAACCAACCAGGTGGCCGCCAAGTGCAGCGCAGTTTGCTCACTACAGCCACAGACACAGCGTCATCGTTACAGTTTTGCTTATTTCACGTAACCAGGAACCAAATCCACACCCTTTTGCTCAAGCTTTGGGGTGACACGGGGCTGTAGGAAGCCGTGACTGGGGATGTGCCTTCCTTCACCGACCAAGACCCCCAGCACAGCGAGCTCGTGCACCCCAAACCCTCTAAAGGGGGCCACAGACGCACACTTCGGACAAAGTGCTGAAGGGTCAGGCACAGTTCTGGCTTGTAGGACTTCCCCAAGCAGCAGGATAGTGTTAACACTGCGATTTAAGCCTCTGAATATGAACTTACTAGAAACAGTTAAAAAGTAAAAGTTTGTGTTTGCGAAAACAAAATATAACTATTTTAAATCAGACTGCACACACCAGTGAATGAAAAGGTCCATGCCACGCCTTTAGGTTGATGAGTCATTAACACCAAAGTTAACCATATTGTTACACTGTCATCACAGGGAAACGACGACTCAGTCCCATATTAAGACAGGCTGAGCAACCAGACGCTGAAAACGCCCCACAGCCTCCCCAGCTTCCGCGGGCAGAAGCCGGGATGTTCCCAGCGGTGTGTCCTGTCCCCAGGGCCCCGGCCTGACTGTAGGTCTGCAGGGGACCAGCCATCGTCTGGGCTCACACGAACTGGCCAGCTCGGCCCTGCGCTCAGAGGACTGCTTTGGACGCGGCGGGCTCCTCTGATGCCAGGATGTGATGAAGCGCCCTCAACGGGTAATTCTCAGAAACGCACAAAGAGGCACGCTGCCAGGCACAATGAGCTTAAAATCTGGCTTCACGTGACGGGACGTTTTTAAGTCAATGTTTAAAATGTTCCATACAGAAGTCTGAGATGAAGGACAGGTCAGAAGCCCCAGAGACGCATCGAGGAAGGTCTGTGCACGCGGACCGGCGCTCAGTCATGTCCAGCTCTTTGTGACCCCAAGGACGGTAGCCCAGCAGGCTTCTCTGTCTGTGGAGGTTTCCAGGCAAGAATACTGGAGTGGGTTGCTATTTTCTACTCCAGGAAGTTCTATTCACTTCTAAAACTAATGTCAAAATTCAGGAAACTGTTTCTCTACTGAGAGTTTGTAACTATCTATAAAAACTTTATCTGGATTCAAAGTGTAATTTCATAATCTGTCGAAGTGTCACCTTTTGAACTTCTAAATATAAACTTTCATATGAATAAATATGATTTTTTGAAATTTGTAAAGTATATTTCAGTTCAGTCGCTCAGTCATGTCCAACTCTGCGACCCCATGGACGGCAGCACACCAGGCCTCCCTGTCCATCACCAACGCCCGGAGCTCGCTCAAACTCATGTCCATCACATCGGTGAGGCCATCCAGCCATGCTTCAGTTAACTTGTTAAAATTATGATAACCAGGCACAAGCAACCTTCTCAAACCCAAACCAGGAGCCAACAGCATCGTCCCTCCTGAGGGCTGTGCTTGGACAGGGGGCCCTCTGCTCAGCGGCCAGCCTCCAGCTGCAGCTCCAGACGGGACAGGAGCCACAACCTCCCGCACAGAAGTCTGTTCACAGGGTAACCGCGCCTGCTCCAGCCGCCCTGAGAGGACCCACCCAGGGCACCAAAGGGCACAAAGAGGGGAAGCAGAGAGACACAGTCAGCGTCTGTATTTGCCACAGAAACTGTTTACTTGTAACGGTCCTTCCCGAAAGCAACACCAGGGGCTCATCCAACCACCGCCTCCAGGGACCCCGACGTCTCCAACTGGACGGAGGGCAGGTGGCCCCTCGTGTTCTGTCCAGTGGCCACACCACCCGGAGAGGCCACCACCGAGCAGACAGACCAGGGTGACCGGGGTGGTGGGTCTGCCCAGGCGTGGGCACTGCCCCTCGCTCAGGCCCTGTCGCCAGGTGGACGGGGCATCTGATAGCTCACACCAGGCACGGGGGGCTGTGGACACACGGGAGGTCCCTGCGCTGCTGTTTGTCCAGTTTAACTGGAGCGACCGGCGCCGCTCAGGCCCGGCGTGCACGCAGGGCGTGGTAGGCTGCGTCTGTCCTCACAGCGTGTTTGCGTGTGTTCCAGGGGATAAGACGCCTGAGCGGAGCGGTCACTCCTCCTTGGGCCGCGCCCGCGCCCGCGCCCTCCGCTGCTCCTGTAAGCTCCGCAGGTCGGTCATCACCGCCAGGGTCTTGCGCACCCACAGGACCTGGAAAGAACCGAGCGGACGCGGTCAGAACTGGCCCTGCGTCAGGGGAGGAGGACGGCGCGGGCAGCCGGGGAGGCACGTACCACGATGGCCAGGGCGTTGAGCAGCAGCGGCGCGGAGAACACGAGGGAGATGAACGTGCCCCTCGAGTCGAAATACTGGTGTCTGGAGAACAATCTGTCTCAAGAAGAATTTACAGGTCACCGGCTGTCACAGACGGCATTCCCGCGACTTTCTCTATCTCACAGAGTCTCAGCAAGCCCACCTCTCACTGGGGGCAGGATGGCCCCTCTGGGACCGCCAGGACCCCCACTCCCACACCACCCAGGACCCCGGCAGGAGCCGCTGAGCACAGGAGGACAAGATGATCAGAATCGCCGCTGCACTGGGGAGAGCTCAGAGTCCCATGTCTGATGCGACCTTCCTGACCCTGCAGAGGGACGACCCCAGCCCCTCTGGAGAGCAGCGGCCTACACCCCGGCCCTCCGGGCGTGGGCAATGCGCACCGGGCCTCCCGGGGGGCGGGGGCGGGGCAGCAAGCCCAAACCAGGCTGCCCTCCAGGGTCTCAGGGAAGACGGACACTCAGGTCACGGACTCAGGCACGCAGCGCGGCTCTGGGTCACAGGGCACAGAGCCCTGCAGGGCGGGGCCCAGGCCGCTGAGGGCTGCTCGGGAGGCGTGCGTCCTGGTCAGAATCAGGAGGCAAAGTGGGGAGGACGGGCCGCGTGGGCAGAGGGCAGGCTCTGCACCCAAGAGCAGGGCCGGGGGCGGCGGGGCTGGGGCCGGGACTGCGCGGGGCCCCGGGGTCAGGCCGAGGGCAGACCCGGAAGCAGGGCGCGACCAACCGGGGAGGCATCGCCCCCAGGGAGGGGCGGTGCTGGGGGTGCTGTGCTGCCCTCCCCGACCGTGTCAGCCTCCCGCCTGACCTGAGAAGGCAGAAAAAGCAGCTGCGACCACCGAGGGGCAGAAGGCTGGGGAGTGGATCTGCACTGTGCGGGGGTCAGGGGAAGTGTGTTCCCGGACAGGGACCCAGCCACCCAGGCGTGTGCGCAGGGGACACCCAGGCGAGGAGGGAGCGGCTGGTGTCCTGGAAACCCGGGACCCCGCGTTTTCAGGACCAAGGACAACAAGTAAACCACGGGAAGGTCAGGAGCTCCCCATCACGAAGGAGTGCGCTTCTGGACAGCAACCGCCCGGTCTCACAGCGGAGGAGTCTGGGGTGCGGCAGGGCGGAGGTCTCCGTAAACAAGAGCTGCACGCCGCCTGAGGGCGCCCTACAGCGGACAGGGGTGGTTTCAGACTCAGCCCACGTGCCCAGGACCGCTTACCTCCAATTCATCGCCGCCACTTCATTGATGTACTCGGCACAGTAGACCAAGGTCACTGAGGAGAAAGAACCCCGGGTGAGAAGTCAGAGGGCGGCCGACCACCACAGCCTACACATCCTTCGGAAGAGCGCGCTTCAAAGGTAAGAACAAGGCCGCGCTCCGCGGCTCGGGAGCCTGTGTCCAGTGCGTTCCTCACGAGGGCCCCTCGCAGACTGGAGGAACGTCCTCCCCGGCCTGGCGCACTCCTCACTGCGACGCAGGCCCCCGGATAACCTCCTGTCTGGATTTCCCGCCTTGCACACGATCAACTGAAACATCCCCTTTAACATGAATTTTTGCATTTTGTTAAACTACAAGCAAAATCTTCAGTGTCTTCCCAACGGCTGCAAGATTAAGAGCCCAGCCTAGCCTCTGAGGCGCTGGCCCATCCTACCTATCTGAACACACGTCTAGCCCGTCAACGTCAGACACGTGCTTCGACAACTGACCCAACGCGGACTCTGTCACCCTGGTGCTCTCACGGGTGCCTTCGCCCCACGTGCCAGCCAGACACCTGTTCCTTGTCTCACCTTAAGAAAAAGGGATTTTTCTCTCTTTTTATGCCCCACACCAGGACTTCATTTCCTCGGTGCAATGATCCCACACGAGTCTGTCCCTTCTCTGAATCTCGATGGATCTTATAAGCACAGATCTTACACTGCGGATCTTATATTTCTTGCCCTGTGTGCAGCTCCCAGAGCAAGCTGAGAGGCTAAGCCCACAGAGGGGGGCCCAGAGTCAGCGTCCCAGCAAACACAGCTCCTGTTTGCGTCACCAGTATTCAGCACCCTCCTGGGAGCGCGGTAGGTACTTGAAAGAATCCTTTCAAGTCCAATATCCAAAATGACGTTTATTTTTATAGGAACCAAAAGTGATATACGGGAGTGGCCTGAAATCAGAGAGAGGAGGATGGGGAGGCCTTGCAGATGCTTTTACATATCATGAGGCTGCAGAGGGAACACCCACCCACCCCCAGATCACACACACACCCTCGATCCCAGCAATCTGAACCCTGAGCAGCAGAACGGCTGATTCTACTCACCCAGGCACAGGAAGTGCCCCACCTGCAGCCTGTACCTCTGGGATGAGAAGCAGGTGAGCAGCAGGCAGAGCACGTGGAAGACAGCCAGCCCCACGAGCCAGGGCTCCGTCCAGTCCGTCTGCTGGAGGACAAACAGCACAAACAAATGAGGGTCCTCTCGCACTGGGGCCAGGCTTCACACGCCGTCTTCTCTGAGCATGTCCAGAGCACCCACCAGGCTTCACAGGACACGGGATCGGGAGGGGAAGGGAGGGGAAACATGCGCCCCCACCCAGGGACCGTCGCTCATGTCCCTGGAGGACCGTCCACACAGCACTGAGGGCTTCACTGTTTGTCAAGCACAGCTTCTAGCTGGGAAAACCTAAGGACTTTCCATTCTGGGAGAGAAGACAGGGAGGCCTGGTTCTGGAATGCACCAGGCCCCCGCGGAGGTGAGGCTACAACTCCTATTTCCAGCTCCCTAGACCAGTGATTAAAGCCTCGGAAGATCTGGGCTGCCCTCCAAACAGCGCTAGACCTCAGGTCAGCCAAACTCTAAGGGTGGCTGGTCCGCACCCTTAAACTAGGACCCCCTCCCGGAGGCTCAGGTCTCTCGCGGGTAAGGGGCTGGAGTCGAGACTCGCGCCTGCCCCTTGCCCACTGCGGGTCCTCGCGTTCAAGCCCAGATCTGCCCCCTTCCCTGCGCCGCGCAGCAACCCCGCCCATCGCGGGGCCCCGTCCCAGAACGCCCCGCCCCTAACCCGGGCCCGGCCCACCTGGGCCACGCCCCTGCCGGGCCCCACCCCTAACCCGGACCCCGCCCCCCAGGCCCCGCCCCGGAACGCCCCATCCGGCGCCGCGGGCGTCCTTTTTGGAAAATTCCGAGCGGCCCTCCGCGCCAGCGGCCGAAGTGGCGGAAAAGGCGGCGAGTTACCGTGATCACGGCGGGGGTGCTGACGGGGAACCTGCTGACTGAGAATGCGGATGGCATCGTCCCCAGAAAGGCCCAGTCTCACCACCACCTTTTCGTCTTCCCGCCCCGCCTGGATAGGACAAGGAAGTCCTTTAACGTCCTCTCGCGATATTTCCCACTTGTCGCGAGGCCTACTGTGCCTGGAAGTGGGAGGGAGGCCGGCAGGCAGGCAGGCAGGCATCCCGCCATCTCGCGATATCTGTAGTGCCGTGTACCGGGTCCAAATCTCGCGGTATTACGTGGCGTTGCAGTGACGTGAGGGAGGTAACAGGCAGACGCCGGGTTTTGTCCACAGCGGGTCGGTGCGGGCTCTGGTTCTGTGGCGTGTGCGCGCACCACTCTGCGTCTGCGGACAGCACCCCTCTGTCCGGGAGTTCTCCAGGCAGGAGCACCGGGGCGGTCGCCAGGCCCTCCTCCACGGGGTTTTCCCGACCCGGGCACCGAACCTGCGGCGGCTGCACTGCAGGCAGCCGGTTCACCGCGGAGCCACCGCTCCTGGGAGCGGGAAGGGCTGGGGGCGTCCCGCCTTCTCACTGCTCAGCTCCCGGGGCCAGGCTTCGGAGTGGGTGTCGCGCAGTAGTGGTCTGGCCTCTGGGAGACAGGAATGACCCGGACCCTTGAGGACACAGGACGGTGATCCGAACCCCGGCCCGCAGAGGACACTGACTTGGACCCTGGGGGACCAAAGGTCTGGGGAGAGTGACCTGCATAGTCTCAAAATGAACTTCCCTCTGGGTCCTTCTCTTAACTGGCTTCAGTCAGGCTTCACGGAAAGGCTGAGTGGGTGGGGGCGTGAAAGTCGCTCAGTCGTGTTTGACTCCGCCACCCCCTTTAACCAGCCTGCCAGGCTCCTCCGTCCATGGGGTTCTCCAGGCGAGAATACTGGGCAGCCATACCCTTCTCCAGGGGACCTTCCCTGCCCAGGGATCGAACCCAGGTCTCCCGCATTGCGGGCCACAGTCTGAGCCACGAGGGAAGCTGAAAATCCTGCTCCTCAGCCACTCGGTGGGGTGGACGTTATGGACTCACTTCACAGTGAGAAAACAGACTCAGAAAAGTAAATCCCCTGCCCGGGGAGAGGGTTAGGGTGTGGGTGAGACTTGGCTGGTTCCGTGGCACAGACTGCCAGATGCCTGCCCCACCAGCCTCCTCCTGGGCCCGGTCTAATGAGAAGCACTTCTCTAGATCAGTTCAGTCGCTCAGTGCTGCACTCCAGGCCTCCTTGTCCATCACCAACTCCTGGAATTTACCCAGACTCATGTCCATTGAGTTGGTGATGCCATCTAACCATCTCATCCTCTGTCGTCCCCTTCTCCTCCTGCCCTCAATCTTTCCCAACATCAGGGTCTCTTCAAATGAGTCAGCTCTTCATATCAGGTGGCCAAAGTATTGGAGTTTCAGCTTCAGCATCAGTCCTTCCAATGAACACCCAGGGCTGCTCTCCTTTAGGATGGACTGGTTGGATCTCCTTGCAGTCCGAGGGACTCTCAAGAGTCTTCTCCAACACCACAGTTCAAAAGCATCAGTTCCTCAGCGCTCAGCTTTCTTCACAGTCCAATTCTCACATCCATACATGACCACAGGAAAAACCATAGCCTTGACTAGACGGACCTTTGTTGACAAAGTGATGTCTCTGCTTTTTAATATGCTGTCTAGGTTGGTCATAACTTTCCTTCCAAGGAGCAGGCGTCTCTTAATTTCATGGCTGCAATCACCCTCCCCAGAGTAGTGCCGTGGATTCAATGCCTGATTCGCTTCCCAAATATAACCTAGTCCCTGAATTCGTTTCTCCAGCAACTTTGCAGGCCAGTGGTCTGACCTGAGATGACTGATGTCCGGGTCTGAGGGCAGATGTGGCTCTTCTCTCGGTGGAGCTGGAGCTGTGGGGTGAGGGCCAGCAAGGCTGTGACTGTCCACCCTCACATGTGTCCGTGTGAGGATTCTGTCAGGAGATGGGGCTCTTTGGGAGTAAGAATCTGCTGTCCTGCAGTGACCACTCTTTCTCTGATGCTGGACGTTTCATGCTCAGTGTTTACTCCCCTGACCTGTCAGGGAGATGGTTTGGAAAAATCAAAGACTTCAAAGGCAGTATTTCTCCTTTCTGATGACGGCTCCCTACGCTGGGGCATAGAGATCAGGCTCCAGGCTTCCTGCCGACGCTGGCTTCTGCAGCGTTGCTCGAGAAAGGCAGAGGCAGCGTGACTGCCAGTGTCTGAGGCGGGCCGGCCTCGTGCCTTTAGCAGCTGCTGCTCACTCCTCTGATTCCCTGACAACCTGCCCCAGGAAGTGACCGGGTCAGCTCTCCGGTCTCCTGTCCCCTCAGGGCGCTAGCTGCCTTCAGAGCAGCCACCGGTGAGTTTCTCTAGAGTCTGGAACTGGTGGAGAAGGCATGTGCGTGTCAACTGAAAAATAATGCACAGCCTGAAAGCTGAGAAGTGTTTTATTTGGCAGACAAAACCGAGGACTTAAGCACAGAATTCAACCTCTCAGAGGGCTCTGAAGGACTGCTCCCTAGAGGTGTGGGAGGAGCCAAGATATAGAGGTATGTTTCCACAAAGGCCAGGTAGTCAGAACATCAAAAGATTGCTATTAATTAAAGAAAACTAGACATCGCAGTTCAGGGAATTTGGCCCCTTTCTACGAATGGGCAGGCGGGAGAGTCTGGGCCCACTGACGTCACCCCTTTGATGTGCACTCCAGCTTCCTGGGCCTGGCGTCCTGGGCTCTCACCCTGAGTCTGCCCGGGGCCCCTTCGGGTGTCCCGCGTCACCCTTTCCTCCGCTTCGGTTCATGCAGGGGAGGGGAGGGGAGGGTGGATGGCCAGCAGGGGTCAGGAGCCCGAGGCTCCGCTCAGGGGGTCCTCCTCACACCCAGCTTCCGGGGCTGTTAGTGGCTTGCAAGTCACCACATTTACGCGTGCTCAGCTTAACTTTTCTTCAGTTACTGCTTTAAGATCTTGTCATTGCAAGAAGCATGACATTTTTGTTATCACAATGATTAGACTTGCTAAATTTCAGAGAATTTTAAGGAATGCCATAAGAATTTTCATAATGCATTATCTAATGTCACGTGTCCTCTGACACTGGGGCTTCTCTGCAGAAGGGACCACCTGGCGTGTCAGCCTGTCCTTTCCTGATAGACATGGATCTTCCCAAAACCTCAGTTCACTGCATTTTATTCTCCAAACCTCTGTCCATCTGACCACATGCGTGCTTGCACGTCAGTGTCCATCTCTCTCTGCCTCCAGGGGCCCATTTAGGCAGAATCTCCTTGCTGTTCCCACAGGGAAAGCAACAGTAGCGTGTTTTCAACCCCACAGTTGTCAGGAGACAACTGTGTCAGCAAACAGAGATGTCTGGAAATAAAGGATATGGGCAAATTCACCTTGTGAGTTGAGACACTGACCTCCTTCCAGAGAAACTCTGCAGGCGGTGCCCAAAGGCCTCTTCCTTCCCTTTAGCTGTCACTGTGTGACCCTTCCGCCTCACAGGCCCACAGGTGAAGCCCTGTCCCTCAAAAGACACAGAACTGGCTACTTTCTTGGCCTTTGAATTAAACTTCCCCTTGGTCTTTGAATTAAACCAATTAATGTTTCATTGGTAAAAAGACAGAATTAAAACGGAAATGCCGCGTTCCTTTGCTCACGAAGATGCTGCTCCAAGTCTGCTCAGTTCTGAACTGGCAGGTACGTTGTCCTCCCTGGAGACTGCTACAATGACAAGTGTCAAAAAACAAACACATGAAACGTAACAGTCCATAAATCTGCTCCAAATTGTGTATGATAGTTTAAGCAGCGTTTTTGTTAAACAGCCTTTTGTTAATCATCTATTGTTTTCCAGTGGCTGCTGTAGAGAGTGTTTTTACTTTTTTCTCACGTGATATTTTATTTACAAAACGTTGAACATAAATGAGCGTTAATATTCACTTTTTCCAAGAGAGTCTGAAACTGAGCAGCTCAGACCTGAGAAGGTTGAGAGTCTGTCTCTCTCCTGACTTTGAAATTGCTCTGCCCCATATGGCTTATGAGAACATGTCTTTATTTTCTTTACTGTCTGTGACTTTACACTGAACTCAGTCTCATCACGTTAAGAGTCCAGCCCATGCCGACACTGTCTCCTGCACACAGCCACAGAACGTGTTTATGAAAGTTGATGCATTAAACTGTTTCATGGAAGCTTTACCTGCAGCAATAATGTTAAATCACATCTTCCTTTCCTGCCAGAGTGCAATGACCTTCTCCTTCTGGGTCACAGGAGCCACATTCTCCACAACTTGTCTGTTTATTTTAAGGGAGGAGCCAAGCTTCTTTTCCCTCTCTAGTCTGGTATACCTTAATTTGTAATGGAAATCAAATTATTTCTGCAACAGTTACACCTGTTTCATTGACGTACTTTCTTTCCACTGAGTAGTACACGTGAGCTGAGGGTTGTGTGTCTACTTTACATTCACTGAGGCATAAAAGGAAGGTTAGTTAGAATTCTGTCAGATCTTCCCTCTCGCCAGGTCCAGTCTTCCAATATAAGTCCCATTTTCCTCTTGGAAATCTGTCACAAAAATCTCCCATTTTTATAGATTCTTTTTCTTACCATTTTCTAGCACCATCAGAGGGTGGAAAGGTAGACTCCAGGGTCTCTGGCCTCTGAATTGCTTAACATCATTAATCACCAGGGAAATGCAAATCAAAATCACAATGGGAGACCACCTCGTGCCTACTAGGATGGCTATCATAAAAAACAAAGCTAAGTATGAGCAGGAATGTGGGGAGTGGGGAAAAGCGAACTGCGCTCAGCAGGGGTATGAACGCCACTGTGGGAAACAGCATGGCGGTTCTTCGAGAAATTAAAACAGAGCCACCGTGTGAGCCACAATCCCACACGGGGACAGGTATCAGGGTTAAAGCCAAGATCTGGGAGAGACGCCTGAACACCTTGCATCGCTCCCTGCAGCACCGTTCACAGCAGCTAAGATACGGCAACACTGTCAGCGTCCATCCGTGGCTGAATGGGCCAGGAGCACGCAATGTGTACACACAGTGGAATATGACGCAGCCTGGAAGAAGGCACCGCTGCTGTTTGGACAGCCTGGACGAACTGGAGACACTGTGTTAAGGGGAGTGAGCCGTCACAGCACGAGTCCACTCGTATGAGGAGATACTTAGAGTCGTCAGAAGCCGAGAATGGGTGCTGGCGGTCTGGGACTAGGGCTGGGGGGGCAGAGAGGGAAGGTCAAGGGTTAAATACCAGTGCTGCAGGTAAGCTGTGGAGACCAGCTGTACAGCAGAAATCTGTACAAAGGGTGGATCTCATGTACTGTGGTCCTACCACAATCACACAACAGCAGGAGCCGCCACCACCTGTACTTGAGATGCTAATTCTCTGTGTCACCGATTCCATGAGTGTCGGTGACTAAGCAGCTGAGCTCCTCGAGCTGGCTGGTATCAACTGGTGTAACCATTGTGGGAAACTGCCCTTTACCTTAGAATCTGGGTGTACACACATCACAAAACTTCGCATTTCTACTACGGTTATACAGCCTACAGAAATGCATGCATGGGTGCCTGTGTTTTTGCCAGTTTTATTTATAACTGACTCACGTTGTAAAGAACCTCCCTGGTGGCTCAGACAGTAGGGCGTCTGCCTACAATGTCGGAGACCCGGGTTTGATCCCTGGGTTGGGAAGATCTCCTGGAAGAGGAAATGGCAACCCACTCCAGTACTTTGGCCTGGAGAATCCCATGGACACAGGAGCCTGGTAGGCTACAGTCCACGGGGTAGCAAAGAGTCGGACACGACTGAGCGACTTCACTTTCTACTTTCTTTCTTTCATGTTGTAAAAACATCAACGAACAGGCCCTCCAGCTCCGTGGGGTGAGGCTTCACGCTCCCCAGCCTGAAGCAGCACCAGGCCGCGGCATCTCTGGGCGCATGTCTGGGCCCACTCTCATGAACAAGGACACGATCCTGCTGGATGAGGCCCAGCTGGCCCAGGGTCACCTTGCCTTGACTGGTCACATCGGCAGGGACCCCAGGCCCCAGCAGGCCCTCCTGAGGCCCAGTGCTGTGGCCTCGCACTGATCTGGTCCAGGGTGACCTCGCCTCGACTGGTCACATCGGCAGGGACCCCAGGCCCCAGCAGGCCCTCCCGAGGGCCCATGCTGTGGCCTTGCACCGACGTGGCCCAGGGCATCTCAGCACCAGGGAGGTGGTCAGTGCAGCGCAGGCTTGGGTCCCCACCAGCGTGGCAGCAGGAGGTGTCGCTCCCCCACTGAGGAGCTGGACGTGAGGTCTCGTATCCGAGGAGCTGCCCCTCCTGCCACCGTGACCTCTGCTCATCCTCCAGGGACGAGCTCTGGGCAGTTGGTCCCCTCACAGCCTGCCCCAGCCCGTAGCCTCGGGGTCCGGAGGTGGCGCCCAACGCTGGTGGGCCTGCCCCCTGGCCCCTGGGGGCCTGCAGGGGTCCTCGTCTCCTTCTCTGTCTTCACCTTTGGTAATTAAAGTCAGTTTTTTTCACCCCATGCAGAAAATATGAATTCTTTACAATTTTCTTTTCCATTACTGTTATAGATTAACTCCTTCAAGCCACCAGATTTTCACTTTTCCATACTTACTGAAAAGGCACTTGAGCTGAAGGGACAAGCACCTTCTGAACTCAATCACAGCCAACAGCTTCTCTCTTCACTGTGAAGGGCCTCTGAATGTGTGCGAGTCTTTCACTAGGAAGAAATTTATAAACTGATACTAAACTTCCTTAAAGGCATTCTAGATAATGAGACAAACACCACGTTTGATGTGCCAGGGATTCAGTCCCGGGAATGCTATTTACGAATCACCAGCTGAATCTTATCACGGGAAAACAGATTTAGTTTTCAAACACTTAGTTTTGAGAAGCATCTGAAATTCAAAATGCACCAAACCTTCAAATGCTTTTGAAGGAGGTTTTCTACTGAAAAGCTAAAGACTGAGCTCTTTAGCTTCCGGCTCCAGGTCAGGCCACCTGACGTGGGGGAGCCAGTGTGACGTGAGCACCCAGAAGCCCCCTGGGCCTTCCCGCCCTGAGCACCTTGAGGACCTGGGCTGGTTACAGGAGTGATTGTCTTCGGTGTTTTGCCCAAAGCACTTCAGGGCTCCCCTTGGTGGCTCAGCTGGTAGAGAATCCGCCAGCAGTACGGGAGACCTGGGTTCGATCCCTGGGTTGGGAAGATCCCCTGGAGAAGGGAAAGGCTCCCCACTCCAGTATTCTGGCCTGGAGAATCCCAGGGACTGTACAGTCCACGAGACCACAAAAAGTCGGACACGACTGAGAGACTTTCAGTTCAGTTCAGTTCAAAGCACTTTTAAAGGCTAGTGTGACATTTTCATTCCTAACCATAAAAACAATATAAAATAAACTTTATGAAATTATGATGAAAACATATAACCTAAATCTATTACATACCTGATAATGAAGCAATAAGTCAATCACAGTTAAGGGTGTTTGTGCACATGCATTTAAATACATGTGATTAATAAATACACACACAGAGGCCCCCTGCAGCAGCCCCTGTCCGCTGGCCTCCGTTAAAGCTCTCTGTCCTCGGGCCACGGCCTCTCGGATCACTGGGAAACAGCGGAGGGGGCACCACAGGCTCAGCTCTTGGTTTAGGGTCTTAGCACAGGATTTGACCTCCTTCTGACCTGGGTTTGAATCTCATTCCTGCAGTTTAGGAATGCAGCTTGTCCTGGACAAAAGGCGGGGTTCTCTGAGGATGAGCGTCCTTGTCACAGTGACCTCCCACTGGGGTTCCCATGAGTGTTGAATGTGTGCACACATGCACACGCGCAGTACACACACACACACACGCCCCACACGCGCCCAGAGTAGCCAGTCCAGCTCGTTAGCTACACCGTGCTGACGGCTGCATCAGGCCACTTAACCTGATACCATTCCTGGGAATAACCAGCTAATAACCTGCCCAATTCCTGGCAATTTTTCAGATGCTTTGCTCAAGAAACTCCAAATATAATTTAGCTTTGATGCTTGCCCATTTCATGCTGTGGCCATGCAAACAAGGAGTTGTGTGCTGTCTGTTGTTTGAAGGAGACACACGTGTCTTTTTTAATTTCGAGACAAGCGAAGGCTCGCTAAAATGTGACCGTTGTTAAGGCTAGTTTCTGTGCGCATCACATGACCTCACTAAGAAGCTGTTGTGGAATGACCACCGCTTCTGAGTATCAGCTTACCCGCAATTGGTTCCCAACTGTCGACCACGTTCAGCTGCTTGACTTTGATCTGTTTCTTTGTAGACTTTGCTCAGTGTATGTCTCAGTCTCATCTTTGTGAAACAATTGATGACTGGCTTGAAAACTCTTTATCCCAACAGTATTTTGTATAATTTACTAGCTAATGAGCATCAGGGACAAATGTTGAAGAATCAGAACAGCAGGTGATCTGCAAGTCACCCCAGCTCCAGCAGGGCTTCCTAACCATCCCCCTCCCTCCACCGTCCGACAGCCGCTCTTGGTTGCTTTCTCGACCGAGGTCAACATTCCCCCTCCAGCTCCCGAAGCTTCCTCCCCTGTGGCTTCACTCTCGCTCCTCCCCTTCCTGTGCCCTTGGCCCGCCTCCTCACTAGTGTCTGTCCTCCTGCCCCGAGAGGACAGGAGCCCCCAGCCTGCTTCTCAGTCTGCAGTCACATAAGCAAAACTGATGAATTCAACTTGCTTTGTCTCTTAAATCAATGGTCCCTAACCCCCAGGCCGCATCAACCAGTACCGGTCCATAGCCTGTTAGGGGCTGGATCCACAGCAGGAAATGAACGGTGGCTACGTGAACAAGCTCCGTCTGTATTTATAGCCACTCTCCATCGCTTGCATTACCACCTGAGCCTCACCTCCTGTCAGGCCATTGGTGGCATTAGATATTCATAGGAGCACAGACCCTACGTGGACTGTGCATGCAAGGGGTCCAGGCTGTGAGCTCCTTATGGAACCACCCTAGCCCCCTACCCGCATCCATGGAGAAGTTGTCTTCCACAAAACCAGTCCCTGGTGCCAAGAAGGCTGGGAACCGCGGCCCTAAAGCAGCACATGCCAGAGCTGGACGTGGTCAGGGCCCTGCGTGTGCTCAGGCCCGGCTCTGTCGCCTTCCATCTGATCCCGGGTGAGTTCCAGGAGTTCAAGCCTCAGCTTCCTTTGCTTGGGAGAGGGGCCAACAGTTTCCGGTGACACATGTGTAAGAAGGGCTCGCACAGAGGAGCTGCCTGATATTCCAGGAAGCCCTGGCCCAGCCAGGCTCCCACCACGCGGCCCCGCAGGAGCCCTGAGACCTTGGCAGGACGGTCAGCTATGCCTGGAGGCAGAGGGTGTGAGGGCGGAGAGGCCCTGGAGCTCAGGACCTGGGCTTGAGGCGCCCACTCCTGTCAGCTGGCTCACTCCCAAGCCGATCGCCACACGTCACAGGGCAATTGCTCGTGACGCACTCAGCAGAAGGCCCTTCAGTCTGCCGTTAGTAACTTCAAAGGCAACAGCGAAATCATATAAAGAGCATGCAGCACAAAGGGATAAAGGGCTTCCCTTCGATCGTCTGTGTTTTCTTTTCAGCTTAGCCATCTCTTTTTCACTTTAACTATTCCTGTCTTAATAACAGCAGGAGTGAACCAGCCCTGTTCGTTACTCACGGTGATGTCAGGATCCCTGAGCATCACCAGTGATCTTTGCTGAAACCTGGAGAGAGCATGTATTACTGAGTGTGACCACTAGGTGGACACCTGCCCACTTTCCTGCTCCTGCAGGTCTGTGCGCAGTTCAGTTCAGTTCAGTTCAGCTCTCTCTCAGTCGTGTCTGTTCCTGGAAAAGGAGATTTTTATAACACTTGCATTATCCATTTGGTCATACTTGAAACTGTCTGTTCAGTTCAGTTCAGTTCAGTCGCTCAGTCGTGTCCGACTCTCTGCGACCCCATGAATCACAGCACGCCAGGCCTCCCTGTCCATCACCATCTCCCAGAGTTCACTCAGACTCAACGTCCACCGAGTCAGTGATGCCATCCAGCCATCTCATCCTCGGTCGTCCCCTTCTCCTCCTGCCCCCAATCCCTCCCAGCATCAGAGTCTTTTCCAATGAGTCAACTCTTCGCATGAGGTGGCCAAAGTACTGGAGCTTCAGCTTTAGCATCATTCCTTCCAAAGAAATCCCAGGGTTGATCTCCTTCAGAATGGACTGGTTGGATCTCCTTGCAGTCCAAGGGACTCTCAAGAGTCTTCTCCAACACCACAGTTCAAAAGCATCAATTCTTTGGCGCTCAGCCTTCTTCACAGTCCAGCTCTCACATCCATACATGACCACAGGAAAAACCATAGCCTTGACTAGACGGACCTTAGTCGGCAAAGTAACGTCTCTGCTTTTGAATATGCTATCTAGGTTGGTCATAACTTTCCTTCCAAGGAGTAAGCGTCTTTTAATTTCATGGCTGCAGTCACCATCTGCACTGATTTTGGAGCCCCCCAAAATAAAGTCTGACACTGTTTCCACTGTTTCCCCATCTATTTCCCATGAAGTGATGGGACCGGATGCCATGAAACTGTCTGTACCTTCCCTTAACCCCAAGGCCAGATTATTATTCAAATGGGCCCATTTGATAAAAATACTAGGTGTCTGTTGAGTTACCACAGCTCAGTCCCGGCCCCTGGCCCGCCGCGCTGGAGCTGCACGCGGCGATGCAGGCCCGCCTCCGGCCACTGCGCCTGCGCGGAAGGGCTGAAGGCAGAGCCAAGCGGCAGGGACGCGAGCCGGGTGCGGGGCCTCACGGGCTTGCCTGACGCCTTTTATAAACAGCCCTGGTCTGGGAAGGGGATCTGGAAGCCATCACCCCAGATACTTGCTCCAGGTCAGTGCTGTTTAGAAGCAGCTCAAAGCTGTTTCAGGCAGGGCTCATTCTCTCAGTTCAGTTCAGGCGCTCAGTCGTGTCCGACTCCTTGTGGCCCCGTGGACCGCAGCATGCCAGGCCTCCGTGTCCATCACCAACTCCCAGAGTTCACCCAAACATATCCATTGAGTCGGTGATGCCATCCAGCCATCTCGTCCTCTGTTGTCCCCTTCTCCTGCCGTCGGTCTTTCAGCCCCAGCCGCAGGCGTGAAAAGGGACCTCCGTGTGCAGTCAGCGTGGAGCAGGAGCCGACTGGGGACCAGAGGCCCGCCCCGTCCTGCTGGACCGACCTAAGGACTCGCCCACTGGGGTCCCGCAGCTCCCGGACGGGGGAGGGCTCCCCGAGGCTCCCCGGGGTCCAGCAGGGCCACGTGAACGTGGGGCGCTCTTCCTGCCTTTCCGGGGTTCCCCCACCTCCTCCTGGAGCGAAGCCCCAGCGCCGGCGGACGGTGCAGCGTTCACCTGGAGAAGAGTTGTTCTCGGAACTAAACCCGAAAGGAAAGGAGGAGCTGGACAGAGAGGACGGGCCTCGCCGCAGGCCGGGCAGCAAGCTTCCGGGAGCCCGCTCGGTGAGCACATTCCCGCCCTGTGTCGTCGTGAGTGAGCGCGGCCAGCGTTTCCCACGACGCGAGACGGGTGCTGGCTCCCCGTGGAGAACACGGGGCGCAGATGGGCGATTTAGTCGTTAGAGAGGCGGGGGCCTTTTCAGGGTGATTAGAGTGGGGGCCAAAGAGAGGCGGGTGCGGGGGTCGGGGTGCGCGCGCAGCAGCTGCGGGCTGCGCAGGGGGCCTGAGCCGCCCGGAAGGTTCCAGAGCTTCCAGCCGTCTCGAGAAGGGGTCCCGAAAAGCAGCGGGAGCTTTGGCCGTTTCCGTGCAGCTCCGCTGGGGGCCGCGTGAGCTGCATTCCAAGCGGCACCGCGCGCCTTCCCGCCTGCTGGGAGAGGCGGGGTCGTCCCGCTTTCGGCGGAGGGCAGGTTTGGTCTGGAACCGGCGCCGAGTGGAGGAAGGGGAGCGGGACGCGCTTCTGGCAGCACCGGCTCGCGGAGGCCCTGGAGACCTGGAGCTTCCCAAGGCGTCCGCACGGGGCTCTGCTGCCCAGGGGGCGCCGGGCCGCCCCCTCGCTCCGCACCCGGCGCGGTCTCGTCTGGACTCACCTGACCCGGAGGCCTCGTCCCGGGGGAAGAGCCACACGCGTCTCCCTCGGAACCGGTTAACGGACCTGGACTGAAGGCTCCGCTCTGTGCAGCCGCACGCGTCCGGGGGGCCCCTGGGCCAGCGGCCTGGGCCCCTCCCCTGCCCGCGGGCGGCGGGGTCTCCGGCGCGTCTCCCGGCGCGGCGCCCGCGGCGGAGTCCAGTGAGCGCGCCGCTCACGCGATCGACCAACGACCGGGCCTTAGAGCCCGCTCCTCCGGCGCCCGCGCCGAGCTCCTCGCCTTCCCCTCGCATCCTTCTTTCCCTTTGTCTTAAATGTGAGAAGCAGCTTCTGGGGGCAGCGGGTCAACTGGTGTCTTTCGGCATTAACTTATGTTAATTTTGAAAATGAGAAGGATGGCTTGAAGATAATGTTTAAGTGTTTATTTCTGTTCTGCTGTCTTCTACAAAGCAGTTGAAAACGGGATAATCTTTCCAACTCAGTAGAATATGAGGAAAGCGTTAAGAGAAGTGACTTTTATTTGAAGAAAATGATTGGAAGTCTAACAAAACATAGAAAACACTCGAAGAAAATGGGATGAAAACATGACTTGTGACGCTGCTTGGAGATGGGGCATGCGCTTTTCAGGTCCCTTGGCTCCTTGGAAACAGGTAGGGCTTGCCAAGAGTGTCTACAGGCCTGAGTTACACCAGAAAAGTCCAGCCAGGAAGGAAGCTCCTGTGCCTGCTCCACGCGGCAGGTGTAGAGCCCCAGAGGGCTCCAGTTCTCTGATGCTTAATGAAAATGCACCCTTTTTGCTTTTAAAATTGACATCTAAGTCCTGGTGTATACCCATTTAAAGTCACTGCTGACGTTTTTCACGTGTCCAAAGAGCTGAGCTGTGGAGAGAAGCCTGGTGAAAGGAAAGCACCTTATTTTGCTGTTTACTAATTCTTATAAATTATTCAGCTGGTTGGAATTCCAGGGGTTGGCGGGCGGGGGTGGGGTGGGGGGTTCTGGGATGCTAGAGCCATTCTCCTGGGCTGGTCCAGGCGCCTGTGCAGTTTGCAAACGTTCTCTGAGCCTGGGAACGGCACCTTTCTGTATAATGCACTCACTTACTGAAACTTTCTTGAAAACACTCAGGATACAACACAAAAGGCTTCTCCTGGAAAAGGACAGGACAGTTTTAGCATCAGAAATGATAACTGTTAGGGATGGAAACACCTATTATTACATAAAATTCCATGAATTATTGATGGTTCTCAAGAGTAAAATCAAAGGAATCAAGGATCACTTTTGGGAAATACTAGACATACAACTCGTAATTTTGAAAATGGAAAGAAAGAGAATAAAGCATGGACCAGCCTTTCGTATAAAAACTGTACCTCAGAGTAACCAAGGAGTTGGTAAAGGGAGGTTTCTCTGTGTAGAAATATTTCAGCTAATAAGTGAGTAAATGGTAATGTTAAAATATCATGACTTTGCTATCCTTAATACATTAATGAGCCTGGGGGGTGATGGGTAACGCCAGTTAGTGAGGGAGACAGAGAAAGCAGTGACCAGACCCTAGATACGTCTTGGTCGTGGGGCACAGTGTCACCAGGGGAACAGTCTCACCAAAAACGTGGATCAGCACCAGGAAGTTGGTGAAGCATCTTGATCTAAGGATCAATTTATAGAAAATACTGGGAACTGACGAAAATACTTTCAGAGTCACACGTCAGGGGTGCAGTCGTCAGCACCAGCTGCTGGGGCTTCTGGAAGACCAATGCGTTGCTCAGTGTCTTCAACACACAGATTGTAAGAGGGAAAAGAAGTCGACAGTATATTTCAAGTTTCAGAATGTATTGTTAATTTCTTCAAAGACTGTTTCTAGGGTTCAGCCACAGACGAGAACTAACTGGGAGCTGATGGCTTATCCATTAGGTGAAGAGAACGTTTCAGTGTCACGTGTCTGTACGTGTGGATATAGAGGTGAGCTCAGAAAGGTACCTTAGGAACAGCAGCACGACCGCAGAAAGGAACACGAAGCTTTCACGGCCGTGTTACTGCTTACAGAGAAGCTGGAAACAGGCTGAAGTCTCCAAGCGGTGAGAAACGGCCCACCACCTGCCAATGGAGACAAGCCCGGCCCTGGGCCCAGCTGGGTCACAGCCTGGACGTCTGACCTCTTCCATGAGCCCCCTCTGGGGTGGGTTTCAGTGGACCATCTTAGGAGTCTTTCTCAATTTATCCTCTTTGGGCCCCTTTTTCTTCTTTTGCTGTATTATGTTTTGGCTTGAACGGGTGAATTTTCATGATCCAATCTGTTCCTCTGTTGACTTCTGTCTCTATTATTTATCTGTCAGTGGTTTCCCTCAAAATCACCATTTCTGTCTTTATCTTTTTATGGGTTACTCTGACATACTCTCATCCGCCTCTGTCGTTAGAGACCTCATGACAGTAAAGCCACCCACAGCCTCTCCTGTGTTGTCTGCTCTTCCCTTCCGCTTAAATTTCGTGCGGTCATCTCAGCATATTTTGTGTTTTGTTCTCTTAAATAGTCAACTTGTGAAGAATGAGGCGGAAGAAAGGGAAACCCTGCTTCTATCCACCTTCCTCTTTTCTCTTCCCAGTGTGTGTTATTACTTCGGACACCACGTTTCTTTCTGATAAAATCTCTCTTCAGCCTGAAGAACTTCCTTCATCATTTCTCAGGGTGCAGATCAGCTGGGAACACATTTATTCAGCTTTAATTCATCTTAAAATGTCGTTATTTATCCTTAATGTTTGAAAGATGATTTTGCTAAATGCATTCCTAATTTGACAGACTTTTTATTCAGTGACATTTTCTTCTGTGGCCAATCATTATTTTTGTGACAGAATATCCTCTGTGAGTTTTATCATTGCTCCCGACATGGAATAAATCTCTTCCTGCATCTGGCTGCTTTTTAATCTTTGGGTTTCAGCAACTGGCTCCAGGGGCCTCGGGTGTCTTTCCTCGTGATTCCCCTGTTCAGGGTTTGCTGTGCTTTCTGGATCTGCAGATTGCTGTTTCAGATAATTCCAGTTATATTCTGCCAATAATTGCTTCAGATATATTTTCTGTCCATTCCTAGGCAAAGGAGAAAAGGAAAGATATACCCATTGGAATGCAGAGTTCCAAAGAATAGCAAGGAGAGACAAGAAAGCCTTCCTCAGGGATCAGTGCAAAGAAATAGAGCAAAATAATAGAATGGGATAGACGAGAGATCTTTTCAAGAAGATTAGAGATACCAAGGGAACATTTCATGCAAAGATGGGCTCAATAAAGGACAGAATTAGTATGGACCTAACAAAAGCAGAAGATATTAAGAGGAGGTGGCAAGAATACAGAGAAGAACTGTACAAAGAAAATCTTCACGACCCAGATAACGCCCATGGTGTGATCACTCACCTAGACCAGACATCCAGGAATGTGAAGTCAAGTGGGCCTTAGGAAGCATCACTATGAACAAAGCTAGTGGAGGTGATGGAATTCCAGTTGAGCTGTTTCAAATCCTGAAAGATGATGCTGTGAAAGTGCTGCACTCAATATGCCAGCAAATTTGGAAAACTCAGCAGTGGCCACAGGACTGGAAAAGGTCAGTTTTCATTCCAATCCCAAAGAAAGGCAATGCCAAAGAATGCTCAAACTACCACACAATTGTACTCATCTCACATGCTAGCAAAGTAATGCTCAAAACTCTCCAAGCCAGGCTCCAACAGTATGTGAACCATGAACTTGCAGCTGTTCAACCTGGTTTTAGAAAAGGCAGAGGAACCAGAGATCAAACTGCCAACATCTGCTGGATCATCGAAAAAGCAAGAGAGTTCCAGAAAAAATCTACTTTTGCTTTATTGACTATGCCAAAGCCTTTGACTGTGTGGATCACAAAAATCTGTGGAAAATTCTGAAAGAGATGGGAATACCAGACCTCCTGACTTGACTCCTGAGAAATCTGTATGCAGGTCAGGAAGCAACAGTGAGAACTGAACTTGGAACAACATACTTGTTCCAAATAGGAAAAGAAGTGTGTCAAGGCTGCATATTGTCACCCTGCTTATTTAACTTATAGGCAGAGTACATCATGAGAAACGCTGGGCTGGAAGAAGCACAAGCTGGAATCAAGATTGCCGCGAGAAATATCAATAATCTCAGATATGCAGATGACACCACCCTTACAGCAGAAAGTGAAAAGTAACTGAAGAGCCTCTTGAAAGTGAAAGAGGAGAGTGAAAAAGCTGGCTCAAAACTCAGCGTTCAGAAAACTTAAGATCATGGCATCTGGTCCCATCACTTCACGGCAAATAGATGGGGAAACAGTGGAAATAATGACAGACTTTATTTTTGAGACTCCAAAATCACTGCAGGTGGTGACTGTAGCCATGAAATTAAATAACACTTGCTCCTTGGAAGGAAAGCTTTGACCAATCTAGACAGCATGTTGAAAAGCAGAGACATTACTTTATCAACAAAGGTCCATCTAGTAAAAGCTATGATTTTTCCAATAGTCATGTATGGATGTGAGACTTGGACTATAAAGAAAGCTGAGTGCAGAAGAATTGATGTTTTCGAACTGTGGTATTGGAGAAGACTCTTGAGAGTCCCTTGGACTGCAAGGAGATCCAACCAGTCCATCCTAAAGGAGATCAGTCCTGGGTGTTCACTGGAAGGACTGCTGCTGTACCTGAAACTCCAATACTTTGGCCACCTGATGCAAAGAATCAGCTCACTGGAAAAGACCCTGATGCTGTGGAAGATTGAAGGTGGGAGGAGAAGGGGATGACAGAGGATGAGATGGTGTGATGGCATCACCAACACAGTGCCCATTAGTTTGAGCAAGTTCTGGGAGTTAGTGATGGACAGGGAGGCCTGGCGTGCTGCACTCCATAGGGTTGCAAAGAGTCAGACGCGACTGAGTGACTGAACTGACCTGAACTGAACTTTTTCATTGATATTTTTTCTGGGCCTTAAAGTTCATGGTTCACATCCTATTGAAGCCTGGCTTGGAGAATTTTGAGCATTACTTTACTAGCATGTGAGATGAGTGCAATTGTGTGTTAGTTTGAGCATTCTTTGGCATTGCCTTTCTTTGGGATTAGAATGAAAACTGACCTTTTCCAGTCCTGTGGCCACTGCTGAGTTTTTCAAATTTGCTGGCATATTGAGTGTAGCACTTTCACAGCATCATCTTTTAAGATTTGAAATAGCTCAACTGGAATTCCATCACCTTCACTAGCTTTGTTCATAGTGATGCTTCCTAAGGCCCACTTGACTTCACATTCCAGGAGGTATGGCTCTAGGTGAGTGATCACACCATGGGGGTTATCTGGGGTGTGAAGATCTTTTTTGTACAGTTCTTCTCTGTATTCTTGAACCTCTTCTTAATATCTTCCAGTTCTGTTAGGTCCAGACCATTTCTGTCCTTCATTGAGCCCATCTTTGCATGAAAATTTCCCTTGGTATCTCTAATTTTCTTGAAGAGATCTCTCGTCTTTCCCATTCTATTATTTTCCTCTATTTCTTTGCATTGATCCCTGAGGAAGGTTTTCTTATCTCTCCTTGCTATTCTTTGGAACTCTGCATTCAAATAGGTATATCTTTCCTTTTCTCCTTTGCCTTTTGCTTCTCTTCTTTTCACAGCTATTTGTAAAGCCCACACATTTGATTAACAAAATAGACCCATGTGTGGCCTGGACTACCACTCCATGACCTGGAATAATAAAGGTGCTTTATATGCAGCAATAAATTACATTAAAAATAAGAAACAAAATTATATACTGCACAGTAGTAACTATGTAAATTAAAATGCACAAAGAACAATCTCACATTTTTTCACACAGAATTCGGACTACAAAAACATCCATTAATTATAAAAGAGTGAGTGCCTACTGGAGGGAGAATAAAGACTGGGAACAGGGAATAAATGGGACAAAATAGAAAATATAATTTCATAACAGAGGGACAGCCTGGGCTTCTGGTGATCAGCTTTTGTCAAGTACAAAACATGAGAGAATCAACTCTTATTTTTTGGTATCTTTATAATTAAATGAGAAAGACTGTAAAGTCATAATTTAAAACTGGTTTTATATTATAAAAGCAGATGGATTATTATTAACAAACAACATTTTAAATCATATATATTAAGCAGAGGCTGTTTTTAATGCTACTGATAGATAAATGTATTGACAAAATACTTAAGTGTTCTATTAGATGATTAAATGGAATCCGAACAGTCATTGCACAGAGATAGTAAATCTTCCGTTATTTTTTGACAGACTGGAAATTATGGAGACTCTTTAATTAAAATATCATCAGCTATGATGGAAAATCCACTAATAGTTTGTGGGTAAAAACATGAAGTGAGAAGATGACAGTTTCCTCGGTAAAACGTCAGTGTGTGGCTGCTCAGCCGCTTCAGATGTGTCCGCCTCTCCACACCTCCATAGGCTGCAGCCACCAGAGTCCTCTGTCCTCATGGACTGAGTGGGTTGCCATGCCTTCCTCCAAGAGATCGTCCCAACGTGGGGACTGAACCTGCATCTAGGTGTGTCTCCTGCATTCCAGGCCGACCCTTTATTGCTGAGCCACCGCGGAGGCCCGTAAAATGGCAAGCTTCAGCTGTAATTGTCACTATTTACATTAAATGAAGCTGGCTTAATACACCAACGAAGTCAGGGATTGTCCGAATACATTTTTCAAATGATGATAAAAGATATTTAAAAGAAACTCACTTCAAATATAAGGGCATATGTAGGATCGAAATAAAAGGCTGGGAATAGATATACTCCACAAATTTTAATTTTAAAAAGTAGGGATTATTATATTTACACAAGATAAACCCTAGAGCAAAACAATTTACCAGGGACCAAGATAGACATTATTTATGGATAAAAAGATTGATCTGTGCAGAAGGCATAGCAATCCTCACTCCTGAAAAAGAAAGTAAATCCATTAAACAGAAGACAAGAAAAGCATGCAGATCACCAGTGAAACACAACTAGGTTCTTTTAAAACAGTTTAAAAATGATACGCCTCCAGTGAGACTGAAAGACAGGAAACAGAGAAAAGGTAGAAAATTCCAGGACGAAGGGCGATATGTCCCTGTAGATGCCACAGATGTTAAAACGCAACAAGGAGTCGCCCACCCTGTGCACAGGAACCTGACAACACAAAGCGTGCCGTTTCCAAAGAAAACACACTCAGTGTGAGAAGGATAATCTGAATATTCATGCAATATCCAGAAAGACCATGTTCTGGAATAGGCCAACTGGCATTATTCAGTTGGTGAAGCAGAAAGAAAAATGAACTACGACTTCTGAGCAGACCCTAACGGTCAGTGAGATGCCACCGCGTGGACCAGCACGCACAGCACGCACAGACGCACGGCTTTGCTGTAAAACCAGACTGGAAAGGGCTTTTCTGACAAAATGTGCTGTTCCGTTCTCTGTCCCAAGGGAAGGGTTTTCTGTGTGAGGAGTGCAGCCCCCACGTAAACTCCCCGCGGAGGCGTTGGCGCCCCGGGGCGGGGAGATGGAGTGACGGGGCTGGCCTCCACGGTGCCGGGGGCCACAGGGCACGGTGCTCGCGGCCCACGAGGCGCTAGCCTCAACCTTTGGGGAGTAACCGGCAGAAGCCAAGCCACCTAGAATTCCGCGCATTCCAGCACTTTCCAAGATGACCACGGAAGCTTTTTCCAGAGACGTTTGCAACTGAAGACTGAGTGGATATATAAACACAAGCTGATATGGTTCAACTTTGCCGACTCTTTGTCGTCAGCTGCGACCTGAGGCGTCTTCAGGCGCCAGCATCTCCTTTACCAAAGTGCGTGTGGCATCTGTGTTTGCAGAGTCCGTCACACCTGGATGCGCTGATTTCTCCCCCAACTCAGTGGTTTCTTGCCTGAGCATCCGTTATAATTTAAAATAAATGTTTTAGAATTGTTTGAACACCTGGAATGTGGAATTTTAATTTGCAAATGGAGAATTAGGTGCTTCATCATCTGTCCCACGAAATAACATTGATTTCTCTCTTTGAAAAGATTTTGTTTACTGAACCCTTAGCTGTATTTTTTAAGCAGCTGTTGTTAATATTTTTTAAAGGGCATTTATAAATATTTATCAAGGAACTTAATTTGAGCAGCCAACCCTCCTCCCTGTGTGAACACTAAGCTTGAAGAATGTCACAGAAAACATTTTTCTTTCATCTAATTATGTGATTTCAGCTGGATTTTAACTCAGCTGGTTGTGTTGATGTCGGGTGGGGGCAGACTGAGTATGCGGAAACAGCTAAATCTGCACTCGATGCCCTCTGCCGGCGCTCTGCTTTGACCGCTTGCTCCTATTATTCCCACAAACAACAGAGGGTCTTGGTCAAGTGGGTCGCACACTGCCCTCCAAGGTCAGGCGCAGCTGAACCGGACAGATGGCGAGACCCCATTTCCAGGCCGGGTGCTCGACCACGAGGTGGGGCCTCGGAAGGGCCAGGCAGCAGGTTGCGCAGGAACAAGTATCTTTCAGAGGAACAGACATTGGAACGTCCATGCCCGAATGAGCTTACGCCCAATAAAAAACTGACTGTTGTTGGTCAGCGAGTCTGCTGTCGGACCTCGGGCCATAACGCGCTCCCCTCCGCTCAGCCGGATGAGGGCGGGGGCGGGGGCGGGGCTTTCCCGGTGGGGGGGGGGGGCTGGAGCTTGGGGGCGGGGCTTTCGGGGGGCGGGGGCTCTAAGGGAGGGGGCTTTTGGGGGGCGAGGGCTTTCTCAGAGTTGGGGGGTGGGGCCGGGGGCGAAGGCGGGGGCTTTCCCGGCGGGGGCGGGGGCTCTAAGGGAGGGGCCTTTCGGGGGGCGGGGGCCTTCCTGGAGTGGGAGGGGGATCGGGGGCGGGGCTTTCCCGGTGGGGGGGGGGCTGGAGCTTGGGGGCGGGGCTTTCGGGGGGCGGGGGCTCTAAGGGAGGGGGCTTTTGGGGGGCGAGGGCTTTCTCGGAGTTGGGGGGTGGGGGCGGGGGCGAGGGCGGGGGCTTTCCCGGCGGGGGCGGGGGCTCTAAGGGAGGGGCCTTTCGGGGGGCGGGGGCCTTCCTGGAGTGGGAGGGGGATCGGGGGCGGGGGCTTTCCCGGAGTTGGGGGGCGGGGGCTTTCCTGGGGTGGGGGGTCTCGGGCTGCCGAAGCGTCTTCGACAGCGAAGCTAGGACGTCAGTGATGCAGGCTGTGTCGCAAGGCTCCGGGACTACACAACATTTTAGCTGAATCTTAATACTCTTTGGTGTCGTGGTGAGCAGAGGCCTTTAGAGCACGGGCTGCGAACACGCCCGGCCCAGGCCCTCGACCATCCCAGGGAGACCCCGCCTTCCCGCCACAGCCCCCCACGGCCCCGTGCCTGCCCACCTCCCAGCCTGCCCATCCGTTTCCCCCAGGTGCCACCTGCTGGCTCAGGTCTCTGCCCACCACCCACCCAGGGCTGAACCAAGACGCCTGCAGACACTGGAGGATTTAGGGGCTCTGCAGAAATTCTACTTAATATTGCCTGTTTTTTTCTCAAAATAAATAACCTTGAAAGAGGGAGAAAACAGAATGGACGTACAAGCTGAATCGCAGGGGATCACGAAGTTTCTGGAGAGAACAGTAGGAAGCGCTGTAGTTCACCGGCGCCTTGTCTCACTGCTGACTATGCCAGCCAGAGTTTCGGAAAAGGGGACCTGATGGGAATACAGAGGTGTTTGCCAGGGCCTTGCTCAGACTGCAGCCAGGATTCAAGAGTCGCCGGTGCTGTGCTCCGCTGGCCCGAGCGCTGGAGGGGACTTATGAAGGCAGAGCTGCCAGGCGGCCGCTACGGGAGCCGGGAGCCGCTCACCAAGCACCTCAGCTGGAGCTGCAGGAGGTGAGGGCCCTGGCTGCGCAGGGACTGGGGCCTGAGTGAGACCAGAGCAGAGCTGGAGGCCGTATGCAGCCGCTGGCAGACGTGGTTTGGAAAACTGCGGGTGCCTTGAATTTGGAACAATCCTTATCTAGAGTTACGGTAATATACTACTCACTTTTTCAAAGCCACAATCTGAAAATACTTCAATTCTCTTTTCTCCCCACAATGTGATGAGCTTACATGTACTTATGAGAAAGTAATTTTATTTCAGTCTTCTATTTCTACTGTGAGGGTTTATGTAGCCCTTACAGTATTTTTCAGACTGCAATCGTGAAGGTTTGAGTGAATTAATTAAAAAAAATTAAGCCCCCAAGCGTTCAGAAAGTTCAGTTTCAACTCTTTCACCTGTTTGTCCACTAATATAATTTTAGTCTTTTAAATAATGGCATCCTTTTGCGGGGGGCTTCACCCCCCAAACGTTTGAATTTTCCCAGTAAACCTGCCTTGGGGTGGACAGTGTTTGGCTCCTGGCGGCATCCACAGCTGACTCTCATCATGCGTGGTCTTTCCCATCAGTAATTTTCCCAAAATGAAAAATATTCAATTATAGAAAAGTTAAGTTTGTCAGCTATAAACGGGAATGTAATTGACAGCAAGACCCAACAGATACAAGCACAAACACCTCCTCCCTCTAAACCGCCAAGACAGTCTGGTTTTCACTATTTCTGGCTCTTACCAGAGAAAGCAACATCGCAAATGTCCCTCAAGGTGACTGCTTCCTCCAGGGAGCATCGCTGACGCTCCACACGCCGCCGCACAAGCCCGCGGTGCCAGCCTGCGACTCCACCTTCCCTCTTTAAATTCAGGAGTGCCTTGGGTTTCTTTTGATAATTGTGCCACCATAATTTAATTCTTATGTCCCTTAAATGGTAGACAAAGCTTTCAAAAGTACTTTATTACATTTTTGCCTTTTCATTCTAAATATTTATTTCACCAGATTGGGTTTGGGGGAAGTGGAGAGTTAGATGCTTATTGGAGAATTTTCAGTGTCTCATCATTTTCTGAAGTTCACGCTTTCAGAGTTTGTAAGGGGTGTCATTGCAGGGAGGGGCCACAGCCACCCTCCTGGGCCTCTCCCCAACCACGACGATCCAGGGGCCCCTGGGTGTCCTGTTCCTTGGGTTCACCTCCGTCTCAAAGCCACAGGGCTTCTTGTCCCTGGAGACGGTGATTACAGCAGAGACGCTGTCCTGGGACCAGGTAGCCATCCCCACAGCCTGGCCAAGTCCTGAACTGGAGGTGAAAACAGACTCCCAGCGCTACGTTTGGTCCCTGGGTGGTCCTCCAGGTCCACATAGGCCCGCAGGCTGGCGGGGCAGAGTCCTGCTTCCTATGAACGTGGAGCACCAGGGAGTCCAGGGGGCGCTTGTGTCTCCCTCTTCACTGACCTTATACCAACATCTGGTGTTTTCTCCCACTGAGAACAGAGGCCACAAACCACAGAACTCAACTCTGCCTGTGAATTTGTCACCCAGAGAGATCACGAGTTTTTAAATGTACGGTTTTTGATATCTTGATTTACCCCCCAATTAATCATGCTGCAGTCAGACTTGCTCCTCCTAATCTTCCTTTTCTTTGCTGCTCCCGACACGGCTTCCTCTGAGGCCTGCAGGAAGGACATGGACCTGGCAAGTCTGATGCCTTAAATTACAGCAGCCCTTGCCTGTCCTTGACAGTTTTAATTAGCAGAGGGTTTCCTACAAAATAGCTTATTCCTCATAGAAAAGCTTTGATGCAAAATTTATTTTTAATTGAGTAGGTATAAATTTTAACTTAGATTTAAATTTTTACTTTGATTTGTTTTCAAAGTATGTCAAATTTGACACCTTGTTAAGAATCGAATCTCTTTTCTAAGATTTCAGAAGCTTGTAATAAATTTAAAGAAACCAAATACACTGTAAGAGAATCTAGGGGCCTTTTATGTTCCAAGTGATGCTATAAATAGCTCCCCTCAGCCCTCACAACCCCCAGACACACACACCTAAGTATCAGTAACTAACTTGGCACCCGGCAAGCCCTGCTTGATCCACAGACTCAGGAAACTTCAGAGGGAAACTTGCACGCTCACGAAGTGGTGACCGTAAGAGCTCTCTGCCGCAGCTGAACTGTGCCAGCTGTAACCAGGTGCTGGAGGGAGCCAGCGTGGGCACCTCCGGGTCGCACACGTTCATGTCCAAAGCCGAAAGGAACGGGGACCAGACACCTGGCAAGGCTGTTCTGGCCCAGGAGGCGCCTTCCTCCTGCAGCAGGAAGTCAGAGTCCTCAGTACGGCTGCAGTCAGTGCGCAATGCCACACTCTTGTGTTTGGTGTGATTTTATGAACTTACGCTCGCACCGCCTGGATGAGGCAGTGACACGCATATTCCACTAAATTAACACCTGCCAGGCTGTCCCCACACTCACGGTCACACCTTCTCAGGGTGGAAAGCGCGGGTCTCAGGTGCTGGGTAGGAGAGAAATCACCGCGGGCGATGCTGTCGTCATGGTGACACCAGAGCATCTGCAGCTATCAGTAGAGTCAGGCCCCTTGCAGGCTCACCTCCTGGAATTAACCTTGGAGAAGGAAGCGCAACCCACTGCAGTGTTCTTGCCTGGAGAATCCCATGGACAGAGGAGCCTGGTGGGCTACAGCCCATGAGGTCACAAGAGTCAGACACGACTTAGCGACTAAATCACAACCACCAACTTTTCCTTCAGGGCTTGTTTGCCAGAAAGACATCATTAAAAAACACACACTCCCGCTGTTTCTGGTGAAGGGTAGCTGGGTATTCAGGAAGCACTGCCACCGCGTTTATGGTGTGTTTAGTGACAAGTTGAGGGGTTTTCCAAAGGAGCAGCTCAGCCATGACGCGTTTGCGAAGAACATCAACCAGACACGGTGCCCACTGCAGGGATGAAAGTCAGGAAAGAGGCACCGTCATCAACCAGACACGATGCCCACTGCGGGGACGAGACTCAGGAAAGAGGCACCATCAACCAGACACAGTGCCCACTGCGGGGACGAGACTCAGGAAAGAGGCACCATCATTAACCAGACACGGTGCCCACTGAGGGGACGAGACTCAGGAAAGAGGCACCGTCATCAACCAGACACAGGGCCCACTGCGGGGACGAGACTCAAGAAAGAGATACCATCATCAACCAGACACGGTGCCCACTGCGGGGACGAGACTCAGGAAAAGGGCAAAGTCATCAACCAGACACAGTGCCCACTAAGGGGACGAGATTCAGGAAAGAGGCACCGTCATTAACCAGACACGGTGCCCACTGCGGGGACGAGACTCAGGAAAGAGACACCGTCATCAACCAGACACAGGGCCCACTGCGGGGACGAGACTCAGGAAAGAGGCACCATCAACCAGACACAGTGCCCACTGCACGGACGAGACACAGGAAAAGGGCAAAGTCATCAACCAGACACAGTGCCCACTGAGGGGACGAGACTCAGGAAAAGGGCACAGTCATCAGCCAGACACGGTGCCTACTGCGGGGACAAGACTCAGGAAAGAGGAACCGTCATCAACCAGACACGGTGCCTACTGTGGGGATGAGACTCAGGAAAAGGGCACAGTCATCAACCAGATACGGTGCCCACTGCGGGGACGAGACTCAGGAAAAGGGCACAGTCATCAACCAGATACGGTGCCCACTGCAGGGACGAGACTCAAGAAAGGGGCATAGTCATCAACCAGACATGGTGCCCACTCCTGTGACAAACACACGCTAAGGCACCGTGCAGAGAGCTGTGAAGCCCCGTCTTCTCTCTGAAAGAGCCTGGCCCTCCAGAGGGGCTCGGAAGTGGGGTCACACTCTGGCAGTCTCAGTCTGACTTGGTGGCCAGAGTGCTCTGTGGCCTGAGGGACTCTGGGCCCACCTGGCTCTGATGGTGTTGGGGGCTGGGGGGCGTCTCTAAGGAAGGGGCCAGCCCTGACGCACCCTCACCCCCTTCTGCCCGCCCCCGACACAGGCACCCGCCGCCCTGGGCTCTCACGCCGCCCAGGCCCCTCACTGTGCCTCACGCGGGCTCTCGGCCACCTTCCTTTTCCGCTTTCTTGCCTGAGATGGGATTAAAAGCTAAGTTAAAATTACCCTAAAGAGAGAGAAATACGATGAGGTTTACATGGTCAATTGGTGGCAAGGTGATTTCCCTTCATTTTTATTTCTGTATTTATTAGTGATTTTTCATTTCAGATTGGTGAGTCAATGTATACAATTCTCAGGAACTTATGGGCAGATGTAAAGTATGACACAATGCTTAAGCCATATTAGCTGGTCTGCAATGGTTTTGTGTCCAGAAGTACATTTTTGCAATACTTCCATTGTAATGTAAAGTGTGGCTATTCATTGTTAAACCCCGGACTGTGCTTCAGAAACACCAATGAAGCTTGAACTTGCTATGGAGCGTGGTCACTTTCCTCCCAGTTCTGATATATTTGCAGCTCCTCAAGTTGCCCAACTCTCGCTGTGACCTCTTCTTTACGAGAACGGCCCAGAGATCGTTTCCGAAAGTCAGCCTTTCAATTAGCCGCTTCTCGTGGAGGTGCACTGTTGGAAGCTTCACAAGCCTTCTTAGACCAGAGCTCTGAAAGCAACCACGTCTTTTTCCAGTTTCTGATAAATTCAATTAGGACAATGATAATGGAGTCTAACAGCCGGGGGTCCTACAAGAAGCAATTATTTCTAGCCTTGAAAGAGTGATTTTGCCTAAAACTGATGAAAAACATGGAATCATTTCCATCTCTGAAGTAGTAATAGAGCAATTATAGGGGTTTTTTTTTTTTTGGTTACCTAGGTGACTATCAGTAACACATTTTTTAAAAACTGTCACAGAGAACAGCTGAGAAGGAAACACATCATTGTTAAACTGATCAATATCACATACAGGTTATAGATGAATTAATGCGCAGCTAGTGAAGCAGTCAGCTTTGCTTATTTTACTTGGCTAAATCTTTCTATTTAAGTCATCATAACCTTAGAGCATTGCTCTTGGTGTGATTGGGGGAGGTTGTCAACACAGATGACGCGCTGGCCATAGCTCATCGGAATGTACCCTTAAGACCTGCCTTTTGTGCGTCAGCTGGAAAAGCAAACTTTACTGAACTGAGAAACAAAGATTTGGGGTCAGTCTGGTTAGAGCAAGTTCTGTGAGGCCCTCAGTCCAGGGATGTGTCTCTGCGGGAGGGGGGCTCCCTGGGTCATCCCTCCCCCATCTACTTGCTCCCTCCTTAGCGCAGAAGGTGCCGCGTGTCTGTGCGTCCAGGCATGAGGCGACCCTGGGACCAGACTGGTCAGTGAGTGCAGCAGGCAGACCCGTCTATTCCAGACGTGGACTGAAGATGTGTGGGGGGTGAGCGTGGAAGACTGTGTTGGGTCAGGTGGCACCTGGGCAGGGCTGAAGGGCAGGACGTCAGCCCAGCTTGGAAGAGGGTGCAGAGGCCCTCGGGCAGGAGCTAGTCATTAATAGAAGCGTCCAGAGCTCATTTATTTTGGAGCTAAACTCATAGATTCCATGTCTTCATAAGCTAATGTAGGTGAAATTTCATATTTTAAAGTTTTCATTGTTAAAAACTATATTTTAGAAATGGATTGTTATCCTTTAATTTATAGTCATAGGCAATGTAAGTAGATTGCATCAAGCGGTATAATACAAGACGCTCCACTTTTATAAATAATGCAAGTGTGTGAGTTGTCATAACAACTTTTTTGAACTATAATCATCTAAAGTTCAATATTACAGCTCATTAACCTGCGAGATTATTTCTGGGCATATTTTTCTATAATTGCACAATCATTACTGATTCTATTTTCTTATCCCTTATTGAATTTTACTTTACATGTTTATTAGTAAGAAAATAAGACAGAATAACTGAAAAATCAATTTCTTATTTTAAAAAGTAGCTAATATTTATTAATGTGTTGGCTTAAGAGTATTTACATTAATTTTTAAGTTCCTAAGAACTGAGAATGCTAAGAAAATTAAAGATGCTAGATGAGTCTTAACTTTTTTTGGTGACACCAAGAGGCAGCTACACAGTGGGAGTGAGAAATAGATTTAAGGGCCTAGATCTGATAGATAGAGTGCCTGTGGAATGAGGTTCATGACACTGTACAGGAGACAGGGATCAAGACCATCCCCATGGAAAAGAAATGCAAAAAAGCAAAATGGCTGTCTGAGGAGGCCTTACAAATAGCTGTGAAAAGAAGAGAGGTGAAAAGCAAAGGAGAAAAGGAAAGATATAAGCATCTGAATGCAGAGTTCCAAAGAACAGCAACAAGAGATAAGAAAGCCTTCTTCAGCGATCAATGCAAAGAAATAGAGGAAAACAATAGAATGGGAAAGACTAGAGATCTTTTTAAGAAAATTAGAGATACCAAGGGAACATTTCATGCAAACATGGGCTTGATAAAGGACAGAAATGGTATGGACCTAACAGAAGCAGAAGATATAAAGAAGACGTGGCAAGAATACACGGAAGAACTGTACAAAAAAGATCTTCACGACCCAGATAATCATGATGATGTGATCACTAATCTAGAGCCAGACATCTTGGAATGTGAAGTCAAGTGGGCCTTAGAAAGCATCACTACAAACAAAGCTAGTGGAGGTGATGGAATTCCAGTGGAGCTGTTTCAAATCCTGAAAGATGATGCTGTGAAAGTGCTGCACTCAATATGCCAGCAAATTTGGAAAACTCAGCAGTGGCCACAGGACTGGAAAAGGTCAGTTTTCATTCCAATTCCAAAGAAAGGCAATGCCAAAGAATGCTCAAACTACTGCGCAATTGACTCATCTCACATGCTAGTAAAGTAATGCTCAAAATTCTCCAAGCCAGGTTTTAGCAATATGTGAAATGTGAACTCCCTGATGTTCCAGCTAGTTTTAGAAAAGGCAGAGGAACCAGAGATCAACTTGCCAACATCCGCTGGATCATGGAAAAAGCAAGAGAGTTCCAGAAAAACGTCTATTTCTGCTTTATTGACTATGCCAAAGCCTTTGACTGTGTGGATCACAAGAAACTGTGGAAAATTCTGAAAGAGATGGGAATACCAGACCACCTGACCTGCCTCTTGAGAAACCTATATGCTGGTCAGGAAGCAACAGTTAGAACTGGACATGGAACAACAGACTGGTTCCAAATAGGAAAAGGAGTACATCAAGGCTGTATATTGTCACCCTGCTTGTTTAACTTCTATGCAGAGTACATCATGAGAAACGCTGGACTGGAAGAAACACAAGCTGGAATCAAAACTGCTGGTAGAAATATCAATAACCTCAGATATGCAGATGACAACACCCTTATGGCAGAAAGTGAAGAGGAGCTAAAAAGCCTCTTGATGAAAGTGAAAGAGGAGAGCGAAAAGTTGGCTTAAAGCTCAACATTCAGAAAACGAAGATCATGGTATCCGGTCCCATCACTTCATGGGAAATAGATGGGGAAACAGTGGAAAAAGTGTCAGACTTTATTTTTGGGGGCTCCAAAATCACTGCAGATGGTGGCTGCAGCCATGAAATTAAAAGACGCTTACTCCTTGGAAGAAAAGTTATGACCAACCTAGGTAGTATATTCAAAAGCAGAGACATTAGTTTGCCGACTAAGGTCCATCTAGTCAAGGCTATGGTTTTTCCTGTGGTCATGTATGGATGTGAGAGTTGGACTGTGAAGAAGGCAGAGCACTGAAGAATTGATGCTTTTGAACTGTGGTGTTGGAGAAGACTCTTGAGAGTCCCTTGGACTGCAAGGAGATCCAACCAGTCCATTCTGAAGATCAGCCCTGGGATTTCTTTGGAAGAAATGATGCTAAAGCTGAAGCTCCAGTACTTTGGCCACCTCATGCGAAGAGCTAACTCATTGGAAAAGACTCTGATGCTGGGAGGGATTGGGGGCAGGAGGAGAAGGGGACAACCCAGGATGAGATGACTGGATGGCATCACGGACTCGATGGATGTGAGTCTGAGTGAACTCCGGGAGATGGTGATGGACAGGGAGGCCTGGCGTGCTGCGATTCATGGGGTCCCCAAAGAGTCGGACACAACTGAGCGACTGAACTGAACTGAAGAGGCAGGTGGGATCTTAGTTGCCAGACCAGAGTTCGAACGTGAGCTCTGCAGTGGAGGCATCAGGTCTTAACCACAGGCTGCCAGGGAAGTCCCTAGATGAGCTTTAGAAATGACCCCCTCACCCCTCCCGAGGATGCCCTTGCTGTGGGGCTTGTCCCCCAAACCTGCTCATCCTCTCAGAAAGGAAGAGAGCAAGACACGGTGCAGCAGTTCCCCAGTCTCAGCCTCCCAGGAAGCAGCCAGGTTCCCAGCTGGTTCTCGTGGTGGGGACGTGTGGGGAGCCCTGAGCTGGTCCCACAACAGTGAGGACCAGGCTCCAGAGCCTCAGGCATGAGGGAGCTGCTCACACCAGGAGCTCACAAGGGCACCCCCGCCGGTGGGGCCAAGATGGGACTCCCCTGCCCTCATGCACCGCCGCCTGTGCTTGCGGTCCTTGCTCACCACCGTGCGCTCACATGGCCCTTCATGCACACATGCCTCTGCCTTGAGCTACTTTGTCGAGAAGGCAATGGAATCCAGTCTGAGCCTCTGTTCTGCCCACCCACCACCCCAACTCCCCTGGAATCAGGCCAAGCAGGGATGCTCCGTGTTGAGCGCGTCCCAGCCAAGCAATCTTTTTGCAAGGAGGTGCTCGTGAGTTAGCAATCTATGCACACTGCCTGTAGGTCTCGATTAAAATTCTGTCACTGTAACACATCATGCTAAAACTACAGGAGCGGCTCAGAAAGCATGTGGTGCTGAAGTTAATGAAGCGAGGCTCTGACGGCTTCTGCCGCTTTCTCAGCCATCAGCTTACCCGTCCTTGTTCAGCCGCGAGCCTGGGTGAGAGTGCAGGGAAGCAAAGCACAGGGGAAGGAGGAGGAGGAGGAAGGGGGCTAAGTGATCGCAGGGGCGGGGCGAGGAACCACTCCAGGGAGGAGAGGCTCGGGGGCACTGGAGCCTCGGGGCGGGGGGCACCGCCATACGTGCAGGGCCACGTGTCCCAAGTCAGAGCCACTCAGACCTGACCAAGTGATGCGGTTCCAGACTCCACTTCACCCCAGTTCTCCCTTTGTCTCCTACCCCAAAGCTCCGTGTGCACACGCGCGTGTGTATGTGTATGCGTGACAGAGAGGGAGAGGTTCCCATGAGGTGGCGGTCACTGAGTGATCCCTGGGTGCTGGGTCCCGGCCAAAGCACTCTTCATGCAGCCCCGAAATCCTCACAAACACCGACTTCCGTCCTCTCGGCCCCTGCCAAAGGCGTGAGGGTTCCAAAGACGCGTGTTCTGCGCATCATGAAGCTCTCCGCTCGCTTCTCTGCGATGCAGTCACAGCCGCCAGGGCTTGGTTGTGATCCTAACTGTCCCACCGGCGTGGAGTTTTCCTGGGCCTTTGAGTAAAACTGTCCGCTCCTTAGGAAGTTAATTTCCCCATCACACCTGACAAGGGGCTTCACACTGAAGCTGGAGCAGAATTAGGAGAAGCTGTGTGTCAGAGGACCTTCAAGGTTGGAAAGAAATGCCCTGTGAACTCATGGACGATGAACAACCTATGCACAGTTCATGTGCAAACCTACACAGCAGCCAGAGGCAGGCGCAGCCCAAATGCCCACTGTCTGATGAGAGGACGGCAAGTGTGGCAGGGTGCCGGTCGGTGATGGCAGAGCATGACTCTTGCGCCAACACATTGCTGCGGCCTCGTTAGTGACCAGCCAGCAGCAGAAGATGGCGCATTGTATAATTCCCCACGAGGGTGGAGACCAGACCCATCCAGAGAGACAGCAGGTCAGTTACACTCAGAATGAACAACAAAGGCAATAACACACACAACTGATGGAGACAGAAGCAGAAGCCTGTGAAACTGAACGCAAGCAGACTCGGTATCGCAAAGAATTCTCACAGGCAGACAACTCTGAGGCGGCTAACAAGCGGAGGGGGTGCAGGGCGGCAGGCAGGGTGAGGAAAAAGGCGGGGAGATACTGAGGATGTAAAGGTTCCCTGAAGCAGGGATGTGGACACGGAGGGGATAGCGGTTTCCATGCCCAAGCGTGCATCACATTTGCTTGGAGAGTTTGTTAAAACAGATCGCTGGACCCACCCAGCGGTCCTAATCCTATAGGTTTGGTTCTGCTTGAGACTCTGTGTTTCTGACTAGTTTGTGGGCAGTGCTGAGTACCCACCATGAGAACCATTGTGGTAGCAAGGAAAAAAATCAACAATAGTGACAGCAATTAACACACTCTTAGCGATAGTTTGAATGATTTCATGCAACTCATTTTCAAAATGTATGTAGTTATATGCATGAGGGCGTGCTCAGCTGCTTGGTCATGTCTGACTCTTTACAACTCCGTGGGCTGTGACTCACCAGGTGCCTCTGTCCAGGGAATTTTCAAGGCAGGAATCATAGCGTGGGTTGCCATTTCCCCCTCTGGGGATCTTCCTGACCCTGGGAACAAATCAGCATCTCCTGCCTTGGGAGGCAAATTCTTTACCACTGCACCACCTGGGAGTCCTGTATACCTGTATATAACTTCATTAATAAGAAGGAAAAAACACTAAAGTCTAAGTGCTGCTTCAAAACAGCTCCTCCAGCTAGCCATCCAAACTTCTCCTCACCTTGAAAAAAATGGATGAGCTTTATTTAGAGTTACAGTGTATAGGACCCAAACTTTAAGGAATTAATCCTCTGTTTCTCAAACAAAAAAATAGCTCCAGAAAACAAGAACACACAAAACGAGGCAAATACTTTTGCAAAAATCTAGCAAAACTCTGGCATCAAATAAAGCTTCGCTAAAGAGGATAATCATTAAATGACTGTTTAAAAATCTAAATGCAAAAATTATTTTAAAAAAGAAAACCAGCATACCCATTTATCTAGCAATGGTGCATACAGCGTGACCAAGCTGAGTTTATCCCAAAGAAGCCAGTGTGATCACATGTCAGAAAATTGCAGAGGAAGGTAAACTTCCAAACTCATTCTATGAGGCCAGCATCACCCTAATACCAAAACCTGACAAAGATGCCACACACACAAAAAAAGAAAGAAAACTACAGGCCAATATCACTGATGAACATAGATGCAAAAATCCTTAACAAAATTCTAGCAATCAGAATCCAACAACACATTAAAAAGGTCACACATCATGACCAAGTGGGCTTTATCCCAGGGATGCAAGGATTCTTCAATATCCGCAAACCAATGTAATACACCACATTAACAAATTGAGAAATAAAAGCCATATGATTATCTCAATAGATGCAGAGACAGCCTTTGACAAAATTCAACATCCATTTATGATAAAAACTCTCCAGAAAGCAGGAATAGAAGGAACATACCTCAACATAATAAAAGCTATATATGACAAACCCACAGCAAACATTATCCTCAATGGTAAAAAATTGAAAGTATTTCCCCTAAAGTCAGGAACAAGACAAGGGTGCCCACTCTCACTGCTACTATTCAACATAGTTCTGGAAGTTTTGGCCACAGCAATCAGAGCAGAAAAAGAAATAAAAGGAATCCAAATTGGAAAAGAAGAAGTAAAACTCTCACTGTTTGCAGATGACATGATCCTCTACATAGAAAACCCTAAAGACTCCACCAGAAAATTACTAGAGCTAATCAATGAATATAGTAAAGTTGCAGGATATAAAATCAACATGCAGAAAACCCTTGCATTCCTATACACTAATAATGAGAAAATATAAAGAGAAATTAAGGAAACAATCCCATTCACCATTGCAACGAAAAGAATAAAATACTTAGGAATATATCTGCCTAAAGAAACAAAAGACCTATATATAGAAAACTATAAAACACTGATGAAAGAAATCAAAGAGGACACTAATAGATGGAGAAATATACCATGTTCATGGATGGGAAGAATCAATATAGTGAAAATGAGTATACTACCCAAAGGGATCTATAGATTCAATGCAATCCCTATCAAGCTACCAACGGTATTTTTCAGAGCTAGATCAAATAATTTCACAATTTGTATGGAAATACAAAAAACCTCGAATAGCCAAAGCAATCTTGAGAAAGAAGAATGGAACTGGAGGAATCAACCTGCCTGACTTCAGGCTCTACTACAAAGCCACAGTCATCAAGACAGTATGGTACTGGCACAGAGACAGAAATATAGATCAATGGAACGAAATAGAAAGCCCAGAGATAAATCCACACACCTATGGACACCTTATCTTTGACAAAGGAGGCAAGAATATACAACGGATTAAAGACAATCTCTTTAACAAGTGGTGCTGGGAAAACTGGTCAACCACTTGTAAAAGAATGAAACTGGAACACTTTCTAACACCATACACAAAAATAAACTCAAAATGGATTAAAGATCTAAACATAAGACCAGAAACTATAAAACTCCTAGAGGAGAACAGAGGCAAAACACTCTTCGACATAAATCACAGCAGGATCCTCTGTGACCCACCTCCCAGAATATTGGAAATAAAAGCAAAAATAAACAAATGGCACCTAATTAAAATTAAAAGCTTCTGCACAACAAAGGAAACTATAAGCCAGGTGAAAAGACAGCCTTAAGAATGGGAGAAAATAATAGCAAATGAAGAAACTGACAAAGAACTAATCTCAAAAATATACAAGCAACTCCTGAAGCTCAATTCCAGAAAAATAAACGACCCAATAAAAAAATGGGCCAAAGAACTAAATAGATATTTCTCCAAAGAAGACATACAGATGGCTAACAAACACATGAAAAGACACTTAATGTCACTCATTATCAGAGAAATGCAAATCAAAACCACAATGAGGTACCATTTCACGCCAGTCAGAATGGCTGCGATCCAAAAGTCTAAAAATGCTGGAGAGGGTGTGGAGAAAAGGGAACCCTCCTACACTATTGGTGGGAATGCAAACTAGTACAGCCACTATGGAGAACAGTGTGGAGATTCATTAAAAAACTGGAAATAGAACTGCCTTATGACCCAGCAATCCCACTGCTGGGCATACACACTGAGGAAACCAGAATTGAAAGAGACATGTGTACCCCAATGTTCATCGCAGCACTGTTTATAACAGCCAGGACATGGAAGCAACCTAGATGTCTATCAGCAGACAAATGGATAAGAAAGCTGTGGTACATATACACAATGGAGTATTATTCATCCATTAAAAAGAATACATTTGAATTAGTTCTAATGAGGGGGATGAAACTGGAGCCTATTATACAGAGTGAAGTAAGCCAGAAAATGAAACACCAATACAGTATACTAACACATATATATGGAATTTAGAAAGATGGTAACGATAACCCTGTATGTGAGACAGCAAAAGGGAGATAGATGTATAGAACAGTCTTTTGGACTCTGTGGGAGAGGACGAGGGTGGGATGATTTGGGAGAATGGCATTGAAACATGGATAATATCATATGTGAAATGAATCACCAGTCCAGGTTTGATGCATGATACAGGATGCTCAGGGCTGATGCACTGGGATGACCCAGAGGGATGGTACAGGGAGGGATGTGGGAGGGGGGGTCAGGATGGGGAACACGTGTATACCCGTGGCAGATTCATGTTGATATATGGCAAAACCAATACAATATTGTAAAGTAATTAGCCTCCAATTAAAATAAATAAATTTATATTAAAAAAAGAAAAGCTATTACTGTAAATACCACATGAACACCATAAAAAACTACCTTTGGATTATCTAAAAGGTTCAGAAATGAACTTGTCAATAATGTCTAATTCCTATTCATGATAACAAAAGAGCTTTTTTGCAGAACAGGAAAGGAGAGGCCTGGCATTGTCCTGATAAAGGATATTCACAAGGAGAAAATCAAACACAACAATGGTGAAACTTTGAAGTGATTTTCTCTAAAGGTTACCAGTGTTATGCCCAATTTTTTTTAAAGGCATTTCCTCTGAAGTCAAGAACAAGGCACAGATAAACTCTCTCATGGCTAATGTTGAATACTGTATGAGCACCATGAAATTGAAGGACAGGATTGGAGGCATGAGTATCTTAAGTAAAGGAATGACATTTCCCTCCTAAGGAGCCATAAGATTGAAGAAAAGGGAATTAGTAAGGGAATTCGAGACATTCTACAATGATCCATGAGAGTTAAGCTTAACAGATGAATGGATTCAAAATAAATTACCTAAGAAAGCATAATTTATTATCATAATTGAGAAAGGACCAATGATAAAAATACCGTATTGCAATAAAATATTATGTGGCACCTCCCAAAAAACCTAACACCTTTGTAAGATCTTTTTAGAGAAAATTACGTAATTGCTGGATGCATAACACAGACATAGATCATGATGCTGACGTCTCAATATTCTAAAAATGTCAATCGCACCGAAATTGATCTATGCACTCAGTGAGATGTTAAAATGTGTAGAACTGGTGAAAGTCAGGCTAACACTTATATGGAGGTACAGGAGTCCCATTTAAGCAAAGGAAAATTTGAAAAAGCAGAACGAGGAAATCAAGTGGCGACCCCATGAACTGCAGCACGCCAGGCCTCCCTGTCCATCACCAACTCCCAGAGTTCACTCAGACTCACGTCCATCGAGTCGGTGATGCCATCCAGCCATCTCATCCTCTGTCGTCCCCTTCTCCTCCTGCCCCCAATCCCTCCCAGCATCAGAGTGTTTTCCAATGAGTCAACTCTTCGCATGAGGTGGCCAAAGTACTGGAGTTTCAGCTTTAGCATCATTCCTTCCAAAGAAATCCCAGGGCTGGTCTCCTTTAGAATGGACCATAGCCTTGACTAGACAGACCTCTGTTGGCAAAGTAATATCTCTGCTTTTGAATATGCTGTCTAGGTTGGTCATAACTTTCCTTCCAAGGACTAAGTGTCTTTTAATTTAAGATTTGGACACGACTGAGCGACTGAACTGAACTGAGCCAGACAGTAGACTTACTTCACTTCTATAGTAATTAAGGGAAAGTAGACTCACCGCAAAGATTCAGAAACGGTTGCTCTAAGGGTTTCCTTTGTGGTCCGGGGTTAAGACTCTGCCCTCGCAGCGCAGAAGGCACGTTGTTCATTGCCTAGATCTTACACATTAACCTGAAAGAGCTGCGCTCTGTCTATGAGGTGTAACAGAATTGTGTCATATAGCTTTTATCTTGGAAAATCCATCTTTCTGTCAAGTAACAATGTTCACATTGCAATCTTCTAAATACCAAGTATAAAAATAAAACCTATTCCACACACACACATCTTAGTTGAGTGCATTTCTTCCTGTTCTTTTTCCTCTTCCTGTCCAGGGATAATTAGTTATTCTTTGAGAGATGAAGGTGTTGGGGTTTCTTTCTAAATAAAGGAGTTCCTTCTGGGGCATTAAGAGTGGTAAGGAAAGGGTGTGTCAGCTCTCAGGGAACCAGCAGTTACGAGACTTCCACGGGCCTGAGACTGCCATCCTAGGAGCGAGTAAGAGGTGAAGCGGGCAGGCTGGCAGCAAAGGGCACACTGATCTATCCTAGAGGAGCTTTCCTTTTTAAAAATGTTATTGCATAGAGCTCTCTGAAAGCGGGGCGTTTCTAAAGGACCGCAGGGAAAGAAGGCGTGAAAGAGACAACCAGACCTTCAGGCAGCATCCTCCGGCCCAAGCGTCAGTGTTCCCGACAAGACTGATCAGAGCGAATTAGGAGAAAACCAAGGTGCGCACAAGCTATGAGTAAGAAGAAAACTGTGCATCAGAGACGCTCGAATTGATTTCAACACGAGACATTGAGCAAATCGCCTGTGTAGTCTCTGTACATATGTACACGTTAATATATAATGTGGACGTGTGTAACACAGATACATACGATCATATGTGTACATGCTGGTAGGGGCATTGAGTTTCGGCATGAAATTCACAGTTTGCCAATATTTAACTGTATATCTCTGAATGTTTTCCCGGGCTTGGGTTTACAGGATGTTGCCGGCATTTCTAACTCATCCATCCAGGCGTCTACGCTTAGAAAGGCCTCGATCTTGTATTGCTGTTCAGCCACTCAGTCGTGTCCTACTCTTTCCATGGACTGCGGCACGCCAGGCTTCCCTGTCCTTCACCATCTCCCAGAGCTTGCTCAAAGTCATGTCCATCGAGTCAGTGATGCCATCCAGCCATCTCATCCTCTGGCGTCCCCTTCTCCTCCCGCCTTCAATCTTTCCCAGCATCAGGGTCTTTTCCAGTGAGTCGGCTCCTCACATCAGGGGGCCAAAGTATTGGAGCTTCAGCTTCAGCCTCAGTCAATCTTGCATACTTACTGAAACTGTTTTTAACGCTATCACTGTCTTGAAATTTTTCATAATTTTTGAACAACAGGCCCTGCATTTTATTTTGCACTGGGCACCTCAGATTACACAGCTGGCCTGGTTGCGGGGGGAGCACACACTTGCCTCTGGCCTGGACAAGGCCCCTCCCTGCTCACCTTCCATGGGCTTCCAGCCCAGCAGCGCAAGACAGGCAGGGCTGAGGCCAGGGTGCAGCCCCTGGCAGCTGGGACCTGGTGGCCTGAGGACGCTGGAGTCCAGGGAGGGGAGGGACGGGTCTAACCAGGTGAGCAGGGTGACAGGTGCAGGGACACCCCTGGACTCCGTGGTCCATGGACATTGCCTCTGTCTTTCTTCTCCTGACCTGTCTTCCCGCAGAAGCAGGGCTACTCAGACCTCGGCACGCCAGGCTGACCTTGGGCACCTAAGAGGCAGGGACACTGAGCTAGGCCTCCTGGTTGCTGGCGCTGAGACTCGCTGTTGAGGTCCCGTAGAGCAGGCTGGCTCCCGTGGGCATCTCCACTGGGGGACCAGGGGCAAAGCCAGGGCCGGGGGTCAAGACTGCTGCAACCTGGCCCTCAGCTGCTTCTCCAGCAGGAAAACGGAGAAGTGATCGAAGCCCTGGGGCAGCTCTCTGTGGTCATTTAGAGCGTGCCCCGCCCCAAACCCCCACCCCAGGAGAAGCAAGCGAAGAGCTTGGGGCGGAAACCTGCGCTGTCAAGGAGGCAGTGAACAGGGCTCCCATCAGGTCCGCGGATACTGGAGGTGCCAGGACTGTGCTCTTAGGAGTCATGCGGTCTCGGGTCTGCGCTGCCTTCACTCGGAACCACGCGGAACGCTACGCGCTTTACCTGCTCCGGGAGGGTCTCCACTCTCCCACTTCCTCACGCACACCCTCCAGGCCCCCGGCAGGTGCTCACACCTCAGCGTGGGCGCGGGCCCAGGCGAGAGGCATCCTGAGGTGCAGGATCCCATTCCCTCCGTCCCTGCCCGGGACGGCTGGCCGGGGCTCACGGGGGTGTTAGTTAAATGCAGTGCCTGAAAGTTTTTGAAAAGGTTTATCTTTAGGTTAAATAATACACTAATGGCCTCGAACCCTTCTCTTGAAGGTTTTGGAAAGTGCTCTTTGTGAAAAGCATCAGACCAGGATGTTGGGCGTCCTTTGTTGTACAAAATACTTTGTCTGCAGACCCTGAAGAAGAGGATTTCCAGGGAGAAGCCTGGGGCTGGCCCCTCCAGCCTCGGAATGAACCCCCCTCCCCAGGCTGCAGAGGCCTCCCTTAGGGGTCTGACCCCTCTCAGCAGGGGGCCCGCTGTCCCCCGGACGCGTTGGCTCGCCCGTCACCTGGCAGGTACCCGGTCTGTCCATGAGGGGAACAAGCCCACACGTGACGTCGGCACCAGGTCCTGGGTGATGGGAGTGTGTGAAGTGAGCCCGTCCCACTGAGAAACTGCCCCCAAGACGTCCCCACCCGAAAGCCGACTGGCCCTCCCGTGGAGGCGGGCGCCCCATCCCGTCAGCTGCGTCCTGGCCTCGGGCGGGTGGACGGGGCGGCGGGGGCTGCTCTGGCAGGGAGGTCAGAACACGGGCAGCCACAGGGCATCTGGCTGGCCCCTCGCCGTCTTTAGGGATACTCTAAGGCACGCAATGCGTTGCCTGCTCGATGGGATTTCTGTGCGAGCCCCGCGAGTGTGTCTACAGAAACTGACCAATTGTTAGTCCGAGAGTCTCTCCAGGGAGAACGCGGCCACAGACCCCTCCCAGCCTCGCCGACGGAGGCTGCTCGTCAGCCTCTGCTCTGCTCTGCCGTGCTGATGGACAGACGGACAGCGGCTCCTGAAAGGACAGACACACAGCAGCTCCCAGGGGATTCACGCCAACTCAGTTTCCCAGAGCTTTCACCCGAACGTTCGCAACGTGCAGAGAAGGGCTTTCTGCCTTGGTTTGGGAGCACGTTTTTCCTATTGAGAATTAGCAGCTTAGTAATTTCCAGGTTGACAGCCGGTGAAGCGTATTGAGTCTGGCAGCGGTGTGCTTTGTGCTTTGTTTTTTTTAAGTGTGCATTTTCTAGAAGCAGAAACACTAAAAACTTGCCCCATCTTTGCTGCTCTTTCATCGACATCAGGGCCGAAAAGAGCTAATCAGTCTGAATAATAGACTTTTTAAATTTTCTTTATGGATTGTAAGCTCTTGACAAAGAGACTGAGGTGGGGATTTTGGTCACTTTGTGGTTTGGGCCTCAGCAGAGGAAGCGAGGGTGGGTGATGGGTCCACATTCAGAGGAGGGACCGCGCCTGAGTCGGGCCGGCCGCCCCCTCCATCCAGAGGGCTCCCTGTCCCGCAGGAGCGAGGGGAGGGCCACGCCCGCTGCCGCTGCTGCTCAGCCCTCGGAGCACTGAACTGGGGGCGAGGCGTCAGCCCCTCACCCGTGACACAGGATGAGCAGACCCTGCGGGGAAGGGCCCGGCCGCCTTGGGGGGCCAGGACCCCTTCCCCGCCCCCCACCCCACCCCCACCCCCCGCTCCGCCTCTCTCCTCACACGCGAACACTAGGAGAGGGGTCAGTACCCGCTCCCCGCCCCCGCCATATGAAGACGGGTCAGTACCCCCTCCTCACCCCCCTACTGTGAAGACCAGTCAATACCCCCTCCTCGCCCCCCCAGTATGAAGACGGATCAATACCCCCTCCCCGCCCCCCCATATGAAGATGGATCAGTACCCTCTCCCCGCCCCCCCAATATGAAGACGGATCAATACCCCCTCCTCACCCCCCTACTGTGAAGACCAGTCAATACCCCCTCCCTGCCCCCCCCACTATGAAGACCAGTCAAAACCCCTCCCTGCCCCCCTACTATGAAGACCAGTCAATACCCCTTCCCCGCACCCCCACTCTGAAGACCAGTCAATACCCCCTCCCTGGCCCCCACTATGAAGATGGATCAATACCCCCTCCCTGCCCCCCACTATGAAGACAGATCAATACCCCCTCCCTGCCCCCCACTATGAAGACAGATCAATACCCCCTCCCTGACCCCCCAACTCTGAAGACCAGTCAATATCCCCTCCCCGCTCCCCCCCTACTCAGAGGACAAGTCAATACCCCCTCCCCACCCCCCCACTATGAAGACGGATCAATACCCCACCCCCACCCCTCCATGTCCTTGGGTGTGGACGGCCCTGGACTCTGAACAGCTCCCCCCCTCCACTTTTTGAACCTCCAGCCCCGCACACAGGCTCCTCCCGGGAGAGCCGTCCCTGGGGCCGATCTCGTCCTGAGGCTTGCAGCCCAGGCCCCCCACCCCCACGTCATCCGGAGGGGCTCCCCCTCGAGAGATGGAGGCCAGACCCAGCTCCTTCCCCCAGGAGGCCGGCGGGGCGATGCTGGGGGCAGCTGGCGAGCAGTGTCCTGTTGTCTCTGCGTGCCGGGGCCGTCTGGCCGACCCCTCTGGTCTCCGTATTTGACCCTGCTGGGGGGGCCCCTCACCGAGTCTGGAGATCTGAACCCCCCAGCACCTCTGTCCTGGGGTCTGCTTGCACTTGCCCAGGTGCTCCCAGCTCACCTGGAGCCCCCAGCTGGGCTCACGGAGGAACAGGCCCAGCTCTACCTACCGTTCCCCAACCTGTCGGGCATGGACCCTGCACCGTGAGACGTCTGTGGGCCTGTGAACACCCCCAGGTCACTGCTCTCTCACTTCTTACAGAGCAGTTTCCCCGGGGGCAAACACCCGCACGGGCTGGACAGACCTGCATCCCAGCGAGGAGAGCGTGGGGTTTCAGACCTGCTCGCTCCAAACACCACCAGCTTGCCCCTCTGCAGAAGGAGCCCCCCTGAAATCAGAGCTTGGGGGCTCTGTGTGGTTTGGAGGAATGACCACGTGTCTGAGGTCTGATCTGAACACAGTGTAGGAATGAGCTGTGTTTTCTGCTAAAGCTCATTCTGGAATCATCTCCAACGTTACAACCAGCTAACAAACAGCACACAATCGAAGACCAGTTTGCTTATTTCCAGAATCATAACCGGCCTCCTATTCGCGGTGATTCTCCTGTGATCACGGCCGATGTGGTGCTGTCTCTTCAACGTGGCTGCCTCACCCCAACGCTCTCCTCCGCTGCCCACACCTCCATCCTGTCCCCCCCACTTCTGGCCAATACTGGTTCCCTCGACACAACTGTGTGCTTATAACTCTGTTTTCTAATCCATCAGCCATGGTTTCTCAAGTGGTCATGTGTGGATGTGAGAGTTGGACTATAAAGAAAGCTGAGCGCCAAAGAATGGATGCTTTTGAACTGTGGTGCTAGAGAAGTCCCTTGGACTGCAAGGAAATCCAACCAGTCCATCCTAGAGGAGATCAGTCCTGAATATTCATTGGCAGGATTGACGCTAAAGCTGAAACTCCAATCCTTTGGCCACCTGATGGCCACCTGATGGGAGAACTGACTCATTTGAAAAGACCCTGATGCTGGGAAAGATTGAAGGCAGGAGGAGAAGGGGACGACAGAGGATGAGATGGTTGGATGGCATCATCAACTCAATGGACATGAGTTTGAGTAAACTCTGGGAGCTGGTGATGGACAGGGAGGCCTGGCGTGCTGCAGTCCATGGGGTCACAAAGAGTCGGACACGACTGAGCGACTGAAATGAACTGAACTGAATCCATTAGCTTTGTCACGCTGACTGCAAAACAAAAAGCTATCCTAGACACACTTGGTAAAAAAATCTGCCCTAAACGTAACTAAACAGAAAAGAGAGAGGGAAGAAAATGGACTCAAGGCTGTCATTTCTGCAGCCTCCGCCCTAGTGAGTCTGGAAGCACCTGGGGCCCCTGGCAGCTCTGATCTTCCCGGGTCTCCTGTTGCTCGTCTCTCCTCGGCCTGCTGTCCCTTCCTGCTCCCGCGGGGAGGCCGCTGAGACCCTGAGCGCCCCCTCCTCGGCATCAGCATGGCCGTGCCTGAGAATCCAGATCCTACTCCATGATCCCTGGTGGCCTTGTGATGCCCTTGCTCAGGGTCACGAGTAACCTCCGCCTGGGTCGCCCCGTCTTCGAGCAGACAGGCAGACTTCCCGAGGTCAGGAGCCCTGGCCACGGTCAGGGAGCTCTTCCCAGTTCGCGGACATGACTGCATCTGACATGGACTCCGGTGGAGACGCTCAGAGGCCTGTCCTCCGGGCACGGGGTCCAGTTTCCTGCACAGCTGCCATCAGAGGCACAGTCAAGACACGAGAGAATTCGCGCGGAATCAAGCCCTGGGAGTCCCTCCCCACCCCCAGGAGGATCCACTTGCCGATGTCTCAGAACATGACTTACTTCCTCAATAGCTTCTGTGCCTGCAACTCGTTTATTAAAAATGGCAAAACCATTAATAAACAATCACTGCAGTCAGGGCCTGCTTCCTGCGTCCATGACTCTTCCACAATGTCCAATCTGTATCTGACGCTCACAGCACCCTGTGAGGTGCCTCTGACCCTGTTTCCACTTCATCTGCGAGGAAACTGAGGCAGGGAATCCAGGCTTCCTCAGGCCCCAGCGCGCGTGGCCCCAAGGCACTCCTGCCCCAGCTCTCCCCTGAGCCCCCAGAAGGGGCGCAGCAGAGGCAGATGGTGGGCACAGAGCCTCCTCTACCCCCAAGCCTGGGCAGGTGTCCCAAGTCCCCACCGCTGACCCCCAGGCTCACGTGGGAAGAATGCAGCCGGGTGGGCTGATGGTGTGGCCTCGGGGCCCGGAGAAGCTGGGGTGCAGCCCCGGATGCTCCGTGAGCAGGCGAGGACCCCCCACCCTCAGCTTTTCAACACCACGCAGGCTTTTCCAGGCTCGGCTGCTGTGAAAAGACCTGAATTGACTAAGGAAACCTTGAATTGATGGAGTTTAACATGAATTAATACAGGGAAACTTGCCGGCAGGCAGAAGCAAGGTTTGAAATAGTAATTTATGTTCAGCTTCAGAAAAACAGGGATCGAAGCTTGCACCCCGAGTCGATGGCCTGAGAAATCCACGCCTGCTCTGTCTTGACACACACGCTTCTGTATGCACCTGCCTGACACACATGGAACACCAGTGTGTGAGTATGTGTGTGTAGGGGTGTGTGTGTGTGTGTGTGTGTGTGTGTGTACGGGCGTGCCCACAGAGCCGCTGTGCAAGTGAGCAAGGAACACAGGTGTGAGTGTAGGGGCGTGCCCACAGAGCTGCTGTGTAAGTGAGCAAGGAACACAGGTGTGAGTGTAGGGGCGTGCTCACAGAGCTGCTGTGTAAGTGAACAAGGAGTGTAACTGTCCCCGTCCCAGGAGTGTGAGCTCAGCAGCCACACGTCTGACGTCTGTCCCCACCAGGTGGTCCTGAACACTCTCATCGACAGTCTCCCAGGAACTTCTCACAGCTTACCTTCGAGGATCACTGGAGATGGAGGCTTCGTCGGCTACTTCCCTTTCCATCGGCTGGAAACACTCCTCCAGAGAGGAGGCTCTGACGGCTCCCTGGGCACCCCTGCTGGCAGGCGAGTCTGCTCCAGCTCACTGCCTTCCACCCCATGGGGGCCAGTGCTTGGTGATGGGGCGTCTACACTGGGTGGGGGCCCGTCTACACTGGGTCAGCCCCGGCCGATTCCCTCCAGGGCGCCTGTCCAGTCAGTGAGGGAGGAAGCCGGGGGCCGGGTCAGGCCGTCGCCCATTGGTTGGTTTCGAGTCAGCGTTGCTGACCACCCAGTGTGACTGTCTGTGCTTCCTTCCACCTGGGAAACCTTGTTGCCTTTTCTCAGCTTATCGGTGGACTGAATGTTCATCCGTTCTGGGCAGTAGCGAGATCGGGGCTCTGGAGTCACGGGAGCTGGAGGCGGTGGTTCAGCTCAGCCGTCTCAGGTAAAGCACACATGCCTGGTCTCTGAGATGAACACTGATGCAAATTTCAAACCTGAAGGTGTTTAGTGACTATTAAACTGCCTTTCTTTAATTATCTGTGGCCCAGAGATAGTAAGTGATGTGGGCAGAACCACAGTCTCTGTGGTTCAGCTTTAAAGCAGAACATTGCAGCAAACACTGGCACGCTCACCCCTAAGAGCAGCCCAGCGCCCGACTCGCAACACTCCAGAGCCGTGTCCTTTTGCTGACCTGACAGATGTCCAGAGTGAAGGTGGCACAGGGTCTGCCAGCTACGGGACGAGCTGCTGCTGCTGAGTCTCTTCAGTCGTGTCCCCCTCTGTGCCACCCCATGGACTGCAGCCCACCAGGCTCCCCCGTCCCTGGGATTCTCCAGGCAAGAGCACTGGGGTGGGCTGCCATTTCTTTCTCCAACGAGATGAACTAGCCAGCACAGTTCAGCTCAGTTGCTTAGTCGTGTCTGACTCTTTACAACCCCATGAACCACAGTATGCCAGGCCTCCCTGTCCATCACCAACTCCCAGAGTCCATCCAAACCCATCTTCATTGAGTCGGTGATGCCCTCAAACCATCTCATCCTCTGTCATCCCCTTCTCCTCCTGCCCTCAATCTTTCCCAGAATCAGGGTCTTTTCAAATAAGTCAGCTCTTCGCATCAGGTGGCCAAAGAACTGGAGTTTCAGCTTCAGCCTCAGTCCTTGCAATGAACACCCAGGACTGATCTCCTTTAGGATGGACTGGCTGGATCTCCTTGCAGTCCAAGGGACTCTCAAGAGTCTTCTCCAACACCACAGTTGGAAAGCATCAATTCTTCAGCACTCAGCTTTCTTCACAGTCCAATTCTCACATCCATACATGACCACTGGAAAAACCATAGCCTTGACTAGACGGACCTTTGTTGAAAAAGTAATGTCTCTGTTTTGAATATGCTATCTAGGTTGGTCATAACTTTCCTTCCAGGAGTAAGCGTCTTTTAATTTCATGGCTGCAATCACCATCTGCAGTGATTTTGGAGCCCCCCAAAAATAAAGTTAGCTACTGTTTCCACTGTTTCCCCATCTATTTCCCATGAAGTGATGGGACCAGATGCCATGATCTTAGTTTTCTGAATGTTGAGCTTCAAGCCAACTTTTTCACTCTCCTCTTTCACTTTCATCAAGAGGCTTTTTAGTTCCTCTTCACTTTCTGCCATAAGGGTGGTGTCATCTGCATATCTGAGGTTATTGGTATTTCTCCCGGCAATCTTGATTCCAGCTTGTGCTTCATCCAGCCCAGCGTTTCTCATGATGTACTCTGCATAGAAGTTAAATTAGCAGTATGACAATATACAGCCGTGACGCGCTGCTTTTCCTAGCCAGCACAAACGACTGCAAAGCGCCAAGAGAATGCCGTGTGCAGTAAGGAATGAAGTTCGTCTCTAGAGGGGCATTTCCTGCAGTGTTAATAGTCATCTGGCCAAAGAAACTAGACTGCGTACCTGAAGATGATGAGCATGATTAGGACTGAGTCTACCAAGCCCTGTCTTTCCCAGAGGACAACACTCTCTGACTCTCTATATGGGAGTCTGCATCTTCACCCAAGGCTGGTGCGGACAGCAATTGCTGTACTAAGTGCATGATACACTATCGTTTCAAGATGGCTGCATACCAGAAGACCACTTTAGAGAACACAACGTCAGAGCAGGGTGTGGTGACATCCAGCTTGAGCTGAGGCACACAGAGGTTCAGGGAGGAGAGACGTTCCCCAGGGACCCCGGGTGACGGGCATCAGGTAGATTCAGTCCTGGAGAGCGCGTCAGCAGGGCTGAGCCCATTTTCATGACGGTGTTCTGCTTGAGATATTTCAGTTCCAGCTGTTGCCTGAAGACAAACGCCCCCTAATTAAATCCTCTGCAGTAACTCCGGTCTACGCAGCAGTGGCACACGTGTCGAATGAGTGTGTTTGTTGCAGAATGAAGCTGGTCCTTAATGAAAGAGCATGCGATAGTGAAAGAAAGCAGTGAAGTCCATTACCAGTGTCCTTAGCGCCCTTCAGGTGAGCTCCAGGGGGTCACTGGCCTCAGGGGAGACTTTCTCTCTCCCTGCTCCTAAGAGAGCTCTGCTGACGGGGTCACCAGCCCTCACATCCTCTGATCATTTCTTTGCTGGGAGCTCACGGGTTCGTATTTGCTCTTAGGATCCTGAGGTCTGGCCATGGGGCACCCTGAGGTCGAGGGGCTTCCAGAGCAGGTGTGAGGTGCAGCGCCTCCGTCCAGGTGCTCTGGGGAAATGCTTCCTGATCAGCTCACTGCTGTTTTGATGAGATGCTCACAGTTCTGTCAGCCCTGTTCCCACAGAAAACATCTTTAAACACATGGGGTAAGCGCCAGGAGAACCAGGGAAGGGAGAGCTGCATATGCGCCAGGTACCTGAGTATGCGGAGCATTAAACCCTGCCAGGCCCAGGGATCCTCTTTGGGATTTCCCACTTTTGATGGGATCCTCGTTTGGATTTCTCACTTCCTTCATTTCCTCAGAAATTAAGGAAGCTGGGAAAACGGATGTGGGGGCGCCCACTGCATGGAGTGCGGGGGTCAAGGTGCCCTGCGGCTACCTGGGTGCGGCCTTGAGGGGTAAGCGTGCAGATCACGCGTGCGATCACCGCAGTGCTCAATGGTGTGATGGTGCGGCCTGCCACTGCGGCCTGTCCTCTCGGCGCTGTGGCATCATCTGGAAGCGCTAAATGGGCACAGGCGTGCAAGCGTGTCTGTCCTCAAGCCCAGCCCCCGACCTGGAGGCGTGCACACCAGTCACTCCCTACGTGTGATAAGAGACCCACCGTCCGGTACTTATTAAAGGGAAGGAGCACGTGGGGAAATTGAATCGCTTTGTTCTGTGAAAAGAGCAATGTATTTTACTGACTTTTAAGATATATTTTTATTGTCTTCTATTTTGAAACACTAAATAACCCCCAAAGCAATAATACTTAATAAAATAAAATTGCTTTGAATTGCATAACTTAAAGCTAACACCCAGATTCTGATACTCAACAATAACGTAGGAATTTAGTACCTCAGTTTCCCTTCCTTGGAGGATAGATAAAGACCTGCTCGTAAGGAAGTCTGACAGGAGTGAGGAGAGAGGGCCGGGAGCTTCAGAAGCAGAGAAGCAACAGAGAGGACAAGCTGTGGCTCCTTCTCTTCGGTGTTTAAACCGTGCGACAGTTCAAAGTGCAAGTTATTAGCGCAGCCGAGGTTATTTCTAAGGCATGATGTAAAGCTAACGTCCTCTACACCCTCAGCTTCCTTCAGTCAGCCAGGGGGCTTTTCTAGCTCTTTCGAAGAGTCTTCTGCTTGGAGACAGAGCTACTTCTACTACTAATAATTAATGGTAACAGTGAAATAACAATGAGTGTTTAGTGGGTGCTGGCTTTGGGTAGGGCTCAGCGGGTAAAGGACCCGCCTGCACCGCAGAAGACACAGGAGACGTGGGTGCGATACCTGGGTCAGGAAGATCCCCTGGAGGAAGAGACGGCAGCCCACACCAGTGGGAGAGTCCCACGACGGAGCCCGGCGGGCCACAGTCCACAGGGATCACAGTCTAAACTCACGCACAACACGGCTTCGGTGGACAATGGGCTATGCCACTTACTTCCATAATTATCTTTATTTCAGCCATACTGAGGAGTATAATTTTTGATTCCCAGGTTACAGATCAGAACCTTGAAGTTCAGTAAAGTGAACTCTCTGCCCCGGACACTGAGGTGGAGAAGCTGAGGGAGACAGTCTGGGCTTGAATCAACCGCTCTTGCGATGACCGTGTCTCTCCTTCCATCACGGACCCGGGGCTCTGGCTCCTCTCCTGGCCTCAGGCTCACCGGGAGGGTGGTCTCCTGTTGAGGGGCAGGGAGCACCGTGGAGGGAGCACCCTGGCATCAGAACCGCTGCACTGAAGCCAAGCCAGACGCTCCTGAGGACCTGGAAAGACTGTCTTCTGTGACGGCGGTGAGAGCAGTCACATCCACGAAACCCCAGGAGGCTCCACCTTCTGCTGACTTTGTGTCCACGTCTACCATCAAATAAAGCAACAGGGCTCTCCTCTCAAAGTGAACACAAGTCTCAGTTCTTTGGGGAATTTAGTTTTGAAGGTTAGGGTTCAAGAGAGTTACTCTTGTACAGTTACCAAAAGGAGCACATCTTTTTCAAAAGTAAGTCCCATTTGCTTTTCTTGCAAAATCTTCCGTTTTGGATTACCTTGAAAGCAAAAAGTGCTTATGAAGTTAAAAAAAAAAAAAAACATTCTCGTATGCTTGCCTGAGACTTACGTTTATCATACGGATTTTATTTCATGGGGAAAGAAGCCTGAATGCTCATTACGATGTGGAGGAAAAGAAGAAAATGAAACTCACCGCTCATGGGCCAGCGGGAATCACAGATCACACTGTTCAGGGTTACACTGCATTCTGCTGTGCCATTATTGATATGAGCAGTTAGTTAAGATGTTATCACACTCTTCACAATAACTACCAGCTTTATCTACTGCACCTTGGACCCACCGCCCTCAGCCACTACTCTGAGTCTATCAGTTAATAACCACGCACACAAATCTCGTGTTTGTGCAGCATTTTCCTGTGTTTCCTGCTTTTGGTGTTAACAACAGGACTATGAAGAAAAAACTTTTAACTCCATTTCTATTTATTACTGAGGATTGCGTTATAGGTGTGTTTGTGTTCGGTGGGAAAAGTACCAAAATTTACCCGCAATTATGGAACCCGTTTACGGTCCCAGGGAAAACGCCAGAGGACTCCAGCTTCCTTTAATCTAAGCCAAGTCTTATCACTGTGTGTGTTTCCAATGTTTGTTTGTTTATTGGTAAAAATGTTAGCTTTTAGTTTCAACATCTCTCACCACCAGTAAGAGGGAACACTTTCTCCCGTGAATCGGTCTCAGCTTCAGCTTCGGCTGCTTCCTTCCCCAAGAAGAAGCCCTCTGCCCCATCCATTCACTTCTCCCGTTTCATTTTCTTGCTCCCAGAGGGCAGAGATCACGCGCTCCTGGTAAACCCGGCGCGTCCGTTACAGGTGTGAATCCTAAGCCGAATCCATGGTGCGGGGGTCCTAACTCCCGCTCGTCTCACACAGCAGTACAAACAGCCCAGGCTGTCACGGGCCGAGGCCCTCAGACGCTCCCTGCCTTGTTCGCCCATTATTCACTAACTACAACTTCCTGAAAACTATGAGATACTCTTAAGAGCTCATGATCTCAACCCGCGCACCTTTCATTGGCAGGCTTCAGGGCACACATCATTTTAATAGAGAAGCGTTAGACTCCTGCAGCCCCTTCAGATCTTCAAATATTCTCAGCAAGGAGCAGTTGATGTCTCCTCCACACGGCAAGAGGAAATTCAACGTTTGGTCAAAGGGTGTTTCGGATCAGCATTTTTAGGTCGAGAAAATTTCCTCGTATTAACTCAGCTGGAAAGCAGAATCTGCTCTCCAGCCCCTCCACGGTGAGGCGTGGAGATGGGCAGGCTGTGGACGGAGACCCGCGCTTGCTTTGCGGCGCCTCCCCAAAGCCATCCCTGCTGGAGGGAAGTGTCCCGCCTCCCCTCTACTCGCCGGTCATCGAGAAAACACAGCAGCACACACTTTGGTTTCCATGCGAATAACAGCAGCACTTCCCAAACCGGTGGATTCTATTCGAAACTGCCACGCCTTCGTACAGTAATGGTCTGACCACTCGCTACTCACGCCTGACAAACCCAGTGTCTCCAGATGCTAAAGCTGCTCGCAGAAATCCAGGGCGCCCTTTCCACCGCAGCTCCCGGGATTCTCGGGCAGAAACGCCCGGGCAGGGGCGCCCAGCCGCGGAGGCGCCACCCAGGCCCCGCCACCCCTCGCCCCCCAAGACCCCTCTGCCCCTCAGACTCCAGCGCAGACGCTCTCCAGGCTGGCGGTCCGATGGAATGACTAACGTCATTCAAGTAGCTTCAGATTTTCAACCTGTGGCTTCCAGAAAGTGGGTGAAAGTGCCTACTGAGCTGAGCAGAGTAGATCCCTGGAGACACAGCCTGGCCCCCAGTGGCGCCCACTGGTCTCCTGAATATCCCGGAGTGCAGTGAGGGTGTGGTGTATATCTGCGGTGGAATGCTGCTCAGCCGCAGAAAGGGATGGAGTAACGCCATCTGTGACGACATGAACGGACCTGGAGGTTGCCGCGCTAGGTGAAGTAAGTGGGAGAGAGAGACAAACATCGAATGGTGTCACCTACACATGGAAGCCACTAAAAAGCAAGCTTCTTACAAACCAGAAATGGACTCCCAGATTCCAAAAGCAAACTTCAGGTTGCCGAAGGGGCAACACAGGGGGAGTGATAAATCAGGAGATTGCACGCTACGATATATGAAACAGACCCGCACCAAGGACTTCCTCTGCGACACAGGAAACTGTGCACAATACACTGTGAGAACCTGCAAGGGAAAAAATCTGGAAAAGAACACACACACACACACACACACACACACGTCTGAATCACTCTGCGGCACGCCTGAGACTACGGCAGCGGTGTGAACACACACGTCTGAATCACTCTGCTGCGCGCCTGAGACCACGGCAGCGCTGTGAACACACACGTCTGAATCACTTTCCTGCACGCCTGAGACTATGGCAGCGCTGTGAACACGTCTGAATCACTCTGCTGCACGCCTGAGACTATCGCAGCGCTGTGAACACGTCTGAATCACTTTCCTGCGCGCCTGAGACTATGGCAGCGCTGTGAATACGTCTGAATCACTTTCCTGCGCGCCTGAGACTATCGCAGCGCTGTGAACACACACGTCTGAATCACTCTGCTGCACGCCTGAGACTATCGCAGCACTGTGAACACACACGTCTGAATCACTCTGCTGCACGCCTGAGACTATCGCAGCGCTGTGAACACACACGTCTGAATCACTCTGCTGCACGCCTGAGACTATCGCAGCGCTGTGAACACACACGTCTGAATCACTCTGCTGCACGCCTGAGACTATCGCAGCGCTGTGAACACACACGTCTGAATCACTTTCCTGCGCGCCTAGCACGCCCTTGAACAAGAATCCTATCGGGGCGCGCTGTGAACACACACGTCTGAATCACTTTCCTGCGCGCCTGAGACTATCGCAGCGCTGTGAACACGTCTGAATCACTTTCCTGCGCGCCAGAGACTATCGGCAGCGCTGTGAACACCTGAACACCGCCCCCCCCCCCACACCACGTCTGAATCACTTTCCTGCGCGCCTGAGACTATCGCAGCGCTGTGAACATGCACGTCTGAATCACTTTCCTGCGCGCCTGAGACTACGGCAGCGCTGTGAACACGCACGTCTGAATCACTTTCCTGCGCGCCTGAGACCACGGCAGCGCTGTGAACACGCACGTCTGAATCACTTTGCTGCGCGCCTGAGACCACGGCAGCGCTGTGAACACGCACGTCTGAATCACTTTCCTGCGCGCCTGAGACCACGGCAGCGCTGTGAACACGTCTGAATCACTTTCCTGCGCGCCTGAGACTACGGCAGCGCTGTGAACACGCACGTCTGAATCACTTTCCTGCGCGCCTGAGACCACGGCAGCGCTGTGAACACGCACGTCTGAATCACTTTGCTGCGCACCTGAGACCACGGCAGCGCTGTGAACACGCACGTCTGAATCACTTTCCTGCGCGCCTGAGACCACGGCAGCGCTGTGAACACGTCTGAATCACTTTCCTGCGCGCCTGAGACTACGGCAGCGCTGTGAACACGCACGTCTGAATCACTTTCCTGCGCACCTCAGACTACGGCAGCGCTGTGAACACGCACGTCTGAATCACTTTCCTGCGCGCCTGAGACCACGGCAGCGCTGTGAACACGCACGTCTGAATCACTTTGCTGCGCGCCTGAGACCACGGCAGCGCTGTGAACACGCAAGTCTGAATCACTTTCCTGCGCGCCTGAGACCACGGCAGCGCTGTGAACACACACGTCTGAATCACTTTCCTGCACGCCTGAGACTATGGCAGCGCTGTGAACACGTCTGAATCACTCTGCTGCACGCCTGAGACTATCGCAGCGCTGTGAACACGTCTGAATCACTTTCCTGCCCGCCTGGGACTACGGCAGCGTTGTGAACACGTCTGAATCACTTTCCTGCGCGCCTGAGACTATGGCAGCGCTGTGAACACGTCTGAATCACTCTGCTGCACGCCTGAGACTATCGCAGCGCTGTGAACACGTCTGAATCACTTTCCTGCGCGCCTGAGACTACGGCAGCGCTGTGAACACGCACGTCTGAATCACTTTCCTGCGCACCTCAGACTACGGCAGCGCTGTGAACACGCACGTCTGAATCACTTTCCTGCGCGCCTGAGACCACGGCAGCGCTGTGAACACGTCTGAATCACTTTCCTGCGCGCCTGAGACTACGGCAGCGCTGTGAACACGCACGTCTGAATCACTTTCCTGCGCACCTCAGACTACGGCAGCGCTGTGAACACGCACGTCTGAATCACTTTCCTGCGCGCCTGAGACCACGGCAGCGCTGTGAACACGCACGTCTGAATCACTTTGCTGCGCGCCTGAGACCACGGCAGCGCTGTGAACACGCAAGTCTGAATCACTTTCCTGCGCGCCTGAGACCACGGCAGCGCTGTGAACACACACGTCTGAATCACTTTCCTGCACGCCTGAGACTATGGCAGCGCTGTGAACACGTCTGAATCACTCTGCTGCACGCCTGAGACTATCGCAGCGCTGTGAACACGTCTGAATCACTTTCCTGCGCGCCTGGGACTACGGCAGCGTTGTGAACACGTCTGAATCACTTTCCTGCACGCCTGAGACTATGGCAGCGCTGTGAACACGTCTGAATCACTCTGCTGCACGCCTGAGACTATCGCAGCGCTGTGAACACGTCTGAATCACTTTCCTGCGCGCCTGAGACTACGGCAGCGCTGTGAACACGCACGTCTGAATCACTTTCCTGCGCACCTCAGACTACGGCAGCGCTGTGAACACGCACGTCTGAATCACTTTCCTGCGCGCCTGAGACTACGGCAGTGCTGTGAACACGCACGTCTGAATCACTTTCCTGTGCGCCTGAGACCACGGCAGCGCTGTGAACACGCACGTCTGAATCACTTTGCTGCGCGCCTGAGACCACGGCAGCGCTGTGAACACGCACGTCTGAATCACTTTCCTGCGCGCCTGAGACCACGGCAGCGCTGTGAACACACACGTCTGAATCACTTTCCTGCACGCCTGAGACTATGGCAGCGCTGTGAACACGTCTGAATCACTCTGCTGCACTCCTGAGACTATCGCAGCGCTGTGAACACGTCTGAATCACTTTCCTGCGCGCCTGAGACCACGGCAGCGCTGTGAACACGCACGTCTGAATCACTTTCCTGCGCGCCTGAGACTACGGCAGTGCTGTGAACACGCACGTCTGAATCACTTTCCTGCGCGCCTGAGACCACGGCAGCGCTGTGAACACGCACGTCTGAATCACTTTGCTGCGCGCCTGAGACCACGGCCAGCGCTGTGAACACGCACGTCTGAATCACTTTCCTGCGCGCCTGAGACCACGGCAGCGCTGTGAACACGCACGTCTGAATCACTCTGCTGCGCGCCTGAGACTACGGCAGCACTGTGAACACGTCTGAATCACTTTCCTGCGGGAGACATGGCAGCGCTGAACACGCACGTCTGAATCACTCTGCTGCGCGCCTGAGACTACGGCAGCGCTGTGAACACGTCTGATCCCTCTGCCTGGCCCCGCGCTTCCCACGCGTCCTCCCCCCGAGACCACGCAGCGCTGTGAACACGCACGTCTGAATCACTCTGCTGCGCGCCTGAGACTACGGCAGGCTGAGAAGCACGTCTGAATCACTTTCCTGGCTGGCGCGCCTGAGACCCACGGCAAAGCGCTGTGAACACGCACGTCTGAATCACTTTGCCTGCAGCGCCTGAGACCACGGCAGCGCTGGTGAACACGCACGTCTGAATCACTTTGCTGCGCGCCTGAGACCACGGCAGCGCTGTGAACACGCACGTCTGAATCACTTTCCTGCGCGCCTGAGACCACGGCAGCGCTGTGACACGCACGTCTGAATCACTTTCCTGCGCGCCTGAGACCACGGCAGCGCTGTGAACACGCACGTCTGAATATCCACCTTTCCCCTCTGATCAGCCGCCTGAGACCACGGCAGCGCTGTGAACACGCACGTCTGAATCACTTTCCTGCGCGCCTGAGACTACGGCAGCGGCCTGTGAACACGCACGTCTGAAATCACTTTCCTGCGCGCCTGAGACCACGGCAGCGCTGTGAACACGCACGTCTGAATCACTTTCCTGCGCGCCTGAGACTACGGCAGCGCTGTGAACACGCACGTCTGAATCACTTTCCTGCCGCGCCTGAGGACCTACGGCAGCGCTGTGAACACGCACGTCTGAATCACTTTCTGCGCGCCTGAGACTACGGCAGCGCTGTGAACACCACGTCTGAATCACTTTCGCTGCGCGCCTGAGACTACGGCAGCGCTGTGAACACGCACGTCTGAATCACTTCCTGCGCGCCTGAGACCACGGCAGCGCTGTGAACACGCACGTCTGAATCACTTTCCTGCGGCCTGAGACCACGGCAGCGCTGTGAACACACGTCTGAATCACTTTCCTGCGCGCCTGAGACTACGGCAGCGCTGTGAACACGCACGTCTGAATCACTTTCCTGCGCGCCTGAGACTACGGCAGCGCTGTGAACACGTCTGAATCACTTTCCTGCGCGCCTGAGACCACGGCAGCGCTGTGAACACGGAATCACGTGAGACTGAGCGCTGTGATCTGAATCACTTTCTGCGCCCTGAGACGGCAGCGGCTGTGAACACGTCTGAATCACTTTCCGCGCCCTGAGACTACGGCAGCGCTGTGAACACGCACGTCTGAATCACTTTCCTGCGCGCCTGAGACTACGGCAGCGCTGTGAACACGTCTGAATCACTTTCCTGCGCGCCTGAGACTACGGCAGCGCTGTGAACACGCACGTCTGATCACTTTCCTGCGCCTGAGACCAGGCAGCGCTGTGAAACGCACGTTGAATCACTTTCCTGCGCGCCTGAGACTACGGCAGCGCTGTGAACACGCACGTCTGAATCACTTTCCTGTGCGCGCCTGAGACTACCAGCGCTGTGAACACGCACGTCTGAATCACTTTGCTGCGCTGTGAGCAGACCACGGCAGCGCTGTGAACACGCACGTCTGAATCACTTTCCTGCGCGCCTGAGACTACGGCAGCGCTGTGAACGCGCACGTCTGAATCACTCTGCTGCACGCTGAGACTACGGCAGCGCTGTGAACACCGTCTGAATCTGCGCGCCTGAGACCTGAGCACTGAATCGGCAGACGTGTGACACGTCTGAATCACTTTCACGTTGTGAACACGCACGTCTGAATCACTTTCCTGACGCCTGACTAACGGCAGCGCTGTGAACACGTCTGAATCACTTTCCTGCGCGCCTGAGACTACGGCAGCGCTGTGAACACGCACGTCTGAATCACTTTCCTGCGCGCGCCTGAGACTACGCAGCGCTGTGAACACGCACGTCTGATCACTTTCCTGCGCGCCTGAGACTACGGCAGCGCTGTGACACGCACGTCTGAATCACTCACCTGAGACTACGGCAGCGCTGTGAACTCTGAATCACTTGCGCGCGCCTGAGACCGGCAGCGCTGTGAACACGCACGTCTGAATCACTTTCCTGCCGCGCCTGAGACTACCACGTTGCGCGCACGGTCTGAATCACTTTCCTGCCCGCCTGAGACAACACGCAGCCTCGTGAACACGCACGTCTGAATCACTCTGCTGCACGCCTGAGACTACGGCAGCGCTGTGAACACGTCTGAATCACTTTCCTGCGCGCCTGAGACTACGGCAGCGCTGTGAACACACACGTCTGAATCACTTTCCTGCGCGCCTGAGACCACGGCAGCGCTGTGAACACGCACGTCTGAATCACTTTCCTGCGCGCCTGAGACTATGCAGCGCTGTGAACACGCACGTCTGAATCACTTTCCTGTGCGGAGACCACGGCAGCGCTGTGAACACCACGTCTGAATCACTCTGCGCGCCTGAGACCACGCCCGCTTGACACCACCCTGAATCACTTTCCCGCGCGCCTGAGACTACGGCAGCGCTGTGAACACGCACGTCTGAATCACTTTCCTGCGCGCCTGAGACTACGGCAGCGCTGTGAACACGCACGTCTGAATCACTCTGCTGCACGCCTGAGACTACGGCAGCGCTTGAACACGTCTGAATCACTTTCCTGCGCCGCCTGAGACTACGGCCAGCGCTGTGAACACGCACGTCTGAATCACTTTCCTGCGCGCCTGGAGACCACGGCCAGCCGCTGGTGAACACGCACGTCTGAATCACTCTTGCCTGCGCGCTGAGACTACGGCAGCGCTGTGACACCACGTCTGAATCACTTTCCTGCGCGCCTGAGACCACGGCAGCGCTGTGAACACGCACGTCTGAATCACTTCTCGCTGCAGCGCCTGAGACCACTGGCAGCGCTGTGAACACGCACGTCTGAATCACTTTCCTGCGCCCGAGACCGCCTGAACGACGTCGAATCACTCGGCCGAGCCACCAGCGCTGTGAACACGCACGTCTGAATCACTTTCCTGCGCGCCTGAGACCACGGCAGCGGCTGTGAACACGCACGTCTGAATCACTTTCTGCCGCCTGAGACTACGCAGCGGTGTGAACACGTCTGAATCACTTTCCTGCGCGCCTGAGACCACGGCAGCGCTGTGAACACGCACGTCTGAATCACTTTCCTGCGCGCCTGAGACCACGGCAGCGCTGTGAACACGCACGTCTGAATCACTTTCCTGCGCGCCTGAGACCACGGCAGCGCTGTGAACACGCACGTCTGAATCACTTTCCTGCGCGCCTGAGACCACGGCAGCGCTGTGAACACGCACGTCTGAATCACTTTCCTGCGCGCCTGAGACCACGGCAGCGCTGTGAACACGCACGTCTGAATCACTTTCCTGCGCGCCTGAGACCACGGCAGCGCTGTGAACACGTCTGAATCACTTTCCTGCGCGCCTGAGACCACGGCAGCGCTGTGAACACGCACGTCTGAATCACTTTCCTGCGCGCCTGAGACCACGGCAGCGCTGTGAACACGTCTGAATCACTTTCCTGCGCGCCTGAGACCACGGCAGCGCTGTGAACACGCACGTCTGAATCACTTTCCTGCGCGCCTGAGACCACGGCAGCGCTGTGAACACGTCTGAATCACTTTCCTGCGCGCCTGAGACCACGGCAGCGCTGTGAACACGTCTGAATCACTCTGCTGTGAATCGACCAGACTTCAGCCGCTCTCTTTGCTGCTCCGCCCCCTAAGTAAACACAGATGTTCCCGGGGGTGGAGGCTTCCTCCATAGCTATCGCTGGCGTGTTGACGGCACACTCAGCATG